>NC_137905.1:35718447-36114681 GCF_963455335.1 Martes martes
GATTACTATGGTCTCTTCATTGGCCTTACCACCTTTGCCCGAACAAAATGCCATCTCAAAAGTCTCTTTCCCTAAGAGCTTTTACCATGCCCTCATCGGTCAACTCTATGTCTTGACTGCTTCCTAAAACCTGTCTATAATGGATTCCACTTGTCAGCTGAGGTCTGAAGGTCTCCAGTGAATCTACCTTTGCCTATATCATAGTTCTTGATTCTTAACAAATAAAAATACTTTTGTGCCTTTTGTCCTATACTTCCTCACTTGTGCCTTTTTTTGTCTTCTTTTTACCCTTTCTTTGTCAATATATAGGAGTTTATGGTCCTGTTTTGTAGGTTGAAGCCTAAAGACTGTCTCTAGAATCTCTCTCTTACCAGAGCAATTTTCAGCTTTCTAGGATGGAAAATCGTATTGCTCTGAATTGATCAGAAATCTGCTCTTGGGTTAATCAGTCATGACAAGTTGGGTGGGCACCAGAATCTCATAGTACAGACATAGCTGTGGGCGTCTACTAATGTAGATTATGTTAGGGACATTCCTAGAAAAGTCAGAATGCTTTCTAACCAGGCATTCACCTAAGAGGTGCCTATTACACTCTGTAGAACAAAGTGTTGGAAAGAATCATGATATCTTTATAAACAAGATGCAGAAACGAGCTGAGGGGTTCGAGTGAAATTATAAGCAATTGAACAATCAAATCCAAAGAAGGTGGACTGACGTTTGTCTGGAGGAATGTCATTAGTGATAATAATTTCAGGGTTCTGCTCACCTTTTCCTGATTTTAGCATTTTTCCCAATGAGTCAATGAGTCAAGTGAGTTATCCTTAGAGTTCAAATGCCCACATGAACAAAGGTCATGTCCTGGCTTCCTTGGTGTTGTTAGGCTACATTAAGAAGGTAGTAGACATAATCTCAGGAAGCAAACTGAGGATTGCTGGAGGGGAAGGGGGTGGGAGGGATGGGGTGGTTGGGTGATGGACATTGAGGAAAGTATGTGCTATGGTGAGTACTACGAATTGTGTAAGACTGATGAATCATAGACCTGTACCCCTGAAACAAATAATAAATTATATGTTAATAAAAAAAAAGAAAGTAGTAGACATTTGTTATTTTGGGCCACACTCAACTACCCTTCCTGAATATACCATTCCCCAGTCCTTTTTTTTTTAGGATTTTATTTTATTTTTTAAAGATTTTATTTATTTATTCATGAGAGACAGAGAGAGAGAGAAAGGCAGAGGGAGAAGCAAACTCCCCACTGAGCAGGTCACCTCATGTGGACTTGATCCCAGGACCCCGGGATCATGACCTGAGCCGAAGACAAATGCCCAACAATCTGAGCTGCCTGGGCAGCCCCCCTCCAAATCTTGATGGGACTGATGGAGGTCCAAGAGGCCCCCAACAGAGTTCCCTTGGAAAACATTGACCCTAAGATGGGGAAATGGCTGGATTTCATTCAGCCCTCACCTCTCACTCCCAGCCTTTTCTCTATTTCCTTCTGGGATTTCATTTGGTGAACACTGAACTTCTGGATTTTATCTGTTCTTTCACATTTTTCTCTTTTTTAATCTTATGCTCTGGAAGATCTCCTTTATTTTATCTTATGATTCTAATTTGGAGCATTTTATTTTACCTGTTGTATTTTATTTTATTTTAAAATTTTATTTATTTATTTGACAGAGAGAGAGAGAGATCACAAGTAGGCAGAGAGGCAGGCAGAGAGAGAGGGGGAAGCAGGCTCCCCGCTGAGCAGAGAGCCTGATGCAGGGCTCGATCCCAGAACCCTGAGATCATGACCTGAGCCAGAGGCAGAGGCTTAACCCACTGAGCCACCCAGGCGCCCCTTAGCTGTTGTATTTTAAATCTCTAATTGCTTTTCTGATTTTTTTTTTCAAATCAACCTTGTGCGGTTTTATGAAATCTTTGTGTTATATATATATATATATATATATATATATATATATATATTTTAAAGATTTTTTGTTTGTATATTTGACAGACAGAGATCACAAATAGGCAGAGAGGCAGGCAGAGAGAGAGAGGAGGAAGCAGGCTCCCCGATGAGCAGAGAGCCTGACACGGGCCTCGATCCCAGGACCCTGAGATCATAACCTGAGCCGAAGGCAGAGGCTTTAACCCACTGAGCCACCCAGGTGCCCTGTTGTATATTTTTGAGTCAAGTTTTCTTCTATTCCCTGATTATGTTTGTTTCCACCAGAATTTGTCTCGATCTTTCTCTCTCAAGCTTCCAGATCTGCTAATATCTTGGTGATATTTATGTGTCTTGTCATATTTTAGAAAGAAGGTGCCGTCTCCTGATGGCGCATGGGAGAAGAATGAGGCACAAACAAGTCAGGGGCAACAGAATGGGAACAGGAGGCAACAGTAGAAAAGACTTAGCACTTTATTTTATTTGGGAAAGACCTAGGTGTCCAACAAATTTTATTTTATTTATCATTTAAGTTATCATTTAAGTTTTATCATTTAAGTAAAACTTTGAAGTTTTAGGTTACAAAGACTTTGAAAGCTATCTTAACAATTACCCATGAAAACTTTGAGACAGACAATGAGTTATCAGTTTAGTTATCTTTTTGTTAACAAATTCCAGCAGAGATAATATGAGCTTATTTGACCTTTAGTAAACCTTAATAGAATCAGTTTTACATTTAATGTTGATAACTTTAAAGACATGTCTATTTTAATGAAACCAATAAACTTAACTTTGTTTAAATACTGATTATTGTTTTACGTGGGCCCACCCCATTTTTAATTTTTACCTGAGACACGGGTTTGTAAAAGCTACAGAATGGAGCGAGTAAGAGTTTAAGTAGACCGGATAGTAATTGGAATTGGTTTTTCTTTAGTAGGCAAAGTTTTACTTTTTTTCATGTTTGTAAATCTAAAGTCCCTAATATAGGGAATTAGGAGCGATGTTCTTTACTTACCTTTAAAAGCTCCAACAGTTGGCCCTCGCTGACTTTTGCTCCTCCCGCCTTAGGAGCCTTCTCAACAAACATCCCTAAGGCCGATACTCGTTTGTGCTCTCCAGATTACCCATGCCCTGCAGTAAGGACCCACAACACACTAGCGGGGGGGAAAAGGCACTGCCATGCAAAACTCACATTGGGGCTGGTCTCTCAAGTCCCTGTTCGGGCACCACGTGTCGCCTCCTTGTCGCCCCCTGCTCCCATTCTCTTGCATCTGATTTGTTTGTGCCTCATTCTTCTCCCGAGGCAGCAAGAAGGTCCATGCAGCTGGGCTCCATCGTCTTCCCAGTGAGAAATCTGACTGCATGTTCTGCTCTGGGCATGAGGGTGGGGAGGGGAGTGGCAACTCATTTTGAGAGTGAGAGCATCTGCTTGCCAGAGTGAGAACTTTACTGTGGGACATGAAGTTGAGGACTAAAAACCTTAGACTCCAGTCTTGCCTCAGGGTAGATGCCAGCCGCCTGTACTTGCTGAGTGCTGTGCAGGGGACCGGGGGGATACAGGAGGTGGCGGAGAAAAAAGCAGGTGGGTACAGTTGATCCACTGTCGGAGCCTGCCCAGGTCCCCTCAGGCTGACTGACTGCCCTCCTCTGCAGCCCTCATACATCCCCTCTCTGCGGTGTCCCTTACCTATTAACCCTCTCCCGTTGACTTCCTGGCTTCCAGATATGTGTCCACTCTCTCATCCCAATATGACATTCTCTTACCCTGTTCTCCCTCATGTATGGGTTTATTTCTTTTGTACTTCTGTTCCTTTAATACACAGTCAAGGCAGAGAGAGCATGTCTGGTTCATTAATAAAGGTCAAAAAAACAATACACATTTACTGTTTATTATTCCACAAGTAATATTTCCAGCAAAACCCCTGTATATTAATGATATATTTCCATTAAAATAAATAACTTATCTTTTACAGCTTAAAGAAGTAAACAAGTTGGGGTGCCAGGGTGGCTCAGTGGGTTAAGCCTCTGCCTTTGGCTCGGGTCATGATCTCAGGGTCCTGGGATCGAGCCCCGCATCGGGCTCTCTGCACATGCTTCCTCCTCTCTCTCTGCCTGCCTCTCTACCTGCTTGTGATCTCTGTCTGTCTTATAAATAAGGAAAAATATTTATTTAAAAAAAAGTAAACAAGTAATGTACAAAAACATGTTCCTTATAAAAATGCAAATACGAAAGCTTGTAGACTGTAAAGGGAAATTGGCTTTTTCCCTAACTCAATTCTAGAATTGCCCAGGAACTAATGGCTGTTAATAATTGGGTGTATATCCTCAACTATTGCTAATGGATTTACATATCTCTGTCCATCTGTCTGGTTGTCAGGTTACTTATCTTTTTAATTTCAATAGGATCCAGTTTTATGTGTTGTTCTGTGAATTTTAACTTGGTTGTATGTCTTTTCATGGCAGTGGATGTAAAGCTATCATTCTTTCCCCTACTGGTTGACATTTAAGTAATTTAGGGTTTTTCTTTTTCTAAAAAGACAAAATCTATTAATGTTCCTGTTTCACATGTTTTACCCAAATTGAGAAACCTTGTCGTATTGCAAAGAATCCCAGTATTTTTTTTTAAGGTTTTATTTATTTATTTGACAGAGATCACAAGTAGGCAGAGAGGCAGGCAGAGAGAGAGGAGGAAGCAGGCTCCCCCGCTAAGCAGAGACCCCGATGTGGGGCTCGATCCCAGGAGCCTGGGATCATGATCTGAGCCAAAGGCAGAGGCTTTAACCCACTGAGCCACCCAGGTGCTCCAGAATCCCAGTATATTAAACTGAAAAACCTGATTGGATGAAATATAGCGAGTTTAACATATAATATATGACCACATTTAGAGGTGCAGTACTAAAACTTCTTTGTTGAACTTCATGTTATCCTATCCCAGCTAAATAATGGAACAGAACCAAATCACATTTATTTTGTTCAGAGTCAAGGAGGCAAGGCAGCTTGCATGACATCTCTCAATCATCCTAACAAACACCCAGATTCAAATGTTTTTGTTCCCCTCTACTGTCCTTTTCCTACCATTTCCTGACTATTTTTCTCATTTTCCTCTCCATGCTCTAAACTCTTGATTTACTGGTCATTCTCTTTATTATAGGTCTTAAAATTGGAATCATTTTAACCTCAAGAGGACCATCAGAGTGTGACTTTCCAGATGACTCCTATTTATAACAATGTGTAGAAATATCTATTGACAAAAATACACATTTTGGCGGCCCAGAGCCCTACTTTGGAGAAAGGTCACATTCTCCACTTTTGAAGAGCAGAAATCCTTTGCATGGCTAGTTTTGGTAGATCTTTATAGTGTACCATGACAAATGGTTTTGAAAATTCTACTGTGTTTGGTTAGCACTGACTTTCCTTGGCTCTGTGGCAGAACTAACTTTTCTCCTCATTTTCATATTTCTTCATCTGTAGAAGCCTGATGTTCACTGACCTCCATCTGCAAGGCTGGGTCAGAACTCCAGCTTAGCCCCTGCTTTTAACAACAACAACAAAAAAAAGGAATTTTGCAGATATGATTAAGTGAAGGACCTTATCCAGATGGGCCCTAAGTGTAATCCCATGTATCATCATAAAAGGGAGGCAGAAGAAGATCTGACACACACAGGAGCAGATAAGGCAGTGAGATCATGGAGGCAGAGACTAAGTATTACAGCCACAAATCAAGAAACGCCAGCAGCTACTCGAAGCCAGAGCCTCCAGAGGAAGGACAGCCTTACTGATACCTTGGTGATACTGGTTTCAGACTTCTGGCCTCCAGATCTATGAGAGAATAAGTTTCTGTTGTTTTAAGTCACTAAAATTTATGGTAATTTGTTATGGCAGCCATGGAAAACTAACACAGTGATTTGTGACCTCTCTAAGCCAGTTTCCTTCTCTGCAAAATGAGGATATTAGTGGTAATACTTAGAACCTGAAAAAAACTAATGAATTTAAACTGTCTGGTAGGATGCCTAGTACAAGGTAAATGCTCAGCAGAGATTAGGTGTTATTATTAGCAATGGGCTCTGATAGGAACACCTATGAGGTGCTTTGGAAGCATATGAGAAGAAAGGCAACTAATTCAGCCTCTAGTTCATATGATGCACATACCATCCTGTAAGGTTAACAAGACACTTGAGAGGCAAAGAAGTTGAAATTAACTTAAAGTTAAAATATATGGCATTTACTGACCATAAAAAATTTTTCCACCCCCAATTTCTAAGAGTGACTGCAACCATCAGAGATGTGCTTTTCAAGTGGTCACTTGTCCCCTGGCAGGTGCCCCAACAACTTTCCTATTTTTCTGGATCTGATTCTGAATGGTCATTCCAGGACACATTAATTAATGAATGAAACATAAGAATAAGCAGTGCAACTGGGAATTGGAAATGTAAATTCAGTTGCCTATCGAGGAATGTAATCGACAGCCATCACACTTTGCTGTGTTGTCCATAGAAAGGAGCGCAGCTTGGGCCGTACTGGTCTAAGGGCCTGGGTGCCAGAGAGCTATGGATCATTTTTCCCTGAGGGCTGCGCTGGAGCGGGGCCGGAGCCTCTGCCTTTGAGCTGTCTCCATTTGTTCACCCTGCTCTGAGAGACATCATGCCTGCACTGTGGGTTGCTCTGGGCTAATGATGGAGGAGTTAGCAGCATGGCCTGGAGTGGCTCTCGGTGGGCTGGAGCCAGCTGACACACGCCACTTAGGTTTCCAAGGAGCCAAGCTGTCCCCACTCACGCACGGCTGATGCACTTGTGGCTAAATGCGTTGTAGCTGGGGGCCCGGTGCCAAATTCAGGGCAGGAAATAGAACGCCACCTCCATCACCAGGGAAACAATGGCCTGCGTGCATGATTTAAGCCAGGGCCAACGAGAAAGCTCAAAGGGACAGTCGGCAGAGGAAGGGAGACCAGAGGGCGGCTTGCAAGGATTTTGTCTTGGGTTATAACCGTTGACAAGCCACTTAACTGCCCACATATTTAAGTTTATCTGAGTATGAGATGGAGGCAACAATATTTACACATCTCACTGGGGACTTAGGAAAACAATATTTCTGACAGACCACTTGGGATCCATGGATGGAAGGTGGTATGTAAGTGCAGATGATAAACTTCCTGTGTGTTTGTGCTTTTAGCAGGTGTATTAGAGGCACGTAGACCCTTCGGAAAACACCTGTAGAGTCTGATCGAAACCAAACAAGTTACAATAAAAGCTAACAGTTTTAGATGCATGGATTTGTCTTTGGTTTTGTGCAGGTTTGGGGAGCTGCATGTATAATTCAGACTTCAGAACCGCATCTGAACTTATTGCTGTGATGAGTGTTTACAGGTCCTTCGATCCTTTTGAGAATGCTGTAGCTGGGGATTGTTCTCAAATGTTTGCCAACTTTTCTCTAAAAAAAAAAAAAACAAACAACAAACAAACCCCAAGTTACTTTCACTGTGTAGTTTCTGAGTTGCACGTGGAGTCTGGAACTTTTGTTTCCAAGTTGCAACGAGCCAAAAATCTGCTTCAAAAACAAAGTGCGAAGAGGACTTGTTGCTCTTCCCACCCGGGGTTTGCTGTTTCTGAGGAGTCCTTCCGAACCTGTTATACCGCCTGCGTTCTGTTCATTTAAGGCTAAGCAATTGATCTCAGACCTCCCTGTAAGGTTCTTAAATGTTGTTTTCTGTCGGGGAAGGACCTGAGGGAGTCTATGACTCTGTTCTTGGTTAATTAAACCCCTCTCTGGTGCATATTGTCTCTCTAGTAATTCCTATGGGTCCACGTAAAAGGTGACTATTATAGAAAACCAAACTTGTTTAATAACACAAATAATACACATTAAAAAATTTAGAATAATTACATAAAAGCAATATGGAAAATAAAGATCATCTATAATTCTCTCATGCAGAATTCACCATACTGGCACATAGGTAGATTTCAAACAAGCATGGGATTCTAATGTATGTACCAGCTGTTTTACGACCTGTTTTTGGGGTGAACTCTTCCCCTAGTGGATCTAGGGAGAGCATCGTAAGTCCTTCAAGTCTCTGCGGCGGGGAGGGGTCCTGCTTCTCTTGCAGGCTAGAGGCTGTGCAGGGAATGAGGACCTTAGAGCTTTAGGCAGCCCTTGCTTTCAAAGACTTTCAAAGACTTGTTCTCGCAGATGTCACTCCACTTCCTTAGCAGTCCCGTGTTTTGGCAACAGCGTACACCCCAGAACTAGTAAACACTTGCTGATTTTAGCTGCTGTGTGGATGATGATCCTATGCCCTTCCAATCCATTTGCACCCTGCTGTCAGGTGCATTAGCCTCCCCTCCCCACCCCCTTATTTTCATGCTAGCAGAACTTGACTAAGGCATAACTTACATACAGTACAAAACACAAATCTTATAGCCTATGGAATACAGCAGACAGGTATGCACACATGCACACTCCGGTGTGACTGACTTCCACTCAGGATATAAAACATCTCCCAAATCCCCAAAGTGGCTTTGTGTCCTCTCTGAGTCTGTTCCCCACTCCTCAGTAGTTATTCCATACATTCCTGATGTATGGAATATTACTTAATTTAACCAATTAATTAATTTTAACTAATTTAATCGTGTTATTTCCTACCTAAAAACATTCCATAGGATTGTTGTTCCTATATTTTGCTGCCTTGGGTCTGAATGTCTCTGTCTGATTTTCTGTGTCTACTCTCTTTGGGGTCCTGCCTGCTGAATCATCTGGGCCTCCGTTGACACCTCCTGACCTGAGGCTAACTTATGCACTGTCACTCCCACCTCCCAGGCTCTATCAGGAGGTCTGTTTCACTCTGAGTCCTCACAAGAACTGCCCTTTCTTTGGCCTCCCCAAATCTCACCCATTCACCAAGGCTCAACTCAAGTCCCATTTCCTCCATGAAATCTTCCCTTTTTGCCAAATTTTTTCCCAATTTTTTTGCCTCCCTCTTATACCTGAATTAGTTAACACCATGTGACTGAGTTTCCACAGAGAGCTGGGGCCACGGGAGCCTTGCCACTATGCTGTTCCTACTCATGGTCCCTGGTGAGCATTTCTGTCTTGCAGCAGACGGTTTCCCAAACCCTCCCTTCTGTTCACTCCCGTTCTCTTGCATCTTGAGACTGTCCCCAGTCTCCACTCTGCAACGCCAAATGCTGCTCTCTGCATGCTATCTATCTCTCCCCTTCTTTTTTTGCTCTTGGTGCTTTGCTCCCCAGCTCAGCTAAATCCAGCCTTCCAGACCTCAGGTCACATCTTACCACTCATTTGACACCGAAATGATTTGGTGTCAGATTTGACACCAAAAATCCCGAAACCAGTCTTTCCTCAGAGGGTAGGGCTAGAGTGAGAGGGGAGAATTTGAGCAGATGAAGAAGGAATTCTTTTTATCAGATACGGGAAGGCTGAAAATACTGACAGAGCTTCCGATTTTGTCCCATTACACCCTACATCCTTTGAGTCAAGGAGTTAGTGACTTTCTCCCTTTCTCCGTTGTTCTGAGGTGTTAACTTTGCTCCCGCACAGATTTGTTGAGTTCCCACAACACAACCAGAGCTCTGAGCTCACAAGCATTGGCACAATCAAGGGGTTTAAATAAGATATTGCAGCTAATTGCTTAGCACAGGGTCTGCTTTTGGTAAGGCTCAGAAAAGTGAGCTATTATCAAAGGCCTGCAGCCCCTTCTCTGATTCCTCCCAGTCAAGCCAGGTGAGTCAGGGCCCCAGAATGATGTGTGTGTGTGTGTATGTGTGTGTCGTGGTGGGGAGGGGTCCAGAAACCCTGCCCTGCTGGGGACACAGGCCCTAGAGCTATAGAGCCAAGTCCAAGGTCCCAAGTGGCATAGACTCACAGTGAGAGCCTCAGTCTCTCCATGGGGAAGATGGGGGCTATAATCCATCTGCCTCACATGAGTGTAAATGTGAGCACATGTCAAAGTATTTTGCAGGTGGTGACGTCTTGCTGTGTGAGCTGGTAGAAGGACCAGCAATGCAACGTCTTGGTATGAAACTGGTTGGCCTGATTCCAACTTGCACATACAATTACGTTTCTGAATTAGTACTTGGCAAAGGCAGCCCCCCAGAGACAGAGCCGGGTTCTAGACAGAAGATGTTTTAGTTAGACTCCTTGCAGTTGTAAGTTGACTCCGAAGCTGGCTGCCTGCATTTATATACAGGGTCTTACACTGACTTTGGAAAGTGGCTCAAACCTCAGTTTATTTGTCTGTGAAATGGGGATAATAGTCCCTTCCTCTTATAATGTTGAAGGGCAAAAGGTAATTTATATAAAGTTGTAGCACAGTGCCTGACACAAAGATGTGCTCAATAAATATTAGTGCTTTTATCATTTCCTAACAAGTGTTGCCCAGTAAGTGCTGAATGAATGAAGGAACAAATGAATGGGTACTGGTCTGGATTTGGCTCCTGAGGGTGCTTTTTTGTTCTTCTCTAGTGTTTTCAGGCTGGTCCCTTGTTTAGGCAGGGAAC
The DNA here is from genome assembly GCF_963455335.1 of Martes martes. Lineage (NCBI taxonomy): Eukaryota > Metazoa > Chordata > Mammalia > Carnivora > Mustelidae > Martes > Martes martes. The sequence continues at coordinate 35,728,883 of NC_137905.1, forward strand.
AATGTTGACTAGGCATGGGGGAAAGGAATTGACCAAATAGAAGGGTTTCAAGCCAGGGTAGGAATGTCGGCCACAGAAGATAGGGACATGCTGGGGGCAAACCTACCGGCCACCTGAGAGCTTGCAGGGGACCCCTCAAGCCCAGGCCAGGCTCCATGTAGCTGTCATTTCCCTCTCTGCTTCTTCAGAGAGGCCAGCTTGACTTTGGTTTTGTTCCTAAGCGCAGTTCCTGGATTCATCTTGGCAGACTGATGGCTGTTGTTTTAGTATCTCTCTAGATAGCCAGGTGAGACAAGGTGTAGATATTTTTCTATGAAAGAATAAGCATCCAGTATGGTACCTGGGAGCCCGAGCCCCTTCACCCCCTCCTCATTTCCACAGAGTCAAGCCTGTGGGACAGAAACTAATCTGACTACACACACGCATGACACACACACTCATACATGTACACACACATGCATGAACACACACACGCACACACACACACACACACACCCCTCATGAACCCAGAGAGTGGGGCAGGAGTTCCACAGCCACTCTGAGGGAGACAGTTTTTGCTATCCTGTCCTGTCTTTGCCACTGACTTACTGTGTGACCTTCAGAAAGTCCTTTCCCCTCTCTGCGCTTCAAATTCTCTGTCTTCAAACTGAGGGAGTTGACCCTTGTGGTCTCTGAGATCCCTCCCATCTCCAAAAGTGGCAGGATTGTGTGAGTTATAACCACGGGGTTGGAATTCTGGCTCCATTGCTTTCTGGGTGGCCTTGGGTGAACCACTTAATTTCTAGATTAATCCCCTCTGTAAAATGGGAACGACAAATAGTAATCTACCCTATAGGGATGTAGTGAAGTTTAAGTAAGATGCTGCAGCTAAAAATGCTCAGCACAGGGTGCCTGGGTGGCTCAGTGGGTTAAGCCTCTGCCTTTGGCTCAAGTCATGATCTCAGGGTCCTGGAATCGGTCCTGTGTCGGGCTCTCTGCTCAGCAGGGAACCTGCTTCCCCTCTCTCTCTGCCTGCCTCTCTGCCTACTTGTGATCTCTCTCTGTGTGTCAAATAAAGAAATAAAATCTTAAAAAAAAATGCTCAGCACAGGGTCTGTCTCAGCACAGGTTACACTCAGAAGAGGAAGCTAATAGTAAAAGCATTGTGTGACATTTGTCTGATTCCTGTGTGTGTGGGCAGGTAAGTGGGGGTCCTGAAGTGATGGGTATGTGTAAGAATCTGTGTGTGTGTGCGTGTGTGTGCGCCAGTGTGTGGAGGTCTCAAGTCTCCCAAGGGGCACTAAGTGATGGGTATGTGCAAGCATCTGTGTGTGTCTGTGTATGCGTGTGTGTGCACCAGGGTGTATGGAGGGCTCAGCCTCGCACGTGGCGCTCTGGGAAGATCTGAACAGGGAGGCCCCCGGCTGGAGAGAGCGGAGCTGGAGCCGGTACCTCATCTGGCAGGAGCTGTAGGTCTTGTCTTCTCCCTTACTGCAACATGTTGCAGTCTTGGGGCACAGTGAGTCTTTGTTGCTTCCTGAATAGTTCTACTTGCAGAGGCAACGGCTGGACCCTCCTGGCCTGGAGATGACCGACGAGGTTCCCAGCCGTGCAAGCAGCCCCAGTGAAGAAAAGCGGGCCACCAGCCCATTCTGGCTGACCGGGGCTTTCCTCTATCCCAGAGGGCTGCCTGAAGGCAGTGATTCCCAGCTCATCTCCTGGGCTCTGATACCATGATTCTGGGTTTTGAAAGCAAGTCAGTTCTGCCCTAGGCCCCCTCCCTTCTTTCCTCCCTCCTTGGACCACACAGTGTTTGTTTCACAACTGGACACTTCACTAAGTGATGCAGGAAGTAGGCCCCTGGGAAGCAGATACCGCCTCGCAAACCAGATAATTGAGTGAAGCCTCTGGATGCCTCTGGGGCCTGGGGCAGGGTCAGAGATAAGCGGAAATGCCAGGCTTATCGCTGCTGCCTGAGTTCTGGAGAAATCTCCCTGGCCAGCCAGCCCACCTCATTCCCAGTACTCCGGGCTGCTGGGCATCTCCAGGCAGAGTAAACACTGAGTTGGCACCGTGGCTGCAGCCCCAGGATGGGGACTCTGTGCCCCACTCCGGTACTTCACAGTCCCAGCGCCAGAGGCCAGCAGCGGGCGTCAGATTACATCCAGATATTTGCGGTAAGCGCGGCTCCAGGCGGGTCTGCTTTGAAGTAGGAGCCCTCAGGGACAATTGTTAGGGTCATGGGACTAAGGGAGCCTTGGTGACAATTATTCCCCAGACGTAGGTCCTCTTGGACCAAGAACCTCAGTCAGCAGGAAGCTTTGGTTGATGGGTACAGCCTGGGGACGGTCAGTGTGGGCCTCCCCCAGATAACGCAGGGTGTAGTGGGCACACAAGGCCCGGTGGCTGCTAACCCCTAAGTTGTCTGCGTTGAACCCAGTGAGGCTTTCCGGGGTTCTGTTTCATCTCTGATTTCCTTTTCTGAATAAGCTCGGCTTCGTGGAGGACAGGGTGGCACTTTGTGAGTGCACATCAGCTGATGGTGCCCACAAGGGCGGTGGCCTGGATGGGCCGGGCACCTGGGGGCTGATTTAGGACTGGGGAGATGCCTCCTTTCCCCCCTGCCCCCACCCCGCAGTGAGGTGGCTCCACACACTGCTGTCCTGTTGGCTGATTAGCTGACCATCTGGAGTGGGGGATGGGTGAGGGCTAGTGAGTTCGATTGTCTCCTGTTTTCATGGACTTACCATGTGCCAGGTCCCATGCTAGGTGTTTCACTTACATGGGGACCCAAACAGCCCTGTGGTTACTGCACCATCATGTGCCCCCTTTCGAGATGAGGGAAGCTGCATTCAGAGAGGTTAAGGAAGTTCCATGTATGCAGCTGGCCCCTACAGCCCTTTCATGGGAAGTAGAGAAGCATCCTTTCCTCAAGATACGCCACTGGACTCCATCTCTCAGAAAATGGTCATCTCTGATTCTGTTAGAACAAGACCCTCACTGTGGCATGATGCAAACTTGTTATAAATATTCACATCCCCTCGCATGCGGTACCCGGACCTCTGCAAAACCTGCTTCCCGTCCTGCTTCCCTGCGCAAACACTGGCCGCCTTTCAGCTCTTTCTCCTGGCATTTGCCTCTGCGCTCCTCCTCATCAGTTTTGTACCAGATCTGTGTGCTTCCTATGACGAGAAACGATTCAGCTTTGTCACTCTCCCCCCCCTCCTTCCCCCATCCTTACAACATCGCTGTTTTAACTCTGTGAAGCGTTGGCCCCATTATGGCATCATAGTGTGAGCAATATTCCGTGAATGCTATTTACTGAAAAATAAATCACTTTAGTGTCTCTTTCAAAGAGTGCTTACATTTTTTACATCTTTGCAAGTCTTAAAATGCTTCCTTCTGTCCTCTGACAAAGATGCAGTGTCTTCAAATCTCTAACCTAGAATTCTACGTCCTGCTTGTATTCCAGAGGCCAGTTGTTTTTAGGATGAGAAGTCTGATGTCATCCTGAGTCTAGTTCCTTGGTATGTGTTTTTTTTTTTCTTTCAGGTTTTGGGGAGCTTTGTAATCTTCTCTTTATCCCTGTGTTCTAAAATTGCATAATGACTGTACTATTTCTTTGATAAATTCCTTCCCTCTTTCATTTCCCCTCCTGAAACTCCAGTGAACTAAATATGGGGTTGGGTCCATTGTCTATCATCTCTTCTCTCCCTAGGTAGGCATCACCATCTTTTAATTCTCCTTTCTGGGATATTATCTTTTTTTTTTTTAAGATTTTATTTATTTATTTGACAGACAGAGATCACAAGTAGGCAGAGAGACAGGCAGAGAGGGAGAGAGGAGGAAGCAGGCTCCCCGCCAAGCAGGGAGCCCGATGCGGGGGTCGATCCCAGGACCCTGAGATCATGACCTGAGCCGAAGGCAGAGGCTTTAAACCACTGAGCCACCCAGGTGCCCCTCTGGGATATTATCTTAACTTTATTTTCTCATCTCCGTATTGGATTTAAAATTTTTAACCCACATCCTTTTAATTTTCAAGACCTTTCTTTTATTCTATGCCTGTTCTTTCCCCATAACACCTTCTTTTTTAATGGGTGGAGTAGCCTTTTGCACTTTCCCGTGGCGACTAACGACAGGCTTTTTGAAACTTTCTGCTGTTTCTTCTGTTTCTTGTTTTCTGGGTTTTCTCCAGAGTTATGTTTCTGTTTTGGGGGACTCTCCTTTTCATCACGGGGGCTTTGTTTGACTACCTGGCGATCATTTCTTAATGTGCATATTTCAGAATAAGGCACAAAAAACTGGGTGAGAGGTTGAAGCTTGTTGACTGGCTGGCTTGTTGAGGATGATCAGATGAGGGGATCCCAGGGATCGCCCATACCAGCATATAGAACTGTTGTATTATGGACCATCGAATTTCTCCAGAAACAGACCTCTCTTCTCCAGGGAGAGTGGGGCCTCTCTTGGCTGTGCCTGTTCTGTGCAGAGGTGGAGAAGGGGGAGAGTCACTGCTTTGGAGTGGACTCCTTAGCCTTGCATTTCTGTTCCCCTCTTAGTCCACCTGGGGCCTCAGGGTCCACAGTGCCTCTGGGGTTGTACAGGGAAAACCAGCTGTCACCAGAAAGGCCAGGGAGGAGTCTTGGGTTCAGTGCAGGCTGATCCCAGCCTATGGCAAACAGAGGTCTGTCTGTGTTTTTCTGGGAGTGCATCAGCTGTCCTGTCTTCACCCAAGAAAGATGAAGTGTCATCGGATTTGCTACTCTGTACCCATCCAGCAGCACTGCCTCTTCTCTGGTCTGTGTTCACTTGGCTCGAGGGGTGGGATGCCTCTCCTCTCCTCTGGGCAGGCACCATTGCCCCCAAAAGAATTGCCCATGGTTCTTGCTGTGTCCTGTACATCAGGGAGAGTTGGAGAGAAGCCATGCCTCAGCCCTCACAGAACTCATTTCTCCTCTAAGCAGAGAAATGTAAGGGATTCAAAGCTGGTCCTCCTGGCTGCTCCTTATCATCAAAGAAGCCTCAAGGATTTCGCCTGTTGGCATATTTCGAACTTTTCCTCAGAAGGTCCCAGAGCTTACTTCTGGGAATTGTCAAGGTGTTCTGCCCTGTACTTTTTTGTTCTGGGAAACCCTAGCTGCAGTCTCCCCCTTCCACACGTCTCCCGAAACTTAGTCCAGCCTCCTGCTCAGCCGGGGCCCCCCTTAGCTCATTCCTTCCGTACGGTTGTATTGACTACCCCGCACTTGCCAGGCATGTTGGTGCACTGGGGGACTGAGGCAAGCCCAATGACTGTTATGGGCTCAGGAAACTTCAAGGGGGTTCTAGAACAGTGGCGAATGCAGCAGCCACATTTCTACAATACCAGCTGACTTGCAACCCCTTGTTGCTTCAGGGAGACCTGGGACAAATCCTTTTGTAATTTAAATAATTAGCTTTCAATATAGATGTGTGTCTGGGATATTTGTTTTTCTTTGGGTTCAGCTGGACTTTCAAGATCTGTGTCCAGGCTTTATTAAGCCCAGGCTTGACTGGATGCAGGCTGCTCAGAAGGTCCCTGCAGCAGCTGCCTGTGGTTCACGCTGGTGGAAACTCCCTTCGGGAAGCTGGTCTGTCTCTTTCAATTACCCCTACCTGCTGTAGGGCAGACATTGAGCTGGTGTTAGACCCAGAGATTTCTCTAGGCTGCCGCTTCCCAAAGAGTGATCCAGGGACCCCTAGTCCCACAGAGCGGTATGAGGAGCTAGGTGCGGGGGAAGGAGGGATTCCTTGGTCAGGTGCTGGTTTCTTTCTTTGGCAGATGAGGTCCATGGAGGGGCATTGTGAATTTCCGGGAGGAGCTGGAGCACAGCGTTCCCCAAATTTCCTTTTCCAAGGAGAGTTTATTTGTGTGTTTGTTTTAAATCACATTGCTCTAAGAGACCAGGGTTCTTTTGAGCATGCTCCAGGCCATTCTGCCACTGACACCCAGGACTGTGCCCCAGAAATGGGTCTGGATTTCTACATGGACTGCTGAGGGCAGCTATCCCGGCAGTGCAACGGGTAGTTAGGGGTGGGTGGTCAAGCTGCACTTGTATAGCTGGCACCCCGTGCTTGCAAGTCCCCTGTAGCTTAAAATAGCAAAATGACCTAAGGGTGTTTTCAGATGTCAGATTTCCAGGTCAAAGTTTATTCTCATGATTGCTTTTATTCAGAAGGAGGAAACTCAGCAGGTCACTAAAGACACCTCCCTGCCCCCACACCACGGGGGCCAGCATTGACAAAGCCTTGTTAGCCTCAGGAGGCCTTGTGCTGGGGTGACCTTGGACGAATTCCCTCTCCCTTAACTTTCTCTGTAGGAGGACCTGGAAGAAAATGGTATCAATCAATTGCTCCCCAGCAGCCTAGGGACTCTGTGGTGCCTCCTGGTGCCCCACCTCAGTGTCAGCCTGAGCATCTCCTTTGTCTGCTTTATTTATCGATGCTTCTGTAACAGTTCCATTTGAACCAAGGGTTTTGAAGCTAAAACGTTTGGAAACTACAGGAAACACAGTCCCCCTTGCCCTGTAGGCTGCTACTATGTCTGTTTAAGCGTAGAGAGATTGGGTGCCCTACACCTGCGTGTGTGGTCAGTGCTGGAGGAGCAGCATGGGGGGTGGGGTGGGGTGGGGGGTAGCAGGAGACCCCTGGCAGCTGTGCTCCAGAGGGATCTGTGAGGAACATGACCTGAGGGATGGCACCTGGCGAGTAGCCTAAGCCATTTTCCCTCACTTCTTTTTTTAGGTACAAGCAGCTAGTGACTGAGGGCCCATTGTGGGGAGGGACCTGAAGATACACCCCCACAGGCAGCCCAAACACTTATTTGGGGGCACCTGCAAAGTAGGGGCACCAGAAATTTGTTTTTAATTTGCAGAAGCATCAAAACTTTTATCATGGCAAAAGTCAGAATGGCCTCACATTTATTTTTAGTCTTTTCTTTGTGAATTCAGTGTTTGGGGCAGGCGGGATACCGCGTGCACCACAGAGCATTGGGCTGCTAAAGGTCTTACTCTGCCCTGGGATCCCTGAGGCCCCTTGTAAAGTCCAGCATTCTGGTTCATTACCTAAAGGACCCCCTTTCTTCTAACCTTTCATTTCAACTATCCAAACCCCTGCCTGCCTTGGGCAGATTCTTAAAATATTTGCCCATCAGCACCCTCTCAGAGAGGAATGTCAAATGCTGCCATGATGTCAAAAGGGCCCCAAGGAGAAGCGCCTTGCCAAACCCAGCCTGTCACTCACGGCCACGGCAGAGCGGGAGATAAGCAAAGGCGAAGGCTCAGAGAGAGGCTGGTTCCCTGGGCTCCCTAAACCACCCAGAGGGTCTGTGTGGGTTGGCGCTGCAGGGCGAGACTGTTAGCTGTCAAGAACAATGAACTGCCAGGTACCACTGCCCAAGTAAAAGCCAGGAGTCTGAGGCTCTTCTGATTGCTCGCCCTTGTCAAGCCTGCATCAGGATGTCCGGAGCCTCCAAGGAGGGCCTGGAGACCCGAGGGCTGCCGGTGTCAGGCAAGGCCTGCTTAACCACCATGGACAAAAAGCTTAATGTGCTAAATGAGAAGGTTGACAAACTCTTGCATTTCCAAGAAGATGTCACGGAGAAACTGCAATGTGTGTACCAAGGAATGGGCCACCTGGAGCAAGGCCTACACCGGCTGGAGACCTCTCAGATTCTGGGCCCGGGTGGGGCTGACCACACTCCTCCAGCTGACTCACAGGCTGGGTGGCCGGAGGTCCTGGAGCTGGTGAGGGCTGTGCGGCAGGAGGCTGCCCAGCATGGCGCCAGGCTTGAAGCCCTGTTCAGGATGGTAGTGGCTGTGGACAAGGCCATAGCTTTGGTGGGGGCCGTGTTCCAGAACTCGAAGGTGGTGGATTTCATCATGCAAGGGAGTGTCCCCTGGAGGAAAGGAAGCCTGGCTGATGGCCCTTTGGAGGTTGGTTCCTGCTTCCTTACCCCTGTACCCTTCTGGCTGAAAGGGAGACCCAGTGGTCCTGGTGGGGACGCTAGCCAGACGGCTAGGTTTAGAAGCACCAGGAACTATTGTTTCCTTCCTGTGCCATCTGCATGACGTGTTGATGGGGAAGAGAAGAGACTGAACCTTAACGGTCACAGGTAGATTTCCAGACAGGCTGCTCTTCCTAGGGAAAGGAAGAAGCAGTGCCTCATTAAGGTCTGCGGGGCCTTGGGCAGCTTCAGAGCACCTAGAAGTGGGGGTAAATGGGTCATTAGGGAGAGGAGGACAGTGAAGCTTACTGGATGTACTAGTGACTTCTTTGTGTTCCTTTCTGTTTTGTCACACCTAGAGTGAGAAACAGGTGGGAGCCAGTTTGCCCCAACAGAACCTCCCTTTTAGAACCCTCCCCTTCCTGTCCCCAACCTGTGCTGGGTCCCAGAGTGGGCGGAGTGTGCAGCTGCTTGTTGGAAGATGAGTGTTGACAGTGACCCCTGGGGGACACAGGCCATGAAGGAGCCGGAGCCTGGGGGTGGGGTGTGGCATTTCTGGGAGCGGCTGTTCCCTAGGATTGCATAATCAAACCCGCTGGCTAATGGAAGTTTGGCTGGGGTGTGTGTGTGTGTGTGTGTGTGTTTATGTGTGTGGTGTATGGAGGCAACACTGTTTGGGAGGGAACAGCTAAGAGTCAGCCACTCAGCAACCCTCAGACGGCTGGAGCCACCATTTCAGATCACTATAGTTATCCACCAACCTCTGGCAAGAGATAAGATGGGGTCTACAGGAGGCTGTGCTTGACTCTGTGTCAGCTCCGAGGCTTTCACAGGAGCAAGGCTTCAGGAGTGTGCCTTCTTTCCTCATCCCCAGCCAGGCCAGAGCTCACCCTGCTGACCCCTTCCCCCACCCCTGCCCTACAGCCTTGGCCAAGGTATGCCCCTCCCCCACCCAGCTCCCTGGTTTTTGCACCTCTCCTATGAGTCTTGCCTGCAGGGGAGTTATGACCTTCTGCTTTTTCACTGATAAGCAACCTGGACTTTATATTTATTTATTTTTTTTTTAAAGGGGGAGAAGGTGAGGTGAGGGGGGGGGCAGAAGGAGAGAGAGAAAAATTTTTTTTTTAAGATTTTGTTTATTTATTTGACAGAGATCACAATTAGGCACAGAAGCAGGCAGAGAGAGAGGAAGGAAGCAGGCTCCCTGCTGAGCAGAGAGCCCAATGTGGGGCTCAATCCCAGGACCCCGGGACCATGACCCAAGCTGAAGGCAGAGGCTTTAACCCACTGAGCCACCCAGGCACCCCGAGAATTTTTTTTTAAGATTTTATTTATTTATTTGACACAGAGAGAGAGGTCACAAGTAGGCAGAGAGGCAAGCTGAGAGAGAGGAGGAAGCAGGTTCCCTGATGAGCAGAGAGCCGGATGCAGGGGCTTGATTTCAGGACCCTGAGATCGTGACCTGGGCCGAAGGCAGAAGCTTAACCCAATGAGCCACCGAGGCCCCCGAGAGAGAAAGAGAGAGAGAGAGAGAGGGAGAATTTTAAGCAGACTTCACACTCAGCTTGAACTCACAACCCTGAAATCATGACCTGGGCCAAAATCAAGAGTCAGACGCTTAACTGACTGAACCACCCAGGTATCCCATCAACCTCAACTTTAAAGAAAGTTACTGTGATATGAGATATGCATGTGGTAAAAGATGATCATGGGGGGCGCCTGGGGGGCTCAAATGGCTAAGCAGTTAAGCGTCTGCCTCATGTGTTATAAAGATTTATTTATTTATTTATTTGACACAGAGAGATCACAAGTAGGCAGAGAGGCAGGCAAAGAGAGAGAGAGAGAGGGAAGCAGGTTCCGAGCTGAGCAGAGAGCCCAATGCAGGGCTCGATCCCAGGACCCTGGGATCATGACCTGAGCCGAAGGCAGTGGCTTAACCCACTGAGCCACCCAGGCACCCCTGCCTCATGTGTTATAAAGAGTATGTGTTCCTCCTACTTCAGCCCCCAGGTCCCAGGACCACCCTCCTCCCCATGCAGTTATAGGTGCCTGTTTCCCACAGAACCTCCCAGACAGAGTCTGTTTATCTGTAAGCACCACCTCTTGATTTTAACTCAAATATTAATCACCTTATTCTGGCCTTGATTTGTTTTTTTAACTTAATGTATTTGGGGCACTGTTTCATATGTGCACATAGAAAGCTTCCTCGTTCTTAAAGTTGTAGTGTGCCCCAGTTGGGGGATGTGTCTTAATTTGTTAACCAGCCCCACATCATTGTTTGGTTATATTATTTGTCATTTTTAGCTATTATAAATAACGGTGCAGTGAATATCCACAGAAGTGTGAGCTTATCTCTACCATACACTCCTAGAAGTGGCAGGGTGAAGCCAAAGGGTAAAGTTGTGTACATAAAGCCAAACTGATCTTCAAAGGAGTTATTTCAGTTTAGTCTCCTATCAGTAGCATATGCGAGTGCTTGTTGCCTCCCCTTTTGCAAACAAAACATATTGTCCAACTTTTTAATTCTTTGCCTGTGTGGTGAACTGAAAACTGAGATCTTACTGAGAATGTGTTTGTTTTTTTTTAAACACTTTGAAAATTTTTGCAAAATAGAATTTTTTAAAATTATTTATTTATTTATTTATTTATTTTTCCTTTTTCATTCCCAAATGAGATTTTATGGTTTTTTTTTTAATTTTTTATTTCTTTTCAGCATAACAGTATTCATTGTTTTTTCACCACACCCAGTGCTCCATGCAATCCGTGCCCTCCCTAATACCCACCACCTGTTTCCCCCACCTCCCACCCCCTGCCCCTTCAAAACCCTCAGGTTGTTTTTCAGAGTCCATAGTCTCTCATGGTTCACCTCCCCTTCCAATTTCCCTCAACTCCCTTCTCCACTCCATCTACCCCTGTCCTCCATATTATTTGTTGTGGTCCATATACACTATGGAGTATTATGCCTCCATCAGAAAGGACAAATACCCAACTTTTGTAGCAACATGGACAGGACTGGAAGAGATTATGCTGAGTGAAATAAGTCAAGCAGAGAGAGTCAAGTATCATATGGTTTCACTGATTTGTGGAGCATAACAAAATACGAATTTTTTATATGAAAAATTTCAAACATTTATAAAAATAGAGATTAGTATCATGAACCCTATAAACCCGTAACAGGAGGCCAATGTTATTGCATCTCTTCCCACTGACTTCCGTCTCTCTAGATAATTTTGAAGCCAATCTGAGACATTGGATCATTTCCTTCACAAACATTAGCATTTATATCTAGAAGAGAAGTCATCTTTTAAAAAATGTAATTACAATACCATTATCATGACTAAAAAGTAAACAGTAATTTAATGTTACCAAAGTCAGTGTTCGAATTTTCCTAATTGTCTTATGATTTATTTTCCTTATAGTGTGTTTATTTGAATCAAGATTCAAATAAGACAACTGATTATATGCCTTCTAGTGCTAATTCTTTTTCTTTAATTCATAAAAAATTTAAGACTCTTCATTATGGAAAATATCAAACATAACAAGAAATAGATAGAATGATATACCTTGTAGCTTTTTTAAAAAAGATTTTATTTATTTATCAGACAGAGATCACAAGTAGGCAGAGAGGCAGGCAGAGACAGAGAAAGGGGGAAGCAGGCTCCACGCTGAGCAGAGAGCCCAATGCAGGGCTCGATCCCAGGACCCTGGGATCATGACCTGAGCCGAAGGCAGAGGCTTTAACCCACTGAGCCACCCAGGCACACCTACCTCATTATAGTTTTAATTTATATTTCTTTTACTAGAAGTTTCGGCATCTTTTTTTTTTTAATGTTTTGACTTTTTTTAAATGTATCTTTTTTAAAAAATTTGTCTTTAAATTTCTTTTCAGTGTTCCAGAATTCATTGTTTATGGAAGTTTCAGCATCTTTCACAGATTTAAAACCTTTTGTATTTTTCTGTAGCACCGGGTGATGTGTGGGAGTGTTGAATCACTATATTGTTTTGTTTTGCTTTTTTATTTTTATTTTTTAAAAGATTTTATTTACTTATTTGAGAGAGAGACAGAGAGAGGGAGCATGAGTGGAGGAGAGGGGCAGAGGGAGAGGGAGAAGCAGACTCCCCACTGAGCAGGGAACCCCGATGTGGGGCTCTGTCCCAGGACCCTGGGATCATGACCCATAAGACAGATGCTTAACCAACTGAGCCACCCAGGCACCCCTTGAATCATTATATTGTACACCTGAAACTAACATAACACAAGATATATATTTTTAAGATTTTATTTATTTATTTGACAGCGAGAGAGATCACAAGTAGGCAGAGGGGCAGGCAGAGAGAGAGGGGGAAGCAAAGAGCCCGATGCAGAGCTCGATCCCAGGACCCTGAGATCATGACCTGGGCTGAAGGCAGAGGCTTAACCCACTGAGCCACCAAGGTGTCCCATAACACTATATAATAACTCTACTGGAATTAAAAATTTTTTAAGAGGTCAAAAAAGAAAGAAAAGAAAGAAAAAAGAAAAGAAAAGAAAATGGTGCCAGGAGTTAGTGAAGGTCCTCCTTGGGTTTTCTGAAGTGCCCAGCGGGGTGTCATTTTGGTTGTAACAATGAATTAGATTATTAAAAGCTAGGTGCTCTCTCCTGAAGGACAGGGTCAGGCTCAGCCAGGCCTGGGCCCAAATCATAAGCAAGCTGTTCAGGAGACACCAGTCCTCTAGAATGGTGTCGAGGGTCTCTTCTCCTTCCTCTGAATGAGCCCTGAAGGCATGACGCAGCTGTGTGGGTGTGTGTTTGCCTCTGTGTGTGTGTGTGTGTGTGTGTGTGTGTGTGTGTGTGTGTGCCTACCTACACCAAGAGCAGAGGGAGGGAGAGGACACGCTGAGCCCAACAAGGTCTGCCAAAGGACAGTTTGTTCGAGTCCCTCTCTACTGGGGTGCAACAGGAGGCATCCCGTGATAATGCTTCCAGTTCCCCCAGCTCCGGGGGTGGCAGGACAGAGTCTGCAGAAAGAGGTCCAGGGAGCGGTCTCTGCTGAGTAAGGGGATCCGGGTCACATGGATGGCGCTGTGTTAATCACGATGACAACAGCTGGTGTTTATTTATTAAGTGCCTAGCACATGCCAGGTGCAAGGCTAGGTGTTCCCATGTGCTGTTACCCTCAAAAGGACAGAACTTGGTGTGCTGGAATCCCAAAGGGATGAGCAGGTAGTAGGATTGAGAGAAGTGGGTACAGCATAGGAAAAACAGTGGAACCAACCCTTCTCAGTGCCGGGGAGGCATTCCAAAATTGTGAGGACTTGTGCCCCAGTTAGTTGATTTTTGCCATGAGCTTAAAGTTGTCAGATCTTCAGATTTTTTTCAGGAGAATCTTAGAGAATTTAGAATTGTTTCTAATCAGTTTTATTAAGGCATAATTTACATACAATAAATGGCACATACCACACAAAGTACGTGTGAGTATACAGTTCAACAAGTATATACACCACAATCAGAATAGAGAACAATCCTAAGCCCCAAAAGGGAACTTAGAATTTTAATGTAAAAGTCTCCTAGATTTAAAGTGTTGATAACAAATTTAAAAATTGAAAATGCTGTGTGGACCAAATAAAATGTGTCTCAAGCTCATTTTGGCTCCCAGTTGGGGCGTCCGTGGCTGAGGCCAGGGAAAGGGCCTTCAGGGGTGAGTGCCTTGACCAGACCTGCTGCTGTGATAAGGACCAGGAGGAGTCTTAGAGGCTGTACCCAAGTCTTAAAACCTTTAGAAGCACCAGAGGGACCCAGCAAGGAGTCACGTCCTATAGAAATATTTATACTTAGAAATACTGAATGTTCCTACCATTTCAGGAGTAAGAACACTGGCCTGGTACAGAGCACTCAGAGTTAAAGGAAGAGCTGCCGAGAGCTTCTCTGGGCTTACACATTTGATCCGTCCCTCAATCAGTTGGCTCTTTGAAGACAGAACACTCCCTGTCTCAGGCAGGACAAAATCCCTAGAGCTACCGAGCACTTACCATGCGCTGGGCACATTTGTCAGGACATTCCACAGATCAACTCCCCAAACCTCTTACTAACTCTATAAAGCAGATAATATTATTCTCCCCATTTCACAGATGAAGAAAGGGAGGCTGAGGGGTAAAGATGGGGTTTAAACCCAGCAGGGTCTGGCTCCAGAGTCAAGAGAGGTTGTGCTTCCGGCCATGCTACTGTATAGCAAAGGGGTGACGGTAGGAGGCACCCAGTTCCCTGGCAGGCATTATTAATTGATGGGGGCACTCTTCCAACCCTCCTCCTTGCCCCTAGCCCCCTAAACAGGCATGGGTCAATCTGACTTTAGAATCCAAGCCAAGCCAGCACTGTAATAGCCATGACTGAATGATCTGAATTGACACTTTAAATTTATCTTCCATCCCTGGTCTAAGTATTTTGAGGTCCAATCCATTCAGAAGCCAAGTCAGGTCTTCCCCTTACTGGCAATGTAATGACACATTAGAAAGAATTTGTGACTTTGTGTCTTTATCTCTAGAATGGCAGTAGCAATATCTATCTTCTAGTATTACTGTGAGACCAGGTGAAGTAACCTAAATACTTCTACCTTAAGCACATGGTAGGTGTTCAGCCAATGTCTGTGGCCTGAACCATGATGTTGATGATGATGATTGTTCTTTCAGAACAAAGATCGAGTGGAAGAGAAAGGAGCAAAGCCAAAGCATGCGTTGAGCACCAGAGCTGTGCAAGCTGAGATCAGGGGGCCTTGGGAAGGTGAGTGGGACCCTATTTGCTGCATTCCATGCTGCACACATAATGGTTTCAGAATAAAAATATATTTTTTATTTTTTCCTTTTTAAATTTATTTACTTTATTTAATTTCTTTTATTTTTCCTTTTTTTAATTTTTCTTTTATCCTTTATATATATATTCCACTATACATTGCTGTTTTAAGTCACTTGGACTAGCTCTTTTCTGCATAAGCTATGCCACGAACTTGAATCTCAGGTCTATTTCACTTTGCTTTACATCTTTGTGGATTGCTTTTATTCAAGTTTCATTTTCTTTTACAATTTTGGTTCTAAAGTCATGGTTCTAAAGTCAAGTTGACAAAACAAGGGGTTTTAAGAGAAGTCTGGCTTTTCTATCTTTTTTCCTCCCTTGCATATGGAACCATGCACAAAATTTTTTGTCTTTCTTTTTGTGTCCCTTAGGCCATGTTATCAGTGGTTATACACATGCACCTGCATGTGCGTGTTTGCACGCGCGTGCACACACACACACACACACATCCTCCCTTCCTAGAGAAACAGAAGCACCCCAGACACACTTTTCTCCACCTGGCTCTTTTCCACTTACAGTATATCTTGAGGTCAGTCCATGGCCACATCTGGAGATATTCGTGTCTATTTTCTATGGCTGTGCAGTGTCTGGGTGTTGGGCCATGGTTTAGTCAACCAGCCTCCTACTCTTAGTCACTTGGGTTGTTTCCAGTCTGCCTATTATAAACATGTTTCCCTGCATGGCCTTTGCATATCCTTTGCAGTATCTTTAGGCTGGACTCATCCATATAGAAATGCATTTTTATGCTGCTGATTTTCCTGTAGAGAGCCAGAAGGCGAACCTGCCAGAGGGGACAGAGGAGAGGCTGACCCCTGTCAATGCTTCCGAGATAGGATCTGACCTCCCCACCCAAGCAGAGGCCCCACCAGGGCAGGAAGAAGGAGTTCCTGGCCCAGCCCAAGTGCCCCCTGGCCTCCTGCCGCTGCACCCGGAGACGGAAGCCCAAGCTCCTGGAGCATTCGCTGAGAACCCTGGGACTGGCCTGGAATTGTCTGCAGCATCCAACAGGGTCAGTGAGGCTCCCACCAGCCAGGAAGCTTTACCCAGTACAGACCAAGGATCGTCTGTCAGCAGGCCTGACCCGCAGCCCTCAGAGGCAGGCATGAGGCTCACTCCAGGGCTGCCAGCCCAAGCCAAGGCAGCTCATGGAGGTGGAGAAACGCCTGCCAGGTAAGGGGTGCTCCTCCATGCCGGGCAGGGAGGAAATTAACGGCAACCCCTCAGCGGGAGCACGACCAAGGGGCTAGCTACTGGGATAGAGTGCCCACTGTCTGCCGCGCTGGCTAGCTTCGTGAGGGCAAGACAGGAGAAGGCGTAGGCACTGCTTTTGGGAATTTAGAGCACTGTTTCTCACCTGGTGCTCATTAGAATTGCCTGAAAGCAATTTTTAAAATACTAGTGCCCAGAGAGTCTGATTTATTCAGTCTGGAGTGCAGCTCGCCTATCCTTCCTTCCTTCTTCCTTCCCTCCCTTCCTCCCTCTCTCTCTCTCTGTCTTTTTTTTTACAAGCTCCTTGGATGACTCCAATATAGAGCAGGGCTGAGAACCACCAGCTCTCAGAGCAGTTATAATAGCTACAAGCTGGGGCTCACGGCACAATCCTAGGAGCTGGCATTGGCCACACATTTCACAGACATCGTCTTGCTGTATTCTCACAACATCCCAGGAGGCAAGTGTGGAAATGAGGAAATGGCCTGAGAGTGCCCAGGGCCATACAGCTAGGGATTCACAAAGTTGAAATCTGAATCCAGGTTTCTGGACTTCAGAATCTGCTCCCAACCACTGTACCACCCTGCATCCTCAGGTCAGCATTTAATTAGGTCCCCAATACTAAGATAGGGAGAGAAGGATGGGGATTCACAGGGAGGCTGGTATAGGCTGAGTCCATCCAGTAGGGCTTTCAAGACGATTATACCTGGGGTCCTGAAGGTGGGATTGTGCCCTCGGAACACAGCCTCTGGACCAGCGCTCAGCCCTCAGCAGACACAGGGCAGGATAATGAAGAGCCAGAGGCTGCTGACTGCCAAGCTCTCTCTAGTCCTATGTTCCCCAGCCCTGTGGAACAGTGCATTGGGCCCCCAGGGCGGCCCACGAAAGTATATTGTGCTTCCCTGTCTTAAGGGGGTCTTGTGCCCTCCTGCACCTGCCCCGGGTTGTCCTTATATGTAACACAGCCCCATCGCTTCTCTAGGCCTGCTGCAGGGAGGGGAGCTGATGTCTGTGTGCTAGGGCAACTGGCAGAAAAGCCCAGATCATTTGTCTGCCTTTGTTCTGGAAGGAAATGAGAGCCTCTGGGAGAGCGTAACCAACTAAAAGGAGGGATTCCTGGTAGGCTTCCTTGGATCCTGGTCAGGTCTGTAAACATGTGATCTAGGGATAGGGATGGACTTTCCATGAACTTGTTAGGGGCCCCCAAAAGATTCTGCATGAGGGGAAAGTTCTCTATGTCAGTTTTAGCTGTGCGCTGAATTTCAGGTGCACTAGACCTGCCAAGGGGCTCAGGAAGTGGAGACATCACTACCTGCCTGTCCTCAGCTAGCACATGAGTATATTTTGAGAAGATAAGTTTAAAGTCAAGCATCTACTCTGATGGGCCGTGGCTGCCCGTGTTGAGGCTGCTAAGGCCCTAGCAGCAGGTGGAGGAGCACAGTGCTGGAAGGGGTCAGCAGCACCTGCCCCGGGGTGCACCGTGCAGCAGCAGGACAGAAAGCCTTGGGCGCTCGACGGCATGGGAATGCGTGGCCGTGTGTTGGGGTCATCCCATGCCCTGCTCAGTGTGAAGACCAAGTGGGACAGCAGTGACTCTTGGCTTAATCAGCTGGTCACCTGACCACCTGGATACTCGTCCAGCAACTGGCTTCCTGCAGTTCCCATGGCCCTCAGCAGAGACGAGGCCCGAGCCAGGCTTGGATGCCACCCTTTGCACCTACCCTGTCATCACCAACCCACACTCACTCCTCCCAAGGGGCGCAGGGCGTGTGCGGCTTCGGCTGCCTCCTGCCCAAGGCTGGCTGTGGACAGGCTTGTACCGAGTCAGGTGCATCCAGGAATAGGTGCTGCTTTCAGAGGACTGACTGCAGCTCAGGGAGGGGGCCGGGCCTTCAATGGCTGGGGAAAAGCCTCACTTTTTTTTTTTTTTTTTTTTGGTGGTCATGGTGAAAAAACACATAACGTAACATTTACCAACTGAACCGTTTGTTAAGTGTACAGTGCAGGAGGGTTAAATATCTTTCATCTTGCAAACCTGAAACTTTGTAACCATCAAACAACTCCCATCTTGTGCGTCCCCCAGATCTGGCCACCACCACTGCACTTTCTGCCTCTGAATTTGACTACTGTAGATACCACATATAAGTGGAATTGTACAAATGGACTCAGGATTTTTCTTTCTTTTCTTTTCTTTCTTTCTTTCTTTCTTTTTTTTTTGTGACTGGCTTATTTCACTTAGCATAATGTTCTTGAGGTTCACCCAGGTGGTAGCATGTAACAGGATTTCATTCCTCCTTAAAGCTGAATAATGTTCCATTGTATGGATATTATACATTTTGCTTATCCATTCATCCCTTGATGGACACGTGGGCCGCTTCCACATTTGGTTGTTTTGAACAATGCTGCTATGAACACAGGTGTACAAGTTATCTCTTTGAGACTCTGTTATAAATTCTTCTGGATACTTTTTTTAAGAAGTGAAATTGCTGGGTCATAAGGTAGTCCTATTTTTAAATTTTTGAGGAACCACCAGCGGGTTTTCCATAGCAGCTGCACCAGACGTCTTGAGCCTCATTTTGGGACCTCTGGGGCTTTCCCCGCTTCGTGGCCTCTCAGCACTCCTGTGAGGTAGCAACGTCTCTGTCTGACACAAGAGGGAGCTGATGCTGGCCTTGTCCAAAGTTGTCCAGCAACATGGTCCAGAGCTAAGACCAGAGAGGAGGCTGCTGGGCTCCCTCGTGAGACTCAGTCCATGCCAGACACTCACTTCCTCACCCCCACCCCAATACACATAGACCCCAGCAGTAAAGAGCAGTCACAGCAGGGGCAACTCTGAGAGGGAGTGTTAAACCCTTGGGGGTAATGGCTCCCAGGGTCAGGTCCTTTCCTCTGAAAGTCATCAGGGCTC
This sequence comes from Martes martes, assembly GCF_963455335.1. Lineage (NCBI taxonomy): Eukaryota > Metazoa > Chordata > Mammalia > Carnivora > Mustelidae > Martes > Martes martes. The sequence continues at coordinate 35,747,766 of NC_137905.1, forward strand.
AGAAGGCCTTCCTGACCTCTAGCTGGTGTCCCAAACCCAATGTCGCAACATCTGGGTAATGAAAATGGTTGTGAAGTGGGCCCAGTGGCATTGCCAGGGTACAGCAGGGTCTGTCAGGAAGGGGAGCTACTTCTCGGCTATGCAGACATGCCCAACACAGCCAGACCTATTTGTTCAAGAGAAATGAGAAGTCTAGTCTCTATGACTAGTTGCTGATTTTTTAAAAAAAATATTTTATTTATTTATTTATCTGGGAAGGAGAGAGAGAGAGTGGGGGGGCAGAGGAAGAGGCAGAGTGTTTTTTTTTAAATTTTTAAATTTTTTTATTAACATATAATGTATTATTAGCCCCAGGGGTACAGGTCTGTGAATCGCCAGGTTTACACACTTCATAGCACATACCTTCCCCAATGTCCATAACCCCATCACCCTCTCCCTACCCCCTTCCCCCCAGCAACCCTCAGTTTGTTTTGTAACATTAAGAGTCTCTTATGGTTTGTTTCCCTCCCGATCCCATCTTGTTTCATTTATTCTTTTCCTACCCCCCAAACCTCCCACGTTGCCTCTCAACTTCCTCATATCAGGGAGATCATATGATAATTGTCTTTCTCTGATTGACTTATTTCGTTAAGCATAATATCCTCTAGTTCCATCCATGTCGTCACAAATGGCAAGATTTCATTTCTTTTGATGGCTGCATAGTATTCCATTGTATATATATACCACCTCTTCTTTATCCATTCATCTGTTGCTGGACATCTAGGTTCTTTCCATAGTTTGGCTATTGTGGACATTGCTGCTATAAACATTCGGGTGCACGCGCCCCTTTGGATCACTACATTTTTATCTTTGGGGTAAATACCCAGTAGTGCTGGGTCATAGGGTAGCTCTATTTTCAACTTTTTGAGGAACCTCCATGCTATTTTCCAGAGTGGTTGCACCAGCTTGCATTCCCACCAACAGTGTAGGAGGGTTCCCCTCTCTCTGCATCCTCACCTGCATCTGTCATTTCCTGACTTGTTAATTTTAGCCATTCTGACTGGTGTGAGGTGGTATCTCATCGTGGTTTTGATTTGTATTTCCCTGATGCCGAGTGATGTGGAGCATTTTTTCATGTGTCTGTTGGCCATCTGGATGTCTTCTTTGCAGAAATGTCTGTTCATGTCCTCTGTCCATTTCTTGATTGGATTATTTGTTCTTTGGGTGTTGAGTTTGCTAAGTTCTTTTTAGATTTTGGACACTAGCCCTTTATCTGATATGTCGTTTGCAAATATCTTCTCCCATTCTGTCAGTTGTCTTTTGGTTTTAACTGTTTCCTTTGCTGTGCAAAATCTTTTGATCTTGATGAAGTCCCAATAGTTCGTTTTTGCCCTTGCTTCCCTTGCCTTTGGCGATGTTCCTAGGAAGAAGTTGCTGCGGTTGAGGTAGAAGAGATGAGGCAGAGTGTTGTAAGCAGACTCCCCACAGACTGGGGAAACCTCACACAGGCCTTGATCCCACAACCCTGATATAATGACCTGAGCTAAAATCAAGTGTTGGATGTTTAACAACTGAGCCACCCGGGGCCCCCACTCTTGCCTGATTTTAATAAAATATGTCTGACCTGGGGTTTCCCGTGGGATAGTTGGCTTGGTTCACCCTTTCTTCACTTAACTGAAAGGGAGACTGAGGCCTAGAGAGGGGAGCCCAGGTATCCTGCCTCCAGGCCACAGTCCTCCTAGGGCCAAAGTAGGTTTCTAAGGCCTTCATAGACATCTGGTGCCCACCAGCATCCATCACAGGTTACTTCAGCCTTCCTTGGCCGCTTATCCCCTGGAATCCTGAGAGCAGAGAGTACCATCTCACTGAATCCAGCCTCTCCCTGGTGTCCTGTCTGGGCAGAGGTAGTCAGGTATTGGGGTCTGCTGGTCTAAACACAACCTACCTTTCTATTATAATAAATGCAAGGACCCTTTTTCCGGATGAGAAACTGAGGCCAGTAAGCCATGATCATTGAGTGGCAGCAGCAGGCATCTGAACCCAGGTCAGGGGTGACTTGAAAGTCCTTGCTTTTAAGGCCGTATTTTCTCTCTGCCCCAGGATCTCCATCCATGTACAGGAGACAGATAACCCTGGGGAGATGCTTGTGACACGAGGGGACAGCCTCAGACCCATGCCCCCTGTGGAGACACGCGCAGCAGCCCATCCAGGTGAGCAGGACCCATCTGGGCCCACGCCCCAGACCCCTGCAGCCAAGTCAGAAGAACAGATCTCTAAAGGAGCCAGCAAGATTTCCCCACTGCGGAAACGGAGCAGCCATGAGGGAGTAAAGACAGAGGAGAAGCAGGGGCCTGGGGCTGAGTCCACCACGGGACCAAGCGGGGCCAGGAGGGACAAAGGAGGTGATGCTGGAGCCACAGGTTGGCAGCAGGACAAAGGCATGGGAGCAGGAACTCCTGAGCCCGGGAAGGACTGCACAGCCAGGGGTGCAGGCAGAGCTGAAGCAGGAAGGAGGACGCCCCTTGGAGCTGAAGCTGGCAGTGTGGTTCTGGGTAAGTGAACCTGTTGCTGGGTGCCCCAAGGTGAGTGAGTTTGGGGGCCTTCTCCTAGGGGGCCTTCCTGCAGCTTCCAGGGAGGTCTCGGAGAGTCTAAGACTTGGAACAGCCTACCACTGCCTGCTGGGGCCGGAGAACAAGGCCTGGAGATGCAGTGGGCTGAGTTTGGGGTGACTATAGCAGTAGGGGAGGAAGGAACCCATGTGGCTTAACCGGGGGGGATTTCTCAAAGCCACCAGCCTGCCTGAACTCTCCACCATGGGTGGCATTCTGGATTGAGCCAGAGAAGGCTCCTGCTATAAAGAATGTCTACTAACTGATGTCAACATTTGCCACCGCACCCAGTGAGTGAGTTCTCATCCTGGGGTACAGAAAGGTATGCTGGGGCTGCTGACCTGCTTTCTGTCCCAGTGATGGTGGGAGGGATCCTTGTGCTCTTGTGACCCAAGTGTCCTCAACTCCTCCAGCCCTTAGGGCCACACTCTTCTTGGTCTGAGCCCTCATCCCATGTGGCGGCAGGAAGGCTGATTTCCTGCCCTGGGATTTCGGGAAGTCCCCAAGGAAGGGCTGAGTGTTCTGCAGGTCATCCCAGGGCCCCTTGCCACTTCTGGGCTCTGCAGTTGCCCTGTCATAGTGACATCTCCAGCTGCTTCCTCTCCACCTGTATGATTCCGTCCAAGTGTGGACAAAGGCCTCCTTTCATTCCTAAAACACCACTGAAACCAGGCGGAGACTCTAAAGTCCTTTCTGGGGCTTGGGGTGGTGATAAAGCCAACATAAACTTAGGGTTCTCTGTGTACCAAGCCACGTGCCTTTGTGCCGGTGTTTCCCCTCGTGGGCTGGTGGAGGGGGGATAAATGGAAACACAGGGGAGATCAAGGAACACGCTCAGGGCCACGGAGACAGTGCTGCCCTGTCTGGCTCCAGAACCTGTGTGCAAACCTTGTGGCTCTACGGCCCCTTAGAACAGAAGGCCCGTAGTGCGCAGCAAAGGAAACTTCAAGCCAAATTCTAGATTTGGAATCTCTGTGACACACACTCAGCATCCAGGCTCTCTCAGCCTTTCTAGGTCCCAGGAAAACAGCAGCAGCAGGAGCAACAGCCCATACTTGTTAACTTTGTGATCCGGGGCTTAGGGCTTGGTTTTGCAGATAGAAAAAGGAAGGAGGCAAATTCTCTCGAGGCAAATTCAAGCTTCTACTTTGGGGAGCAAAAAGCTGCTCTTATTAAGATGAACTAAGAGAAAATAGCCATGTTTTCACGGCAGTGGGTATATAGTTTCAGAGGCAGGAGAGTTGTTGGTGGAACACTCTGAGTGAACCATGACAAGCCCAGAGAAACCCAGTGCAAGCTGCTGACTGCCTGCCATGGAGTCGCCCAATCCTTAATATGCAAACCAGCTCACGTCATTGCGTTGGTGTTCTGTTTTAGTCCTTTACTCTATTTCAGGCAACATTTCTAGGTTCATACTACCTCTGAAGTGCAAGATTTTTCCCAAAAACTTAGACTGTTTTTATTTTTCCAAATGCTGGTGTACTCGGTTTCCCCTCCAGGCCCACTGTCCACTTCCAGCCTGTTGGGTCCACGGTCCAAGGAACGAGACTGATACAAAGCGAAGGTCAAGCAAAGCTTTATTTCGCGCCAAGCATCGAGAATCAAACTGACCACCTCTTACAAAGAGGCGACCCTTCCCTACCTCACAGACTAGCTTTTATAGAGCAAAGACCATGTGGTTGAGCGTGGCTACACACAGGTGGCCAATGAGATTACAATTTACCCTAGCCTATCACCTTGGTCAGAATTGGCACCCAGAAGGCGGGGCCCTCTCTCCCTGGTAGCTAGGGAGACAGTATGCGTGCTCCACTGATTGGGTGTCTCCACCTGGCCTGACCTGCCCTTGTATCTGGGCTTTGCAAGTAAGTTCCTCTGGGAGGGGCAGGGTCAATCTAAGTTTACTGCATAGGGTCAATCTAAGTTCACTGCATAAACAACAAAATGGCTCCCTCTGGCTAAGAAGACCCTTACATTCCCCCCTTTTCTTTGGAGATTAGTCAAATCTTTGACTTCTCAGCCAGTTCTATGTTCTCCTGTTGTAAGGGGTTATATTGAGCATGTAAGACTAACATTTACAAATGACATTAGGGCGTTTATAATGCAGGGGCCACAAAGTAACGTTAGTGCATGGTCGGCTGATGAGTTAGCCATTCACCACTTTGTATAACCTTTCCCATTTTTCCTAATTCCGTTCATCTAATTTCCCACCTATACTTTACATAAACAGGTAACATAGGAGCAACAATACACAAACAGGTAACAATAGGAGCAACAATAAACTCATAGTCTTTTGAGTCTTAGCTTTAGTCCACGGTCAGCGGGGTCCATCGGCTGTGGCTTCCATCTCTGGGGGGCATCCTCATCCTCGGCTCTTTTGACTTACACAGCCCACCTCCCCCGAAGCTGACCTGCTGTGGGCTACCTCGAGGGCTGTTCACCCTGTGAGGAGATCGGAGGGCGTGGGCGGAGGGAGGGAGGGAGCGTGTTTGCGTCTCCAGCTGCCTCCCTGTCACACCACCCTGGCGGGGTTCTGCAGCCTGTGCCTTCAAATATAGTTCCATCATTAAATTCTGCTTGATCACCCTGTTAAGGGTGCCTTCCGTTTCCTGCTGGCTGCACTGATCCACCCTGGATCCCCTCTCAATGTCAGTGAACAGACTGGGTAGAACTTCTCCACCTTGCAAAGAGCACCACTGTAGGTGATGGGAGATTTGGGTTTGACTCCCGTCTGTCACTGACTCACTGTGTGCCATGGGGCTAGTCACCTCACCTCTCTGAAATTCAGCTAGCTCCTCTGCCATACGGGTGACTCCAATGAGGTGATCCTTGAAAAGGGCGAGGGGCTTTCACTTGACCCAAGCGGGTGGCTGAGTGGGGTAGGCTGCACTTAGAGGCTCACTCCTATTGTCTCCCAAACAGATGACAGCCCAGCCCCACCAGCCCCCTTTGAACACCGGGTGGTGAGTGTCAAGGAGACCTCGACCTCGGCAGGTTACACAGTGTGTCAGCATGATGTCTTGGGAGGGTAGGTGGGCTTCTGCCTTGATGAGGGGCAGGAGCAGGAGGGGTGGGGGCAGAGACACTTGGACACCTGAGCTGGCATGCTGCTGGATGCTTCTCAGGAGGGGGTTGGTCGAGAGCCAAGGCCTGGGGTGGGATAGAGTGCAGAGCATGCTAGTGACTGGCTAGCCTACAGAGAGTGGGTGAGTGCAGGGGAGCCCACATGGTATAAGGGCTTGGGTGGGAGCCATATGCTGGAGGTGGTAGGGCGGTCTGTGTGGTGTGGAGTGAGGGCAGTAGTTCCCTGGGGTATGGCATAGACCACTTACAATAAGGTGAAGAAGATTTTCTCTAGGTTTGAGGATAACCCATATGGTGTAGGGGTGATGATTATAGTGCCTCCAGGTGCAGGGTAATCCCCATGGTGTTTATGAACAAAGGGAAGGACCAGAAAGCTAGGGGTACAGGATGGCTCACCTTGGGCTCTCAGCCTGCTTTACCATCATGTCTCTGCAGGGGCCGGTTTGGCCAGGTCCACAGGTGCACAGAGAAGTCCACAGGGCTCTCGCTGGCAGCCAAGATCATCAAAGTGAAGAGTGCCAAGGACCGGGTGAGGCATCTGCCCTGGGCCAGCCAGTACCTTGGGCCACGTTCAGGCCTCCTATACTTCCTTCTTGGCTCCCTGGCCCCATGCTTCCCCAGGCCCCTGAATGCTGATCAGGAACCCTGTCAACCTCCCTGTCTCTTTTCCATGATTCCCACACTCTGCTCAGCACATCACCTCATACCCTGGGCAGCAGGGTCCCTCTGGACTTCCAAGATTCCTTCTTGGGTTTCAGGTTTCCTATCTGTGGAAAGGGGGATTGAAGTAAAGTCCCTTCTGTTCTAAGAACTGGTTTGGGTCATGAGTTGGAGACCTGATGTGAGAGCAGAAAAGGAGGAGGTGGGCATGCATGTGTCCTGGGAGGCACAGCTGGCTCATCTTTCTGACCCATTTCTTGGAAATTCCTCTCCTGTCTGACTCTGCAAGGAGGATGTGAAGAATGAGGTCAACATCATGAACCAGCTCAGCCATGTGAACTTGATCCAGCTCTATGATGCCTTTGAGAGCAAGAACAGCTGTACACTTGTCATGGAGTAGTGAGTATCTTAGGAGGTGGAGCAGTGACTTCTCTGTGGGCCAGGACTCAGGACTGGGGCTTGGAGCCATAGTTCTAGGTAAAACTCTCCCTTTCCCCTCCCCTCCCTGGGTTATCTAGGGAATATCATCACCTCCAATATGGAGCATGGAGGACAAAGCCATTTGCTGTAAACCAGCAGTAAACCTGACTCACTTACTCAGATATATGTGAGTTTGGCCTACACAGTTTTCAGTAATTTTGATTTAGGTGTTAGCAATTGGAAATTGGGAAATTTCACATCGAAACCCAGATATCTTGTTTTTCTTAAAAATGTGAAAGATCTAGTAATGCTAGACCTGTGTTTCCAGCTAGAAATGGTGTGCTAGAGCTCCTAATGGCTGACCTTTGTAGACAGGGCAACCAGTGTCTCATTTGCCACAGTCCTCACCATTCCCAACTACCCCTGAAGCTGAGGCCAGGGGCTCAGAGGCCATTTATTTTTGTGCTTGTGTTGCTATTTTCCTTCTGGTAAGGTTTGTCATGTCATGTCTCTACCATGAATGAAAAAACAAAGATAGACTAAGGGGCTGTATTTTATGAAAACGTTTGATTCAGATCTGATCTTTTTTGCTCATTTTGGGTTCTTGCCATGTAAGTACTAATTGGCTCCTATAGGCAAATAAGTTTATTACCTTGACCTAGAGTATCCAGAGTAAGCCTGGATTATCAACACTGAAGGCAATTCCCAGTCTTCCTTTTGGCCCATCAATTCCTTTTTACCTCCTGCCCTCCGAGTTAGGAATAGGCCTAGAACAAAGATATCCATGAAATCCAAGATGGCAGTGGCCTCAGGCTTATCTGGGTTGGCCTCTTTTGACTCTTGGTGATAAGAGTTGACAAGTCCTCTGAGAGCCTGCCTTAGGCCAGTGCTTGTCTCTCTCTGTCCTGGCAGTGTGGATGGGGGTGAACTCTTTGACCGGATCACAGAGGAGAAGTACCAGCTGACCGAACTGGATGTGATCTTGTTCACCAAGCAGATCTGCGAGGGGGTGCATTACCTCCATCAACACTACATCCTGCACCTGGACCTCAAGGTCAGGCTCCACCTGGGCTTGGGGTGGGAGTGGGGGGACAGGGTTCCTGCTCTTCTGTGGCAGAACAGCAAAAAACAATCTTGAGAAAGAAGAGCAAAGTTGAAGGATGCACATTTTCCAATTTCAAAATTTACAGCTAAGCTACAGCAACAAGAACAATGGGTTATGTGTATGAGGATGAATAAATAGCTCAATGGCATACAGCTGAGAGTCCAGAACCAAAACTTTATATTTGTGGCCAATTGATTTTTTTTGAAAGATTTTATTTATTTATTTGACAGACAGAGATCACAAGTAGGCAGAGAAGCAGGCAGAGAGAGAGGAGGAAGCAGGCTCCCTGCTGAGCAGAGAGCCCAATGCGGGCCTCAATCCCAAGACCCTGGGATCATGACCTGGGCCGAAGGCAGAGACTTTAACCCACTGAGCCACCCAGGCGCCCCTGTGGCCAATTGATTTTTTGATAACTGTGCCATGACAATTCAATGAGGAAAGGGTAATCTTTTCAATGGACACCATGCTTGTACCCACATGCAAAATAATACACTCACACTATACACAAAAAATGGATTGTGACTTAAATGTAAGACCTAAAATTATAAAATCATTAGAAGAAAACATAGGAATAAATCTTTGTGACCTTGTATTATTAGGCAGTGATTTCTTAGAAATGACTCAAAAGCAAAAGCTAGAAAAGAAAAATGGATAAATTAGACTTTATCAAAATTAAAAACCTTTGTGCTTCAAGGGATATCATCATGAAAGTGAAATGACAGCCCACAGAATGGGAGAAATATTTCCAAACAATATCTCTGATAAGGGACTTGTATCTATAATATGTAAAGAAATCTTACAGTTCAGTAATTGAAAGACAAATTTTAGAATGAGCAAAGGATTTAAATAGACATTTGTCCAATAAAGATATATAACTGGACAATAAGTACATGAAAAAATTCACAACATCGTTAGTCATTAGAGAAATACAAATCAAAACTACAGTGAGATACTGTTTCACACCCATTAGACTAGGCTAAAATAAAAAATAAAACTGACAGACAATAAGAAGTGTTGGCTATGATGTGGAGAATTGGAACTCTCATACTTTTTTTTTTTTTTAAAGATTTTATTTACTTATTTGAGAGAGAGAGAGAGTGAGAGAGAAAGAGCATGAGAGGTGAGAGGTCAGAGGGCGAAGCAGACTCCCTGCCAAGGAGGGAGCCCAATGTGGGACTTGATTCCGGGACTCCAGGATCATGACCTGAGCTGAAGGCAGTTTTTTTTTTTTTTTTTTTTTTTTTTTTTTAAAGATTTTATTTATGTATTTAACAGAGAGAGAGATCACAAATAGGCAGGGAGGCAGGCAGAGAGAGGAGGAAGCAGACTCTCCGCGGAGCAGAGAGCCCGATGTGGGGCTCGATCCCAGGACCCTGGGATCATGACCTGAGCCGAAGGCAGAGGCTTTAACCCACTGAGCCACCCAGGCGCCCCATGAAGGCAGTTTTTTAACCAACTGAGCCACTCAGGCACCCTAGAACTCTCAGACATTGTTGATGAGATTGTAAAATTGTGCATCCACTTTAGAAAACAGTTTGGCAGTTCCTAAAATGTTAAATGCAGAGTTACCACATGACCTGGTAATTTTACCTCCAGGTATGTGCTCAAGAATATCGAAAACATAAGTCGACACCAAAACTTGTACATAAATGTTCTTAGCAGCATTATGCATAATAGCCCCAAAGTGAAAACAACCTGAATATTCTCTAACAGATCAACAGATAAACAAATATGGTATATCTATACAATGGAATATTGTTCAGCTCTGAAAAGGAATAAGGGAGGTACTGATACATACTACAATATGGATGAACCTGAAGGACACTGTGCTAAATGAGAGAAGCCAGGTGCAAAAAGTTCGGCATTTGTATGATTCCTTTATATGAAATGTCCAGAACAGGCAAATCCAAAGAGACAGAAAATAGGTTAGTAGTTATAAGATTTAGGGGTGGGAGAGAATGGAGAGTGACTACAGATGGGTATGAGTTGTGTTCTTTCGGAAGAGATAAAAATGTTCTAAAATTAGATAGTGATAATCATTACATAACTCTCTGAATACACTAAAACCCATGGAGTCGTACACTTTAAAATGATGAATTTTATGATATCATCATTATTATTTATATTATTATTTATATTTCAATAATGCTGTTATAAAAATTAAGTTCACTTATTTCTTTTTACTTTTTTAATGTGGTTACTAGAAAATTTTGTAAATTATATATGTAGTTTACATTATAGTTCTATCAGACAGTGTTGTTCTAGACTTTATAAAGAAGACATGGAGACTTTAAATTACCATTCTCCTGCTCCTATCTGAGAACTTGCATACTCCATTGTAACATAAATAACAATAAAACCTTCTGTTGGGTGAAATCGTACCTGGCATTTGCTTTGAAAGCCATACGGTGTTTTCATCCATGTTATGTGATTTGATCCTCATACCTTCCCAGGAGGAAGGCAGGAAGTGGTTATCATTCCCATTTTATAGACAGAGACACTGAGGTTTCAGGAATGAGAAGGGACTCACCTAGGGATACAGACCTAGATAATAGACCCCTAGACCTCATGCACTAGGCCTTGGGTTTCCAGGGCTGTTCTACCATAAATCCTCCACGTGCACCCACCCCCACACCATCCAAATTTGTTTTGCACAAGCAGCAAGCATCATTCCACGCTCTCTCTGGGTCTCAGAGCTGATCTGAAGAACTTGAGAGGAGAGGCATGTCAAGACCACCGCCTCCATCCCATGGGTCATAGCTATCGCCACAAAATGGGAGATTGACGTTGAGCAGCTCTGATCTCCTTGAACAGTCTACTGAAGCTTTGGTCCCCATCCCTGAGATTCTGTGATGTAATTAGTCAGGGTTGGAGCCTAGACCTTGGGACTTTTGAGAGTTTGCCTGATCATTCTAATGGGAAGCCAGGGTTTAGAACCATGACCCCAAGCCAGCAGTCTCAAACAAGCAGCCTATGGGTCAAGCCTGCATCACAAAGGTGTTCTACTTAACTACCGCACATGGACGTATGTTTAAACTTGAGTTGTCAATATTTAAAAGCATGGAATTTTCACATAAAGATATATACTCTGGCTTCTCTTGAGCATCTGGGCCTGCATTCCTGCATGGTGACCAGTGGCTGAAGCTGCTTTACACAGGGCAGAGTCCCCCAGTTCCCTACAATCCATACCATTCCTTATTGTCTCACGCCAGTCCACTTTGTTTTTGTGATCTACATATTCCTGTAGGAACACTGTCCTGACCCATTCATTCTCTTGGAGGCTGGGAATCTGAAGCCTGTTGATGTAAGTGTGGAAGTTGCGCACCTTCTTGGCTGCTGATAGAGCTAAGCAGAACTCTCTTTCTTTCCCAGCCGGAGAACATACTGTGTGTCAGTCAAACAGGACATCAAATTAAGATCATTGACTTTGGGCTGGCCAGAAGGTAAGACAGTTATATTTTGGCACTTTGACAAAACTCCTGGGGGACTACTTGTAGCTCTTTTGGACGTGGTTACCCACAGTTCAGCCTTTCTTTCTTTTTTTTTTTTTTTTAGTGTACTAGCATTATTTTTATTTTCATTTTTAAAAATTTTATTTCTTTTCAGTGTTCCAAGATTCATTGTTTATGCACCACACCCAGTGCTCCATGCAATACATGCCCACCTTAATACCCACCACTAGCCTCTCCCATCCCCCCACCCCCCTCCCCTCCAAAACCCTCCGTTTGTTTCTCAGAGTCCACAGTCTCTCATGGTTCGTCTCCCCCTCTGATTTTCCCCAACTCATTTCTCCTCTCCTTCTCCCCATGTCCTCCGCGTTATTCCTTATACTCCACAAGTAAGTGAAACCATATGATAATTGACTCTCTCTGCTTGACTTACTTCACTCAGCATAATCTCTTCCAGTCCCGCCCATGTTGGTATAAAAGTTGGGTATTCATCCTCTCTGATTTTGAGTTTTGGAACTGACACAGAAAGCTCTGTCACTGACAGGCTGGTAGCCTTTGATTGTGCAGATAGGCCTTGTTACTACCCTGGGGGGGTGGGGGGTGACTTCATGCTTCAGACTCTGCTTCTCCTTAAAAGGCTGTGGGATTCATTGTATTTCAATCCCCCTGACTGAGCAGAGAGCGTGTGACAGGTTAAAGGAGGACCACTGCATGGGTGTGGGGGTGGGGGTGTCAGATCAGTTCTATTCATCCCCCAGACCTGGAGCTAGGATGTGCTGAGCTATGTGAGGTATCCAGAACCATCCCTGCCCTCTGGGAAGCGAGTAGTTTAAATAAGAGGATGCATATGTACCAGTGTAGGGTGGTGTCCAGCTAAGTGGTTCTGGGCCTCTCAAGACTGAGTTAAATCTTGGTAAAATGATGATAAAATGAAATGCCTGCTGACATGGGGCAGTTTTGAAGGTTAAATGGAATAATATGTCAACAGTGCAGACCCAGCCTAGGAGGGTGGCTAGGTTCTCCAGTTTGACTATGTAACTTAAAAAATATCTTAAAATCCCTTTAAATGCCTAAAGCCTAGTGAAGGATGGTTTATCCATAGGTACTTTTACGATCCTGTCCAGTCATATGTGTGACGAACACTCTGGCCCCTGGCACGCACAGCCAGGTATGCGGGTTCTTAGCAATGGCATTGGGTAGGGCTGTCCCCCAAACCTTCAAGCACCCACAGTCTACTTCCTCCAGAATTCTATTTCCACCAGGAATCACATTTCTCTGGGAATCATATATTTTCTAGGTAGGTCTCCACAGTACAGCTGAATTTTCAACTCTTCAAATTTTCTCTCACCCTGCTGGACATTTACCACAAAGAAGTTGTTTTTGTCCTTTTTTTTTTTTAATATTTTATTTATTTATTTGACAGAGAGAGAGAGAGATCACAAGTAGGCAGAGAGGCAGGCAGAGAGAGGGGGAAGCAGGCTCCCTGCTGAGCAGAGAGCCCGATGCGGGGCTTGATCCCAGGACCCTGAGATCATGACCTGAGCCAAAGGCAGAGGCTTAACCCACTTAGCCACCCAGGCACCCCTGTTTTTGTCCCTTTATAAGCCTAACAGTGTCCTCCACTCCATCCACCACAGGGGAAGGAAGCAAAGCCTTGTCCCTGCAGAGACAGAGCCATTTGCCTGAGCTCAGCCTCTGGTGTCCAGACCTGCCTCCCAGAAGTAGTAGTCAAAACCACAGTGGCATCTTCCTAGGTCCCTCCCCATTGGTGAAGTGATAACTTCGCTTCTTTTGTAGGCGCAAAAGATGCATTTTCAATGCCAACATGATGAATGAGGCCAAGGGTGATGTTGTGAGAGTAACAGCAGAGGAAAGTTCATATATTCCTACTGTACCTTTAGGATCCCTATTACACAGTGTACTGTTTTTAATGAACGATATGCCAAAGCCCCCAACCCAAACGCTTCAAAATCACACTCAATCCGTGATGTAAAAAATTACTTAATATTTTCCTAAATAATGTCTTATAAAGTTGGGATACATCTTATATGCTTGCATGTCTTATATGCTATAGCAATGTCTCTGAATCTATTTTTTAATTATCATTGTCTGCTTCCAAAGAGTCTTTTTAGACATTTCTTTCCTAAGCATCAGGCCCCCTCCTCATGAAAGTAAATGCTGTAGTTGTCCTTTGTATCTGTTTATGTATCATAGCCCTTTGGAGAGCCACAAAACATTGCCCTTCCAGGAACCAACACTCACGTAAGTGGGGCAAACTGAGAATGCACAGCCTCCCACAGTGCGTATGTGGTACCCTCCCAACTGCCAGATGTCCAATTGCCAAATGAGTATTTACAGTGACAAACTGAATTCAGAGCAAGGATTTACCAGCTGAGGCTCCTGGATTCTGGGAAGTCTTCTCTGAGCAGCTGGAAGGGAGGAATGGGCAGGGTGTTGTTATCTGCAGGCAGTAGTATGCTGGCAAATGTTTATCAGCTCTGGGGGGCTGGATGGAGATGGGGTTCGACTTGTAGCCTTTGCTAATTTCAGCTGAGTTCAACCTGCCAACACAACGTCACTGAATGCAGATTGGGAGGAGATGTGCACAACTGACTCTCCTGTACTCTTGAGAACCAGCTCCAGCACACGGGGGTGGGGGTGGGAGTGGTGGGAGTGTGTGGATGACGGGGGCTGGTAGAGGATGTACACCAGGCATGCACAGGAAGTCAGGAGCTGGGGTGGGACTGGGGGAGGCAGATACAGTGAAGATGAGGGTGTTACTAGGGAGTCCTGAATGTCCTGCTAAGAAATTGGAACATTATCCAATCAGGCACCGAGTTACCTAGTGGGGAGGTGAAAAAGGCTGTAGGACAGCCTTCCAGACATGTTAGTCAAAATCTATCCCCAAACTCTCAGGCAGTCCATCTCAAACTGTCAGATAAATTCATTAACCTGGTCAAAGGCATTGATGGCAATAATTTTGCTGATGGCCCAGAGGCGGAGGGCAAGTTCGAGATAATAAACACGAGGAACCACATTAAAGAGAAGGCCACCCACGTGAAACTGCTGGGCACGGGGAAGTGCAGGTGTCTGAAACACGTGATACTCAGGAAACCGCACTCAGCAGAGCTGGGCTGACAGAGGCACCGGCTCCAGCTGGGAGGTAAAAGGAAAGCATCGGAAACATCCTCAGCAGTCTGGCAAGCTGGCCATTGGGCAAAAGGATTATTTGGCAAGTTGGATTTTGCCAGATTGGCCTGATTCCTGCGAACCATGTCCTTCGAAGAGGAGGAATCTGTGGGGGGAATGTGCAGGTTGAGAGAGCATATTTTATACGCCAGAAGAAGCAGTGTTTGTAGAGAAGGAAGAAAAGCCAACTTCCCCCTAAAATACAAACTGGTATTTCTGGGTGGAGCTATTAGAAGATGCTGAGGTGTTCAGTGGGGGGATGGCCCCCGTCATGTAGGCGGGGGGTTGGGGGTATGGAGGGTTGGCACACACAGATCTTTAGAGGCCAAGACATCCAGCCAGAGGGACCAGCGTTATTCCGGTGGGCAGTGAGACCCATCAGTGGGTCTAAGTAGGGGCCTATGGGTCAAGGATGGGGGCAGGATGGGAAGTATCTTGTTTAAGTTTGGTCTCCAGAATGTTGGGCTCAGGGTTAGGCTTCCTGACTACCAGTCCGGTGCTCAGATTGGAATACAAACCTATTTCATCAGATCCTTTGGCAGGGCAAAGATGTGCCCACCCCAGCCTCCGTGAGGCTGCAACCTCATATGTGACCCTATGGTCACAGAGTGCCTTAGGAATTTGGAGAGGAGGTCTTGGTGGATATATTGAAACAGCTTTGGTGTTAGTTACTGCCACAGTGCTACAGTGTGTGACACTGTGTGTGACAACCCCCTCCCCCCAACTGCAGAGGCTTAAAGCTGTCATTTATTCTCATCCACTCATTTGCGAGTCATCTGGGGGCGTGATATGCTGAACCCACTCATAGCAACTCATGATAAGGAACCTTGTAAACAGTTGTTAAAACGTACCATTAATTAATGATTAAATTGTATGAACTTACAATTAAAGAACTTATATTTTCAAACGTTATCACTTCCTAATTATTTTACTGCTCCTGTGATTATTGGTGCTTGTTGAAAGACCATGGGATGGCGTGCTACGGCACGTCGCTTCCCAGCTCTGCATCCAGGGTCATCATGTTTGAAATCAGCCATTGTTAAATCAGTATTTATACCACTGAAAATGGCAAATGCTGCAAATCAGGACTTTTTTTTTCTTAATCAGATAGCTGGTTGTTAAACATTTATCCATGCACCAATGGTTGGGAATCCCTGATTCCTGATCACCGAGCTAACTCTGGCTTGGATCCAAGATGCAGGTCAGTGAGGGCAGATACGCTCTATGTGTCTCCCGTTCTCTCATCATGGTGGTGGTGGAGGAACCAGGAGGCAAGCTATTACAGTCTAGCTTGGATGGGCCCGCTATCACTCCCCCTGCATCTCACGTGGCCGAGCCAGTGTCAGTGGGGTGGGGCAAGTGAGCGACAAAGTCACATGACACAGGATGTGGCTGGAGGGGGGTGGCGAGATGAAGCAGTGAGAACAACAATGCAGCCTCTGGGAAAGTGGCTTCTAGGGGCTGAGAGCCTGGGTCTTCTCTCCTCTCTCTTTTCTTCTTCTCTCCTTTAAAGCGGGGGAGGGAGAGAGGTTTCAGATCTTTTATTGTGAAACACCAAACATGCATTTTAAAAGCGAAAGTACACTTGAAAAAGTATATTTATATCACAAAGCACTGGCCACATCATAGTTGCAAATACATTTGCTAGAAGGTGTGTATCTACACTAGTATGCAAGACAAACCAATTTTCATTTCTACACAAATATTAATATACTATCAGTAACGATAGATATTTTGTACATTTTCAAAAGAAAACAACACACTGTTTTACAACAAAACCACAATTAAGATCTTTATCAAGGCTTCTGGATCCATTTTCTTAACAAAAGATTTTTTCCCTACACAATGAATCAAATACTGTATTGTCCTCTTATTATTATTGGTCCTGAGATGCTGGAGGACACTGTGGCATTCCCTGGGGACTTGTTTGAGCAGAGTAGCTGCTTGTTGTCCAGGGGAAAGCTGTCCCTTTCAGCTCGGCTCCTTGGCCCTGAGTTAGTTGCCAGGGTTTGCTCTCTCCCTGCTTCGCGCTCAATGAGGCTACCAAGATGATCCTTGTAGCTCCTTCACTGGATGAGTGTAGGCTGTGTTGGCACAGGCCTGCGTTTATCTGGCTCTCAGTAAATTTGGAAGAGAAAGCTCTTTGACAAGTCACCTCCCTGGTTTAAGGGAAGCAGGACACATTGGCAGAATTTTCATTTTATTCTCAATTGCCTTATCTATAGGATGAGGACAGTAATCTTAGAGACTTCATGGGGCTATTATAAGAATGAGAAGAGATTATATATATGTAAAACTTTTAGCCTGGCAAATAGGATGTGCCCATTATATTTTATAAATTAACACTTTGTTTTCTTTTTTTAGGAACAATCTTAGGTTCACAGTAAAATGGAAGGGAAGGTGCAGAAATTTCCCATATACCCCTTGCCCCAGCCAAGCCCCCGCACCCCGACCAGGATAGTACAGGACAGTACATTTGTTACCAATGATGAAACTACACTGACATATTATCACTCAAAGTCCATACTTTACATTACCATTCACTCTTGGTGTTGGACATGGTATGGATTTGGACAAATGTATAATGATATGTATCCATCATTTTGGTATCATATGGAGTATTTCTAAGCCCTACAAATCCACTGTTCTCTTACCTATATATCTCTCCCTTCCTCTCCCCACCCCAACCCCTGGCAACCACTGATCTCTTTATGTCTCCATAGTTTTGCTTTTTCTGGAATGACATATAGTTAGAATCATACAGTATTATATAGCCCATTCAGACTGGCTTCTTTCACTTAGTACTGTGGGCTTGTTTCCTCTATGTCTTTTCATGGCTTGATAATTCATTTCTTTTTAGCTTTGAATACTACTTCATTGTCTGGATGTACCACAGTTTATTTATCCACTCACCTACTAAAGGACATCTTTGTTGTTGCTCATTACATTTTAGCTAGAGACTTTCAAAAAGTCCACAAATTCTAAAAACCACCTTCGGCCACCCCCTTTCCCACTCATCCATCAACTCTCTTTCTAACCTTTATTAATCTTCCTATTCGGAACCATTTTTCTCTTTTCTTTTTTAAAATATTTTATTTATTGGGGTGCCTGGGTGGCTCAGTCATTGGGCATCTGCCTTCAGCCCAGGTCATGATCCTAACATCCTAGGATCGGGCCCCGAGACAGCCTGCTTCTCCCTCTGCCCTTCCCCCTACCCCTGCTTGTGCTCTCTCTCTCATTCCACATATGCTGTCTCTTTCTCAAATAAATCAATAAAATCTTGAGGTTTTATTGATTTATTTGAGAGAGAGAGGGAGAGCATGAGCAGGAGGTAGGGGCAGAGGGAGAGGGAGAAGCAGACTCCTTGCTGAGCTGGGAGCCCATTTGAGGCTCAGTCCCAGGCCCCTGGGATCGTGACCTGAGCCAAAGGCATCTGCTTAACTGACTGAGCCACCCAGGCGCCCCAGAACCTTTTTTCTCATTCTTATTCTTTTTGTAATTATGTAAAATACACATGAAACTTATCATCTTAACTGTTTTTTTTTCCATCTTAACTGTTTTTAAATTAATTCATTAGTGTTAAGTATTACTCACTGTTGTGCAACTGATCTCTAGAATCCTTTTCATCTTGCAAAACTTAAATTCTGTACCTGTTAAACAGTAACTGGTCACTTTCCCCCTACCTCCAGCCCCTGGAAACCACCATTCTACCCACTGTCTCTGACTGTGACTAGTCTAGATGCCTTTTCAAGGTGGAACCATACAGCATTGTCTTTTTGTGACGACTTCTTTCACTTAGCATAACGTCCTGGAGGTTCACCCATATAGTAGCATGTGTCAGAATTGCCTTATATCGTAAGGCCAAAGAATATTCCACTGTATGTGTCTACCACATTTTACTTACGCAGTCATCCATCAGTAGACACTTACTTTATTTCCTCCATTTGGCTATTATGAATAATGCTGCTATGAATATGGGTGTATGAATATCTCCTCAAGTTTCTGCTTTCAATTCTTTTGGATATATATGTAGGAGTGGGATTGCTGGATCATATGGTATTTCTATTTTTATTTTTTTTTTTTAGAAACTGCCATGCTGTTTCCATAGCAACTGCACCATTTGACATTCCCACCAGCAAGGGTTCCAGTTTCTCTACATCCTAGCCAACTCTTGCTATTTTCTGGTCTTTTGTTTGTTTGCTTGTTTTATAGTAGTCATGATGTATAGTGATATCTCCTTGTGGTTTCGAGTTGTATTTTCCTGATGATTAGTGATATTGAGCATATTTGATTTTTCTAATTCTTACTGTCATCTCACCAACCAAACTGCTCACACCACAAGAGCAGGCCTCCACAGACAGCTGCTATCCAATTTGTGCTTGTTCGTGTGGCTGCATGACGAATAAGATATATTGATCTTCTCTCCTTTTCACGTTGCAATTGCCTGAAGGAAGAGTGCTGTGGTTTTCTGATTCTCCCTAGTGACTTAGGAAAGTCTGAAGTTGGGGCAGAGTTATGATGATTATGTGGTGGGATGTGAGGTCTAGACAACATGGCAGACAGGAAGGGTTGGGAATGTCTAGCTCCCACCTGGAATTAGTCCCAGCCTCCACATCTTCTAGCTGGGCTCACTCCCATGGTCCTCTGCACCTTCTCTTCCCCAGGTACAAGCCTCGGGAGAAGCTGAAGGTGAACTTCGGCACTCCAGAGTTCCTGGCCCCAGAAGTCGTCAACTATGAATTTGTGTCCTTCCCTACGGACATGTGGAGTGTGGGAGTCATTACCTACATGTTGTGAGTGCCTAGGAGCCTGTCTCCCATCGTGGAACAGCCCTTCACGATTACTCTATCTGAGGGGGGAGGGACTTAGGGTATTTATACACCAACTCTTATCAGTCATTGCTTGTGAGCTGATGCCAAGGACCTTGGTTCCCTGAAACTTCTGGGCAGATAAAGCAGCTTCCACTGGAGAGAAAGCTCTCTAGCAAGGAAATGCAGGTGCTGCAGTACAACAGAGCGCTAAGGAGAGGAGATGCACGGGACACAAGCTGCTGCATCATCTAACCTTGTCCTTCCTGCCTTGCACTGTTTTCTCTGGACTGAGGAAGCAGAGTTAGGATGAACTGAGATGAGATATGTGCACTAAGTATTCTCATCTCTGTGACCTCCCCTGGCTTTTTCCTCAGAGGCCCAATCAAGTTATGCTTTGCTCCCAGACTTATCATTACAGCGTAGTTGCTACTGTGCATCCCCCCACATTTTGTATGGGTGTACTGCATCAGGTGGGAGAAGTTTGCGGCCCAAGGCCAGCCAGTTAGAGTGTCCTGTCCCTCTGCCCTCACCCTAGAGGGGCATAATGAAGCCAGTTTTCCTTTGGCCCCCAAGGCCTGGGGTAGTCTCTAAGCTCACAGGCTGTCTCAGAGACATGCTAAGGTATTTTAAAATTAAGTCAATATGTACCTGATAAATGGACATACTGGACTGGGTCTCAGTTTATTCTTCACTTCAGGCTAAAAGGAAAATAGGTGAGCATGACTGGGGATTTATTCAAACCCTTCTCATGCCTCTAAATTTTCAGTCCTGCTGCTTGTTCCCCTAACAGAACACACTGGACTATTTCCTGTAGAGAAGAAATGGGGGAGCCTCTTGGTTCTGGTTAATGTTCTTAAGCCTTGTAAGACCTCTACACTCTTGTTGCATGTTGGCATATATGGCTTCTACACACTGATGGTCCTTTCTCTCCTCTGTAGACTCAGTGGTTTGTCCCCATTTCTAGGGGAAACAGATGCAGAGACCATGAATTTCATTGTGAACTGTAGCTGGGATTTTGACGCTGACACCTTTGAAGGGCTGTCGGAGGAGGCCAAGGACTTTGTTTCCCGTCTGCTCGTCAAAGAGAAGAGGTACCCTTCATTGCTCATCATTCTCAAGCCATTCTGACCATGACCACCCATCTGGGTGCTGTGAAGGTCAGGCTGATGCTGGGTTACCTCTGGACCAAGTCTGTCCAAGATTTCTTAGTCTGCTACTTCATTGCAGCTAAAAAAGTAGCAGGGGAAGAGATGAAGGAGATGATTAAAAAAATTAACTAGGAGCATAAAATCTAGACAGAGTTTTAGAAAGGGCCACACATATAAATTAGTCCTACTACTAAGTTATCACTTCTAATAGGTTAATGTTGAAAAAAAGTTGAGACATGCAGATGTTATTCCCCAGAATAAAGGCCAGAAAACCTTTTGTTGATAATGAAGGCCGACTTAGTTTTCAGCAGCCCTATCCAAGTCATGGGTGGAACCATGGAGTTTCCTGATAATCAGACATTAAGAAATAATTGCAAACAACCCAGGGTGAGGTCCAAGAATCTGAGCTCTGAGACAGCCCATAGTTCCCTGGCCTTTACTATTTTATTCTTTCCGATTGTGAAAAGTTATGAGACTAAAAATATTTTTAATTCAGATGAACAAAACTGACATTTTTCTCTGGAAGGAGAGACAAGCTTCTTTCAAGGCTCATGTTCTTAAGAGTGACTTCTTAAGAGCAATTGCAGGCCCAGCTGGCCTTTCTACTCCCTGCCTTGATTCCCCAGCTCCCTCTGAAAGAGGGGATTAATCACTGGGCTACTTTCCCTCTATAGAGGGCAGGGGGCATTTTGCCGATGACTTTCTCGTACTTCTAAGGAGGGGAATTTTAGGCATGAGGAGTTCCTTTTTAGTACGTGGCATAAATCTGCCCAAATGATTAATCTGTTCCACTGACTCAGGCTTCTTAGCCAGCCAAACTATCTTCTGGACAACCAGAAAAGGCAACCCTAACTAAAAGTTTCAACTTCTCTTTGATTTCACAGCTGCAGAATGAGTGCCACACAGTGCCTGAAACATGAGTGGTTGAATAATTTGCCTGCCAAAGCTTCAAAATCCAAAGTTCGTCTCAAATCCCAGTTATTACTGCAGAAATACATGGCTCAGAGAAAATGGAAGGTATCTGTTTTTTCTTAGGAAAGGCAGAATGTGTCTTTAATGTGTCCTTTGAAAGAAGTGTAGCTAAGTTTTTACTTACATTTTCATTCTAAATAGATTTAGGAGAAAAAAAGTGCCTTATGTCAAAACCTGTTTTCCTAATTAAAAATGCCACCTACCCAAACCATCTGGCATAAAAGTGGCATTAAGTTCATACTTAGGTGGACACTTGTAATGACAGAATGAAGTTTGAGCATATGTTCCCAAAGACAATAGTAGTGAAGTGCTTGGAACTTACTGCCTGCAGCTTGAGATCTGATTCCTGCATGTTTCAGGAAGAAGGGCTGGGGAAACCCTATTAGGTTTTAAAAGCTTCATAATTTTGTTTACAAACCGAACTCTTTGGTTCTATGAACACAAAATCTGTCTCAAAAACATTTGTCCTCCAGGAAAGTGGCTTTCCTGCATCTTGATATCAACTCAGATCCTCACTAAAGAACAAAAACAAAAGCCTTTACCTAGAAAGCCAGCCAGTATACAAATATACATATACATACATAATGCTATGAAATAAAAATACCCCAACATTGGTTAAACAGAGTGTGATGCACTCAGATATTTTCTATTCTGTGGTATTTGTTTTCATTCAAAAAAGTGCGGGTCATAACCCACCAATTTGACTTCATGACCCAGTGGTGGATTGTGAATCACAACTTGAAAAACAGTATTCCAATGGACTCCATTTTTCACGTGAAAAGGGCAGGATAACCTATTTTCTCACTTCATACTTGCTCCAGAATGCCCCATGTGGCTTCTGCTAGAAGTTTGCCATAAATTTGTTTTCTCCACTAAGTTCTCAGTTTTGAACAAGTCCAAGTAGCTAAACTTGTTTAAGTCCTTCTATTGTTCTTAAAGCAATTGGTCTAAAAATATTTTTTTTCCTTTTCTCTCCTTAACATCAAGAAACATTTCTACGTGGTGACAGCTGCCAACAGGCTAAGGAAATTTCCAACTTGTCCCTAATTCTCAACAGTGCTGCTCCCATGGGCCCAGAAATTATTGAGACTGGTGAAGTGATGACTCAAGATTTTTAATAATTCAGTCTTGTACTAATATTGATTCCTCTTATTTCATGAAGAAAGGTTATGGCTGTTGCCTTCCTTCTAGATGAAAAGTGGCTGTAAGGAAAGTGACCTACAAACTTTTTTTTCTGCCTTATAAGATCATACTATGTTGAAATGCTGTGTTTACTTTTCAAGTATAACTACTTTGGGTGATAAGCGTAGGCATGCTTTAGGTAGGTAGGAAAGCTTCTACTTTGTATATGTCAAATTTAAAGTCTAAACTTACTCTGATTAAAGAACTAAATAGACTATTACATGGGGCATGTTATTCAGTGTTATTCCCTCCAGTACAAAGAATTCTTAGAATTTTGATCTGCTCGAGAGTGAGCTGACATTTTACTGTACTACCCTGCTCTTGTGGAAAGCAATGTGGATTTAGGGCAATGATCCTCAAACTTGTTTTAACTTGTGCTCTCTTTTGAGAATCAAACCATTTATCTTTTAATATTCTTTGAAACTTCAAAATATACCACCTATCCTGGCTAAATCAGAACCATGATTATTTTGAATGTGCTTTTTAAATCTATACACACCTCCACCCTCTCCTAATTAGCCCTGTCCTGGCATTGGTAGTCTCACTCCTGAACTCCCTTCTTCAGTTATGAGCTTAGGGTCTAGTAAATCTGGAACTGACATGCAATATGTAAAAGAGGGATAAGAGTGTAATGATGTTCAGCTTTCTGAGAGAAACACAAATGGTACATCATGAGACAATAAACTGCTCTGCTACAGCTTTATTAAGGATATACCACTTTCAGGGGTGCCTGGGTGGCTCAGTGGGTTAAGCCTCTGCCTTCAGCCTCTGCCTTCAACTCAGGTCATGATCTCAGGGTTCTGGGATCAAGCTCCCCCATTGCATGGGGCTCTCTGCTCAGCAGGAGCCTGCTCCACCCCGCCCCCCAGCCTACTTGTGATCTCTGTCAAATAAATAAAATCCTAAAAAAAAAAAAAAAAAAGATATGCCACTTTCAGTGTTGTCATTTAACTTATAAAATTAGTAACAACAAGTACTTTATTATTTGAAAGTAACAAATGCTTTTAATTTCCTTGCTTCTAACCTGATTTTTGTGCTATCCTCATGAACTTCTCAGGTCAGCAGTTTTAGTTACCTTGTTTTTTTGTTTTTTTTTTCACTTTTAGTTTTTAATTAGCCATGCAGCAGTTTCACAGCCTTTCAGGATTTTTTTGTTCAAATAAAGACCCTGCTTTTTTTGGTGAGGACGTGGGTGTGGGGAGGGAGGCAGAAGGAGGCGAGGGGAGTCCTGCTGCTGCAGTTCTCAAGTTGTAACTTTTCTCCAGAAGGCTAACTCTTGTCGAGAACTAAGATTTTTCAGTACCAGTGTATCCAGGCCTGCTCCAAGCTGGTCAGCTAGTGGATGAACATCAGAACAGAGAGCTGCTGAAAATCTCCCTTTCATGGGAGAGTACCCTGATTTAAGATAATACCTTATTTTAAAACAAGCTACTTCTCTGAAAAGGTTTTATGAAGGCAGCCTCCAGAAGGAGGCAGAGTTACCTTATAATTCTGTCAGGTACTGTGATTTTTACATCCCTTGGGACTTCGGACTCTTGGGAATGCTGTGAATCTTCTCCCCAGAAAAACGTAGTTAGCTACCTTGCTTGATCTAGAGCAGCACTGACAGAAATATTATATGAACCATATACATAATTTTTAAAATTTCTAATAACTCCTCTAAAAAAACTGGTAAAATTAATAATTTAACACAGTAAGATAAAAAACACTTCAGTTTATAATCAACATAGAAACTATTAATGAGATACATAGAAACTATTAATGAGATATGTTATATTTTTCTTCATAAAAATCTCCAAAATCTGGTATGTATTTTACACTTAAAATACATTTCAATTCAGATATGAGGTTTTCATCAGACATGCTTAGTTTGTATTTAGATTTCATAAAATTTACTGTGGAAAAATATACTCAGATACTCAAGTTGTTTGAAACACCTCAAAGGTTTTTTAATAATGAGGTTATCCATTTTCACATTAAACTTAAATAAAAATAGGAATTCAGTCATAGAGTTGCATTAGCCATAAATTAGCCACGTGTGGTTAGTTGCTTCTACATTGGACAGGGCAGATATAAAGAGAATCCTTTACCTATCAGATTTTACTTTATTTTTTCCCCCGTATGCTGTTATTTTTTACCTAGAATCCCCTCAGGAGGGCTTTGTTTAGGTCAAGCCCACACAAGTAAGAAGTAATGTGATTTTAGCCTCTCTTATCTGAAATTCAAGGGAACTTTCAAAACTCTAAATTTTTCGGATATTTTCAGTTCTCTATTTTGCTGGTACTTTTAGATTGCAACTGTGCTGGTATCAACTATTTCTAATGGATTTTCCATTTGAATAGTCATTGGAAACTGCTGGGCATAGAAACTAAAAGATAGGACCCACTTTTTTCACCTGTTAGACTGGTGTGCTTGTGGGGGTGGGGTGGAGAAATGGAATTCTTCCACTTTCATTGGGTATGTGTCCAAATAAAAGTCATACCCACACTTTCACCCAGCAATTTTATTTCTAGAAATTTATCCCTCAGCAATACTTGAACAAGTGGACAGAGATTTATGCAAAATATTTACTGTACACTGTTGCTAATGGCTGAATGAAAACAACCTCATATGCTTATCAGTATGAATTTAGTTAAATAAATTTTGCCACATCCATTTAGGGAAATTCTTTGTAGCTATTAAACATAGATCTGGATGTACTGACTGCCACCTTTTATTACAGGAAAATTATAGAACATATATATAAGTATCATCTCATTTGTGGACATATGCTTATACATGCATTAAAATTTTCCAGGATATGCAAGAAACTTAGCAGTGGGGTGTGAAGTATGGGTGATGGGGAGAAGGGGCAATTCCACTTTTCACTTTATAACTTTCTGAATAATTTGAAAAAAAAATTTTTTTTTTTTTACAATGAGAGTGTATTGCTTTTATTTATTGCAATGCAGCGTCAAATGTGGACCTTGCTCTGACCTTGATTTGAGCAAACAACACAAGGATATTTTAGAGGCATCCAGGAAAATAAAATGCTAAATTGCATATTCAATAATACACAGAATTTCAGGGGCGCCTGGGTGGCACCATCAGTTAAGTGTCCAACTCTTGGTTTCATATCAGGTCATGATCTCAGGGTCCTGGGATTGACACTCACAGAGTCTGCTTGAGATTTTCTCTGCCTCTCCCTCTCCTGCTCATATTTCTCTCTCTCTAAAATAAATAAACCTTGAAAAAATAATCGTGGAAATTCTATTAATTTTGAAAGTTATGATAATGGCAATGCAGTAATAATGTAGGTTAAATGACTAGGAAAAATGGATACAGTTACGCAAATGTGGCAAAATCTTTGTTAACTATTGGGTCTGAATGATCAATACAGGGTTTCATTATATTTTCATTTGAAAATTTTCATGATAAAGTTTCTTAGGGGCACCTGGGTGGCTCAGTGGGTTAAAGCCTCTGCCTTCGGCTCAGGTCATGATCCCAGGGTCCTGGGATCGAACCCCGCATCAGGCTCTCCGCTCAGCAGCAAGCCTGCTTCTCCCTCTCTCTCTGCTTGCCTCTCTGCCTACTTGTGATCTCTGTCTGTCAAATAAATAAATAAAATCTTTCAAAAAAAAAAAGTTTTTTAAATCAGTTAAATGAATACCATGAGGCAGTGTTAAAGAAGTGAGCTTCCACAAAGTCTTTACACAGTAGCACTAAAATGTACTCACTAGGTAGTAAGCATATATCACTGGAAAATTGTTGTTTTAAAAGAATTGCTTCAAGGCAAAGCTCACTCCCCCACCCCAATTAACTTAAGAAATAACCACATAAGAAATAACTATGTTCCAGATAATCAAAATAATTACCATCACCTGCTTTTAAGGCATAAAGAAGGAAAAAGTCACAAACATAACATTTACTCTCATGGAATCAACAGTGAAAAGGCAATCTAAGAAGTGGGAGAAAATATTTGCAAACAATGTATCTGCTAAGAGGTTATTATCTAGACTATATAAAGAATTCCTACATTCTCAACAACAAAAAAATAAACAACCTGATTCAAAAACGGGCAAAAGACTTAGGTAGGCACTTTTCTATAGATGATAAACAAATGGCCAGCAGCACATGAAAAAATGCTCATTAATCATTACAGAAATGCAAATAAGACCACAGTGAGATACCACCTCACGTCCATTAGAATTAAAAAAACAGAAAATAAAAAGTGTTCAGAAAATAAGTGTTGGCAAAGACGCAGAGAAATTGAACTCTTGTGTACTGTTGGTGGGAATATAAGATAGTGTAACCACTATGGTAAACAATATGATAGTTCCTCAAAAACTTAAAAATAGCATTAGCACATGATCCAGCAATCCCACTTCTGAGTATACATCCATCCAGAATTGAAAGCAGGGTCTCAAAGAGATATCGTACATCCATGTTCATAGCAGTATTATTCAGAATAGCCAAAAAGTGGAAGCAAACCAAGTGTCTATTTACTGGTGAATGAATAAAATATGGTCTATCTATACAATGGACTACTACTCAGCCTTAAAAAGGAAGGAAATTCTGACACATGCTATAGGAATGAACCTCAAGGAATAATGCTAAGTGAAATAAGCCACTCACAAAAAGACAAATACGTATGATTCCATTCATATGAGGTACCAAGTTAGAATAGACAAATTCAGACATAAACAGTATGGTGATTGCCAAGGGCTTAGGGGAGGGAGGTAGAGTTGTTTAATGGCTGCAGTCAGCTATGCAAGATGAAAGAGCTCCAGAGACTGGTTGTATAAGAATATGAATGTACTTAACACTACTGAACTGTACACTTAAAAATGGTAAGATAGTAGGGACACCTGGGTGGTTCAGTCATTAAGCAGCTGCCTTCAGCTCAGGTCATGATCCCGGGGTCCTGGGATCGAGTCTTGCATCAGGCTCCTTGCTCGGTGGGAAGCGTGCTTCTCTCGCTCCCTCTGCCTGCCACTCTGCCTGCTTGTGCCCCACCCCCTCTGTCAAATAAATAAAATCTTTAAAAAAAAAAATGGTAACATGGTAAATTTTGTTAAGTGCCTTTTACAGTAACAAAAGAAAAAGTGAATGTGCCTAATTTTACTTGGTAATGAATAGACTGCTTTTGACCCAAAGCTAGAAATCTAAATACTGGCACCAAATAAAAAAATTATACACTTTCTTAAAATAAAATGAGGAAAAGGGGCTCTTGGGTGGCTCAGTTGGTTAAGCACCTGACTCTTGATTTGGGCTCAGGTCATGATCTCGGAGTTGTGGGATTGAACCCTGTGCCATGCAGGGCTCCGCAGAGTCTGCCTGCCCCTCTCCTTCACTCCCCCGGCCATCCCCTCAACCCCTAATCCCCACTGCTTGCACTCTTTCTCAAATAAATAAAATCTTAATAAATAAATGAAGAAAAAACTCATTTATCTGTTTCAGATCAAAGTAACAAAAAGACCTACTGTTTAGTGAACACTTTCCAAGTGCCACTTACTTTAGAAATATTACCTTTAATCCTTACAAGATAGAAAGTATCTCTGCTTTATAAATGAGGAAACTGAGGCTCTTTAAGGTTTTGAAATTTCCCTAGGATGGAAGCCAAAGAGTCAGAATTTAAATGCACTGTAATTGCTTTCAGGTTCATTCCCCTCTACCACAGGGCTTGCTGGACATTAAGCCTGTGTTGGGATCATTTGATTGTGGCATTTCTTTGACCTTAGCTGCTAAATATCTAGAATTTAAAAAGACAGGGGAGAAGAGAAATTACTCGTTTAGTACTCCAGGTCTATGCAGCAGGTATTATGCCTTACTTTGAGCAGATAAAATGCAACCACTAGTACTACTGATACCATTCTAAACAGGTTTTTAAAATTTGGATGTAGTCTCTTTATTACATTCTTTATGGAAATATTTAATTAGACCATGTATTCTTAATTTTAGTTAAAATCATGCCTGGCATGTCTCAGAGCCCCCTAGCAACATATCTTCACAAAGGTCCTTTCTTCTAGTTTTAAAATAAGGAGTATTTAATAAGGTTACATTCTTCAGGATGTGAATGTCAAAGAAAATAACCCTCAGTCCATCCGACTTTTTAATATGCTGCTAATGTGTAATTCATTACATGAGGCATTTATATGTGAATTTTTTTCTCTCTAGTCTAACGTTTGCTAAACACTTATACCAGGTACTGTGCTAAATGTTTTACATGTATCAGCTCCAATGCACCTTCCAATTATTCTATGAAGTAGACACTATTTTTAGTCGTACTTATAGAAGAGGCATAAAGAAGTTAATTAATTTGCTCAAGGTTTGACAGGTAGTAAGTTGTTGAGTGGGGTCTTAAACCTAGGAAGTCTGATTTTAGTGTTTGTGGTCTCTTGAGCAGCATGGTTCAGCATATGGCTTTTTTCTACGGGAGTAGACCTAGCTTTTGGCATAGCAATGACCCCACAAACTGATGACAAGGGCAACCGGAATGTATTTAAAAATAACGTTTATTAACTTAGGTTGTACCATATATTGATTTAGTCAAACCAAGAAACTTACACAAAAACCCAAGTAAAATCCTTAAGACTCCATTCAACCTGTATTTGATATTCTGGATAGGACAGGAAACTGTCTTTTGCTTAAAACAAAAGAGCAAAATTGCTCCAATTCTATTTTGTAGGAATGCAGACCTGTGGGGAGCTAAGGCCGTGCCAACCAGGCACTGTGCCTGACCTAATGAATTTGTTGCCCATGTCACCAGCCAGTCTGAGCTCAGCCCCAGTGATGGCTTGTTTGTTATTAAAGCAACAGTCTTAGGATCCTTGTTATAAAAGTTTAAACAAAATTCTAAAGCTCTCACATCTTCACTGAGGTGGCAGATGTACTGTTGGTTTACAATCCAAGGTAGTCTAGAAGCTGAAATCATTTTGCTGTAGCCTTTTGTGCTTTGGCAGCATTTTCCAAAATTTTCCTTTTCCATTCTTCATAATCCTGTGTCAGATCTTCATCTTTTTGCAGTTTATGTGCGCTTTCTACTACATTCTCCGTTTCTGTGAGAGAAAATTTTCAAAGTGTTTCAAAATTCATACACTGACAAGTAAACTTGTTTGAAGTATCTAATTAGTTAATTAACAATAGGTACTATCATGCTAAAATGAAAAGTGGAAATAGCAGCTAACACATCAGTTTTTTGCTCTTAGACTCCAAGCTCTCCACAACATTCTGTAGTTAGCATTCATCAAGCACTTATCTTGTGCTTCAAGACACTGTACCAATCACTTCAACAGCATCATCTCACTCAACTCTCACCACAATTCTATGAAGTGGGTGCTAATATTAATTACAACTTTATAGATTAGGAAATTGAGGCTTATAGAAATTAAGTGACTTTCCTAAAGTTATGGAGCCAGTGGGTGGTAAGGCAGGAGTTGAACCTAAGCAGTTTGGCTTTAGATGTTTTCTTACATAGTAGTTCTATTAACTTCTGTAATGACTGCTTGGAAAACTGGTCTTATCAAATGATTTTCCAGATTTATTTAAAACCTAACTCTTGTCAGACAAATAGCACAGGACTAGTCACTGCATTAAACCCACTGTACACTAATCCCATTGCACTAATTTCAAACTTTGTCCAGTGTTAGTATGCTTTACCCTTTGCTAGAGGTTCAGCCATTGTTTTCTTTTTCTTCTGTGGTGGAGTAGCGGAATCTCCAGCCTCTCCTTTAAAAAAAACAAAAAAACACGAAAGTGTCATCAGGGCTAAATTTTTGCCTGTTCTCAATTTTACTAGTTGGGCTTATTTCGGATCACACACACACAAAAATAAGACACCTTGACTGACCAAATATAAGGAGAAGGAGAAGGCAAATGAATTTGCCCTTCCCTTCCTTGGTTTCTCTTGTCAGACTAAAGAACCTTTGTATTCGAGTTTATGTATATGGAGACTGGCATTTAACACTGGAGCATGTTAACAGAGAAACTATTTTTCAGGCATGTAGTCATATAGTCACAGCTGTTTTAAAGGTTATTAAGCTACTTTATTTGAAAAACAAAAAAATTTCTGACTAAAAACTTACCTAGTCCACATTAAATACAAAATTCAGAGAGCAGCCATTTTGCAAGTTTGAAAATATTAGACTTTTACCAGCTGGTTTACATTTTCAAATGACACATTCTTGAAATATGGTACAAATACTCACTATCAGCCTGCTGTCCAATCTTCTCTAATTGTTTACATAGTCGATCAAATATGGCTTTTTTTACACCAGATGTGGCTACCATTTTATTTTTATCCACCTTTAGCTTTAGAATCCTACAAAAGAATTTGACAAATTACTGTTTTTAAGACCAATATAGTTGTCTTCTCTGGCCAACCCATGCTTTATGAAGAGTTCCCAACTGTTTAGTTTTCCCTTTATTCCACACATATATTATTAGCTATAACTATGTACATCTGCCTTTTGAATTTATTTATTTAGCTGTTTATTGGACTGAGTCAAAAATATAAATGAGATCTGTTACATAATAAAAGGGATGCATAGAAGACATTTGCTTTGGTGTTTCATGCCTCAAAGAATTCCTAGTAAATCTCAGATGTTACTGATTTGCTGAATGACAATCATAGCATTTTTAAATATTCAGCTCACTTTAATCCATGAAGCTTACATCTGTACTACGGGGATGTAAACTACTTTCCCTTCCCCCAAACTCCTAATTACCACTCCACAACAACTACTAATGAAATATACAAAACAGACTTCTTGTCTGTGATTTAGGATAATAGATCTAGTCAAACCTTTCTTTGCTCAGCATAATTTGGTTTCAAAAGTGGAGTTGTCAATATTGTTTTTTTCCAACAGCAGCCACACTCCTCTCTATATACATATCTTTGTTGAATCAAAGGGACATTTTCTATGAATGCCAATTAATTGCACCTAGGTATGTGGCTAAGAGAGCTAAAAAACAAAAATAGGCTGGGTGTAAGAAACTCATTCTTTAAGGGCCAACTACATTTTATTTTATTTTATTTTTTTAAAGGTTTTATTTATTTGACAGAGAGCAAGCAGGGGGCGTGGTAGGAAGAGGGAGAGGAAAAAGAAGGCTCTCCGTGGAGCAGGGAGCCAGATGTGGGGCTTGATCCCAGGACCCTGGAATTGTGACCTGAGCCGAAGGCAGATGTTGAACTGTCTGAGCTGAGCCTCCCTGGCACCCCTACATTTTATAAGAAGTTTTCCAGCAAGATAAAACAAGACAACTTTAGACAAAAATAACAATTATTAATATTTCCAAGGTAACATTTCGGTATGTACAAAGATAACACCAAATTTTAAGATCCAGCTGTAAAAATTTATCATTGGTGTTTCATAAATTATTTGAAAAATAGTTGCAATTAGTACTTAAAAAAATATATAACTGGAAAAATCACAAACTACAGTTTCAATGGCAGATTTCATCATTTATAAAAGGTGGAGCCTGGGGGTGCCTGGCTGGCTCAGACTAAGAGCAGGTGACTCTTCATCTCAGGGTTGTGAGTTCAAGCCTTACGAGCCTTACACTGGGTTTACATATTACTAATGAAAATGAAACATAAAAATAAAAAATGGTGGACCCTGAAAACAGAATACCATGCTTATATATACACATGCCATTTGGCAAGCAGACTTCTGGCAATAGGGATTCCAAATTGTCAGCTATATTGTGGGATAAACAAAATCTGGTCATTGGCCACTATTTCTAATATTATTATTATTATTTTAAAAGATTTTATTTATTTATTTGGCAGAGAGAAAGAGATTACAAGTAGACAGAGAGGAAGGCAGAGAGAGAGGAGGAAGCAGGCTCCCTGCTGAGCAGAAAGCCCAATGCAGGGTTCGATCCCAGGACCCTGAAGATCACGACCTGAGGTGAAGGCAGAGGCTTAACTCACTGAGCCATCCAGGTGTCCCTCTAATATTATTTATATGGGAAAATACACTCTGAGTTGAAATAAACTAAGTAGAAGTCCTCTTTGGGAATGAGAAATCTATTTTTAAATCGTGGACTTTTCTCAACGTTAAAAGGCACACTTACTTGCATGCTGAAAGTAATGCAGCAGTGGTGAAAAGTGGCCTGGATAAGTCGAGATCCAACTGCTGTGTTTGTGGAAGACTGGATTCATAGCTAAGGGAAAGCAGTGTTTGCAGAATTGTTAAAAATTATTATTTCAAAGACACTGAAAATGTAAATCAGAATTTATAAGCTATTTAAATGTATGAAATAATGCATTATGTCACCTTACCATATTAGTTATTTTTTAAGACTGAATATAAAACATCAGATAATTCTGCTTTATGTGTCAGTATAAATTTTCAATTAAGGTTCTTCATGCTTCATACCTTTGCAATATCTTTGAAGCCATGTTCACTGCTTCTGTACAGCTAAACTGTACAGCTAGGTCTCTTATTCCAATATTTGATTTCAGGCCCAGTAAACACTCAAAAGATTTAAGACAGCTCTGATACATCTTCTTGTTCAAACCAGAGAGTTTAATTAAATAAGCCTTTGAAAGAAAAAAATGCACCAATCATAAAAATCATAATCACAATCATTCTATATATTGGTGCCCTTAAACACTTGTTTAGTAAGTCAACTTTTCAAAATTAATTAATTCTGTGGCAAGTGACTCTATCTAAACATTTAGCTTCATTTAGGCAAGTCAGTAATCACATTAAGCAGAACTGAGTACTGCTCTCAAGGGGCTCATACTAGACAGTAATGCATAAGCACAGTTAATTTAAAAAACAAGTGTTACTACAGCCAAGCTGTGAATAAAAACACAGAAGACACATATATGGTCATCTGTTTTTCACTGAAAATGTCAATGTGCAATCCACTGGGAAAAGGAAGGAGGGAAGTAGTGGAGTAGAGGTGGGAAGGATGAATGTGTGCAGGGAAAGGGAGAGAGGGAAACTGGGAAACAGAAGGATCAACAACTGAGGAAAAGCAACACTGCCTGGGAGAGTCAAGGAAATCTTCGTAAAGGATGTAACAGCAAGGCAGGGTCATGTAAGACAAATAGGAGCTTATCAGAAAAGAAATGCAGGTAAAGAAAAAAAGTTGTTGCATTTACAAAGCTGTAAGTCATTGAAGTTCATGGTCTGTTAAGTAAATAGTGTAGCTTGAGGTTAGTGTTTAAGAGAAGCTGGAGAAGCTGACAGTAATGGGGAGTCAACCCATTGGGAGCTAATGGTGTTTTTAATGCCATCATTTATTGGGATATGCACTGTTAAGTGTTACATACAGTATATGGTTTAATCCTCATAATCTAGTGAAATGGATTTTTTTTTAAAGATTTTAATTTATTTATTTGACAGAGAGATCACAAGTAGTCAGAGAGCTAGGCAGAGAGAGAGAGAGAGGGGAAGCAGGCTCCCTGCCGAGCAAAGAGCCCAATGTGAGGCTAGATCCCAGGACCCGAGATCATGACCTGAGCAGAAGGCAGAGGCTTAACCCACTGAGCCACCCAGGTGCCCCTGAAATGGGTATTCTTATCCCCACTTTATGAATGAGGAATCCAAGCTCACAGAGCTAGTAACTAGTGATATTAAAATCTAGTCTTAACATCTAACTCTTCTTGACTCCTAGCTTGTGCTCTCAAACACTGTGATACTAGAAGAAAAACACACATTAGTTTTAAAGCATGCACTTTAGGAAGATGCTAGCAGCAGCATGAAAGATGGTCTTGAGTAAAGAAAGAGGTGGCCAAGGAAACTAGATAGTAAAGGTAATTTTCTGCAACTCACAAAAATGATTTTAAAATTCATCTAGATTATATATGACAATAACCAGGAAAATTCTAAAACACAAGAATTTTGAGTCTAGTCCAACCAGAAATTAAAATGTACAATTAAGTTTCAAAGTTGCAGAGGATTATTTAGACATTCAATGGGACCTACTTACTCTGTCCAAGGGGCACTTCATACAGGAAGCTGCAAGGTCCAGACACATGACTGCATTGCTGGTTTCTGTGGTATGTGCAGACAGGCCATTACAGTTCACCTGGGAGAGCCGCAAGTACTCCTCAGCTTTCCTGGTTATAAAGGCAACATGCTCACTAAAACGTTTCCAGACGTTTGCCTAACATTTTGGTCAACAATGAATACAGCAGGGTAGATTTCATTCTGGGCCTAATTCCTAGGCAAGTTTATGTGGGGATCCGAACAAGAAGCACATCCTTTGGGGATGTGGAACAATGTTTTGTAACACAGAACCAGCCCTGATTCCGCTGTGCCCAAGTACATTTAAGGAAAAGTAAGTTATTCAATTTCTTTTCTTTTCTTTTTTTTTTTTTTAAACATTTTATTTATTTGACAGAGAGAGAGAGAGTAAGAGAGGGAACACAAGCAGAGGGAGTGGGAGAAGAAGCAGGCTTTCCCCTGAGCAGGAAGCAGAATGCAGGACTTGATCCCAGAATCCTGGGATCATGACCTGAGCCAAAGGCAGACGCTTAACGACTGAGCCACGCAGGTGCCCCAGTTCTTCAATTTCTTAAAACAAAAAAACACCTGCTTTCATCCTTCCATTACTGGGACAAACATAAACTATCAGATGCTGGCAGTTATACCAGGGTTCCTTCTTCCTTTCTTTAGCAGTTCCTCTAAATCAGTGGTACTCAAACTTTGATGTACAAGATAATCACCTTGGGGCTTGTATAAAGAGATTGCTGAGTCCTATTCTCAGAGTTTCTGATCAGTAGGCGTGAAATGGGACCCAAGAATTTGCATTTTTAACGAGTGCCAAGATGACAGTGATATTGCTGGTCCAGGAACCAACCACACTTTGAGAACGGCTGTTCTAAATGATTACGGCGTTCAGGAGGTCTTACTTCAACTCTTTCAACAAGTCCTTTCCTTCCCTTCCCTCATTTAACTGAGCAGCAAGGCATGGGTCTAGTCTTGTTCACACTTCAGCCACAATAGCTTTATTTCTAACCCTGGATTATGCAAAGGGCTTATGCACAAACTATCGCTCTTCCCACATCTTCCCATGGCTGGCACCTTCTATCAATCGGGTCTTAGCACAAGCGGCAGCCCCCTCCGAGGCCTTTCTAAGATTTTTTTTTCAAAATTTTATTTAAATTCTAATTAGTTAACATACATCTAGGAGAAGGTGGTTGTTTTTAAGAAAAGCAGCCGCCAGAACGCGCTCTGTGCTCCTCCCTCCCTCGACTCCGCACACCGCCTAGTTTCGTTTCCCTCCTAGTTCTTGGCGTATATTTACTGCATAGTGACCTCCAAGAAGGTCTGTACCCCGTCTGTGTGGTTCACCACTGTAAACAGACCCTCAGGAAGTATCTGCGAAACGACAAGAATTTCGACTTTCCTTGTCCCACCACCGTGCATCCCACAGAGCCAGTTGTCCCCAGGGTCGTCTACAATCGCCCCTTCTTGCCAGTTCAGATAAGCCCACTGACGGGACGTTCTTCCTGAAATAGGGCCTGATCCCACCGGGTTCCAGCGTCCCCCTCTCACTCGGCGCCGCAGCCCCTCACACGGGCCTCGCCTGAGGAGTCCAAGGCCGCTGAGGCCTGCGCCGCGAGACCCACCTCAACACATCTGGCTCCGCGATACCCAAGCGTGCCGCTAAACGCCGGATCAGCCCTGACTCCATGGCGTGGAGAACCACTCGCGCGAACGCTGCAGCGCGACGAAACCCGCGCGCAAATGCCGCGCCCGCCAGTGAGGGCCAGGCCCCACCCCTCTGCTGCATCTGGATTGGCTGGGACCAGAAGCCACGACCGCTCCGCAAATCAAGCCTAGTCTTCTTTTTGCTCATGCGCACCACAACTGCACGCTCCTGGGCAGGTGAACTCGGACTAGCAGTTCCCTCTTCTTCCATTTCTCCCGGCTTGACAGAGTCCTCAAACGATGTCTTTACTTCTTGTTGGCTCCATCCTGCCGCCGAGAGATACCCTGCTACTCTGCACCTTACCGCCCTCTCTCACACACTGGGGAGAGACTGGCTGGCACCCAGATCCGTCAGTCCACGGATAAGTGGCAAGAGCCAATAAACACGCGAGACTTGAGTTCCTAGAAGCAGGCCAATCGAAGAGCCCCCAGCGGGTTCCGGGGGCGGGGCTAAGGAGGGCGGGGTTTGAAGAGGCCGCAGCGTCACCTGACCGCGGGAGGCTCCGCGCGGGGTGGGTGCTGCTTGCTGCAGGCTTAGGGGAGTCGCCATGGTGAGTGTTGGGGTGCTGCGGGTCCTGGGCCGACCCTTCTCCCAACCCTTGCGCTCTGCCACCGTCCTGGAGCCTTGCGGGTGGAGTTGGTGCCCCGCAGCCCAATCGGGGCTAAGACCAGCCGGGCTTGGCCTGCGGGATGAGGACAGGCCGGGGAAGGCCGCAGGCGGGCTGATCCGAGATCGGGGTGGGCGGCGGCTCCTGATCGCGGCGGTTGCCCGGGAATGGGATGGCCTTTCTGAGGGGGTGTCTCGGCCTATAGGCTTTGAAGTCGGTGGAGGCCTGCCGCCGCCTTTGAGTGGAGTCGGCCACCGCCGCGCCTTGAGGGGACAGGTCTGAGAGTCAGGCTGGGTCGGGGGCGTGCGGAGGGCCTGAGACTCGGGGTGGCGTCGGGACCCGCCCACGGGTTGCTCTCTCGCCGGCGTGCGTTTCCACCTTTGTGCCTGATAGTGCTCTATTGGCCCCACGCCCTTTTCTTGTGCAAGAAATACCTGCTGGAGGGTCCAAATGGTGCCTGGTCTTTTTCGGCCTCATAGTCCCCTTCCACAGCGGTGTTTGTCAGCGAATTCTAAGGACTCGCTTACGTGAATTTCCTGGAAGTACTTAGGCTATCTGATATCCGTGAATTCTGACAGAGAAAGGAGACTTTGTTTCCTTTAATATTTGTTCATTGGACACCCTGGTTCTCTTATTTGTCTCCCCATTGATGAAATCCAGGTATTTTATTTGCTTGAAGTAGGCATTCGTTCTTGTTAGTGCCTCTTCG
This sequence comes from Martes martes, assembly GCF_963455335.1. Lineage (NCBI taxonomy): Eukaryota > Metazoa > Chordata > Mammalia > Carnivora > Mustelidae > Martes > Martes martes. The sequence continues at coordinate 35,785,340 of NC_137905.1, forward strand.
TGATGGCAGCAAATCGTGGTGTGGCTGTTGGCCTGTAAACTTGAACTTCCTCAAAATGTGAATCCATGTGCCAAGTTTCCACAAAGGCAATTGTCACTTGCATTTCATTGGCTTTTGACGTAGTCTGAAGTGTGTAAGTAATGTTTTTGAATGTTGGTGTACTGTAAGGCAATTTTAATTATCTCATTATTCACTTCGTATAGCCAGGTTTCTATAAATCTGTAAGTCTGGAAACAGGCTTCACTTTAGATGTGTTAATGCCAGAAAGTAGAATTAAATATTTGACATGTATTACTTTCATATACTATATTGCCATACAAGATGATTTTATTTTTCAGAATTTTTACGATTGGGAAGTGATACAAGGACAGTGTAAAAATTTAACTAGGTTTTGTCTGTTTCTCTACATTTATGAATTGATATTTGCAGTATTTTATAATGGAAAGCACTTAACTGATCTGCTGTACACCTGTTCTGTGCTGGATGAACTAATTTGGAGCAATGAGCAGTCCTGTCCTCATGAACATTTTTGAGAAAGGAAACTTGATTATCAGTCTTGTCACAGTCACTGTTTCTGTGACTTGGGCAGGTCGTTTTTAGTCTTCTTTGAGTCTCACTTTTGCATCTGAAAACAACTGCTGGCTTCTTTGGCCCTTCCCAGTCCTAATATTCTGGGATCCAATTCATCAAACATCTTGTATGCCTTCTAATATCATGGACTGTGCTGGGCACTGGAAACAAACATAATTCTTGCTGTCAAATAGCTTAAGAGTCTATGGAGGGAGATATGCTTGTGGAACTTAATGTCATACAGTCTGAGGATTGCTTAATTAGCACTGTCAATTCAGTGTTTTGGGGTCATGGAGGGAGAGAGTTCTGCATAGGGGGATTGAAAAAGACTGCAGAAAGTAACATGTGAACTGATACAGTGAGGAAGGTAAGCACAAATTCTTCAGGTGGAGGGGTGCCTGGCTGGCTCAGTCGGGTAAGCATCTGCCTTTGGCCCACCTCATGATCCAGGGGTCCTGGGATTGAGCCCTGAGTTGGGCTCCCTGCTCAGTGGGGAGTCTACTTGTCCCTCTTCCCCTGCCCTTGCTTGTGTGTGCACTCTCTCTCTCTCAAATAAATAAATAAAATTTTATGAGACTGACGCTCTGCCTACTGTGCTAAGGAGGCACCTGTCAATAAATAAAATGTTAAAAAGAAAAAAATTCTCCAGGTGGAAAAGAAAAAGTGCTGCCTATAGATGAAGCTGGGAGAAGTAAATATTCATGGTGTGTACCATAGAATTCCTGGGGAAATGTATTGGTAAATGAAGTTGGAGCCAGTTTTGTGTTCAGGTTGTATTTTTATTATTATTATTATTTTTAAAGATTTTATTTATTTGACAGAGATCACAATTAGGCAGAGAGGCAGGCAGAGAGAGAGAGGAAGGAAAGCAGGCTGCCTGCTGAGCAGAGAGCCCGACGCGGGGCTCGATCCCAGGACCCTGAGATCATGACCTGAGGCGAAGGCAGAGGCTTTAACCCATTGAGCCACCCAGGCGCCCCTCAGGTTGTATTTTGAAGTTCCCAAGCCCTCATCATCCTTAATGCTCCCTACTTCAATTGTAATTTTGTGCCTTATAATTTGAAAAATTGTACTTTCATTAAATGTGATAAAATTCTGTATCTTTGTGAGATTGGTTATTTTTGTTTTATAGTTGATATAATTGTGTTATTAGATTACATCTGCAGCATATCAGTGAAGAGATGGATCAACAACTAAGTTGCTAGGATGGGTGGAGGTAATTGCTAGTATCTAAGCGTGTATGAGAATAATGGTAACACTTATAAAGTGCCTATTACTAAGCATGTCCTGAGCTCTGGGTCATTTTATTTATTCCTCATAATAGTAATATAAGTACTCTTATTGCCCTGTTTAATAGAAGAGGAAACGAATGCACGTTGTTTGAATAAGTAGTTTTATAAGCGATCGTCCATGATAGATTACTTTCTCTGAACTTTACGATTATATGAACTGAGACCTGGGTCTCAGGCTAACGTCAGCCTAATTACAAATGTTAATTTGATCTTGGTTCTTTAGTGTTTCCATTTTTCTCTTATCCATGTAACTGATAAATACAAAGTCTTTTGTAAATGGAGAACTGCTTCCATAAGTTAGGAGACATTGATTACCTGGCTTGTGTTTAATGAGAGCATGCTCATAACAGTTCTTACTGTTCTTATTCTATGTAACACTTCCCATCAAGACACTCCCTTAGAATAGCCACATAATGGCTGCATTTATATAATAACTACATGGTCTTGGGAGTAATATCTAAAAATACATTTCTTTATTACAGCTTTAGTTCTTCATTTGTAGCTTACCTTGTAATAAGTTGGTAATTTTCTGTATTTTATATTTGTTTCTATTTTAAACCCAGTTGATACAAAATAGAATTTTGCTACAGTTTTGTGTATAGATCAGAGAATCTATTGGATTCTATACAAATATTTTTAGAATTGTTTGTAGTCTCTTTGTTTTGTTTTTGTTTTTTAGATTTTATTTATTTATTTGCCAGAGAGGGGGAGAGAGCGCAAGCAGGGGTAGCAGCAGGCAGAGGGGGAGAAGTAGGCTCCCTACTGAGCAAGGAGTCCGATGTTGGACTCGGTCCCAGGGTCTTGGGATCATGACCTGTGCTGAAGGCAGATGCTTAAGTGACTGAGCCTCCCAGGCATCTCTTTAGTCTCTTTGTAACCACAGTTTTATTTGCTATATTAATGTTATTATACACAATAGCCAGAAAGTGGAATCAACCCAAGTTTCCCATCAGTAGAAGAATAGATAAACAAAATATGGTATGTAGATATGATAGACTATTATTCAGCCCTAAAAAAGAAAGGGAATTCTGACAAATGGTACAACATGGATGAACCTTGAAGACATTATGCTAAGTTGAAATGGCCAGACACAAAAGCTTGTGATTCTACTTACATGAGGTGCCTAGAGAAGTCAGATTCCTAGAGAAAGTAAAATGGTGGTTGCCTGGGGTAGCAGTAGAGAATGGCAGGTTATTGTTTTATGGGTACAGAGTTTCCTTTGAGAACGATGAAAGGATACTAGAGGTGAGTGGTGGTGATGACCATACAACAATGTGAATGTACTTAAATGCCACTGAACTGCACATTTAGAAATGTTTAAAATGGCAAATTATGTTATTTTACCACAATGACAAAGTGTAAAAATTTCCTGATGTATCAATATTTATCTCTAAGTTGGTCATCTGAACTTAATGAAATCCATTGATTCTAATAATTGTTAAATCTTTTGCATCTAGAGATAAAGAACTGAAGAAATCCAAACCATAGCTTGGTGTCACTGAAGTTCTCAGAGGACTAGCCCAGGTTGGCTAGTGAATTTCATTAAGTCAGAATCCTCAGATGCTGGTGTTGTCTTTGCCTCTAAGACCAACATTTTACACTAATAGTTCTGCTATATAAATTAATATTCCCTTTAAGATTAGTTTAAATGACATAACTTTTTCTTTGAAGTTTGTGTGTGCTTGGGAAGAAGTGTGGTCACAAGGAAGCACAGGTTATTAGATTTGCTGTAGGAAAAAAATAGAGATACTTGGTATTTGATATTACTAATTTTTTTTCTTTTTCCAAAATTAGATGAAGAAAAAATTTTCCATTTTTATAAGTGATTCTAATTAAATGGGTTTTGTGTGTTTTTGTTAATCTCAAATTCAGTGCTGTTTTGATTGTCTTAGATAATAGAAAAGATTTAACTTTTATGTTTATATGTAACTCTTTGCCTTCTTCCTTTCCATCTCATTGTGTAAGAGGCATTTTACCTTTATCATTTAAGATTTATTTACTTATTTTAGAGGGGGTGGAGAACCAGTGGGGGGAGGGGCAGAGCAAGAGAGACTCCTCAAGCAGACTTCCTGCTGAGCATGGAGCCCAACTCAGGGCTCTATCCCAGGACTCTGATATCATGACCTGAACTGATACCAAGAGCTGGCTGCTCAACCAGCCGAGCCACCCAGGCACCCCAAGATTTACCATTTAAAAGTGAGCAATTCAGTGGCGTTTAGTACTTTTGCAGTGTTATACAATCACCATTTCTGTCCAATTCCAAAACATTTTTATCACTTCCAGAGGAAAACCTGTACTCATTAAGTAGTTATTCCCCCACTCTCTCTTCTGGGAACCAGAGTCTGTTTTCTGTTTCTGTGGATGATTTTCATATTCTGGATGTTTCATATGGACTCATACAATACATGGTCTTTTGTGTCTGGCTGCTTTCACTTAGCATAATGTTTTTAGTTTCATTCATGTCACATATATCACTACTTTGTTCCTTTTTATGATTGAATAATATTCCGGTGTATGTATTTATATATATGTGTATACCACAACTTAACCATTCATCTGTTGATTCTCTCTTTTTTTTTTTTAAAGATTTTATTTATTAGAGAGAGAGAGAGAGAGGGAGAATGAGTGGGGGAAAGGGCAGAGAGAAGTAGACTCCCTGCTGAGCAGGGAACCTGATGCGGGGCTCTATCCCAGGACCCTGAGATCATGACCTGAGGCAAAGGTAGATATTGAAATGGCTATCATGTATAATTTACAGTATAATGCATGCTGTAGTAGAGGTGTAAACAGTGTTTATACATGTAAAGGGTCAAGTGGTTAATTCTGTTTGACCAGTAGATCTAATTAATTTTGCAAGCAGGGTTTTGCTGATAACAAAGAGAAGAATATCAAGATATGTTTTGTCCATTATAGCTGTAGGTTTCTCAATTCGAAGTGATAAGGTAGGTACTTGAGGAGAGTATGCCTTATGGTTTTCTACTATCAGTCACTAATAATAATTTCAACTATTTTATTTCTAAGTTCTTTAGTGTCTTGTTACATATTGCCTTAGAATGTACTGTTTCATAAACTGGTTTCTTGATCTACGACTAGACTAAAATGCAGATGAAAAGTAGTATAGAGAAAAAAAGAGGCGTTTAGAGATTTGGATAAGACTATACCTATCATAAGGATTGTTGTTGGATGCACACTAACACCACATGTTTTTTGAGGCCAACCTGCTACAAGAATGTTGATCAGTTTCTGGGAGAGTAGAGATTGTCTACATGTTACTGTTCCCTTCAGCATTATTATGCTATTAACTTGCGTGACTGGGTATAGCTCTCAGTTCAATAATTGTCAAAAATAAATAAACGGGTTTGAGATCTAGAACTGGAATGTGCCTTTTATGAAAGCCTTGGAGAAGGGCTATGTCTAGAACTACAGAAATAACAGATTATTTTAGAAGAGAGTGCTAATGAGACATTAATTGGAAGTATTTTTTATTTTTCAGCCTACAACACAGCAGTCACCTCAGGATGAGCAGGAAAAGCTCTTGGATGAAGCCATACAGGCTGTGAAGGTCCAGTCATTCCAGATGAAGAGATGCCTGGTAAGAATGTCAATATGGGAGGCAAAATACAATCTGTATATTTTGTAAGGTTGTATAGCACCACTGCTTCTACTAAATGTAATCTTCAGTGTCTTCTGGCGTACATCTTGCATCTCACCTCCTTCAAGCACTGCATGGAATAGTTCCAGCAGAGAGCCCTGTTTACTTGCATTTGCATTTATGATTTGGGAATGTCTGTCTTCCCTACCAGAATGGAAGCTCCCCGAGGACAAGAGACCCTACCTTCTATCACCATACCAATATCTGATTCAGTTACTAGTGTCATTGCTTCTATACCTCAAACCTGAGGAGTACTTGACATATAATGGGTACTTAATATTTGTTGAATGAATGTATTTAAATGCTTTCATTTTGGATTTTTTGGCTTTTTTCTATCTTGAAGTCTGTTTCCATCCTGAATATATGAATATATATATATATTTTTTTCAGTAACTGGCTTGAAAATTATACTTACACCAATTTCTGTGTTGTCGTATTCTAAAAGACGGAGTAGGAAGTAATCTGTGTAGAAACTATAGAATCTCTGCATTAAAATTTAAGAAATGGAACCAAATAGGCTGGTACTTCAAGTTATAAGTTGCTCTGATGAAGATACCTTACCTTTGTAAAATGTCTCACAATTTCTAAAGCTTCGTAATATGCTGTTTTAACCAATTATATGTATTGTATTTTTTCCTTGCAAAAAAATGTCTTGGAATGGAGAAAATGAGTGGGTATGGAACTTGGTTATTGCTTGTTTCTGTCTCTTTCTGAGTATGAATATTGTTTCCTGTATTTAAAGGCATTGTCTTCATATATGTGTTCAGTGGGACACATGGGCATTGTGAGGAGGAAAGCATACTTAGAGACAGGGATGGTCAATTCAGACATCTCTGAGGAGTCTTTACCTATGACAAAGCCATTGTCAGGATAGTAACTTGCTTTAAAAGAATTAATATGCCAGCTCCCTTGATTGCAGGTAAGTGTGAATTAATGGAGTTACTTTTATAGCACTAGAGATTTAAAAGATTAGAGCTATGCCAGGAAGTTTATAGTCCTAGTTACATAAGACTTGCTAAGCTTTGCAGTCTGGATGAGGAACCATGAATCTTTTTCTTTCAGTAGAGAAGGCAAGGTGAAACTAAACCTGATTGTTAGGTGATTAAAATAATTTAAGTGCTATATACTGTGTACCAAATCCAAGTTAAATGTTTACTTAAATTAAACATTCCTGTAAATTGGTATTTCCGTAGGACAAAAACAAGCTTATGGATGCTCTGAAACATGCTTCTAATATGCTTGGTGAGCTCCGGACTTCTATGTTATCACCAAAGAGCTACTATGAACTTTGTATCTTTTGAATGTTGAAGACCATTTTGAACATACTTTTTTCTTGATGAGGCCATATTTTATTTCTTCTTGTGTTTTTCTGCCATTACATTATTTTTCATTGTCTTAACCAAATAGTACTCCTCCATGTAAATTTTATGAGAAAAAGAAAAACTTAATATCAGAAACCCTTTTTCTATGCTTAAGCTTCTTTGTTGCTATGTTTTAATTTTTATTCCCTTCATGAAGGATATTGAGGCTTTTAGGCAGTTGGTTCTTTAATGCTTAGATACTTGTCATGCAGGACTCCAAAAATGAAAATGATTTCAGTGATTTTGCCATTTCAAAACCCACTGGGTGGCTCAGTCCATAAGTGTTTCTCTTCGTCTCAGGTCATGATCCTAGGGTCCTGTGATCAAGCTCTGCATCTAGCTCCCTGCTCAGCAGGAAGCCTGCTTCTCCCTCTCCCGCTCCCTCTGCCTGTCTTGCTGTCTCTCTCTTTGTGTCAAATACGTAAATCTTAAAAAAAAACCAACAACCCTCTAGGAGTCTGATGGGTAATCCTTATTTTTACTGCTTTGCTTTACCGGACAGCTTTAAAAACCCTTATTCAGTTTTTTTATCATTTTATCTTATTTCATGTATTTGTTTTTTAAGTTTTTATTTGAATCACCTGGTGCTCATCACAAGTGCCCTCCTTATTCCCCATCACCTATTTCATCCATTCCCCACTGACCTCCCCTCTGGTAACCATCAGTTTGTTCTCTATAGTTAAGAGTTTCTTTCTTGGTTTGTCTTTTTTTTTCTCTTTGCTCATTTGTTTTGTTTCTTAAATTCTACATGTAAGTGAATAAAAACACTTATTTTAAAATAAGGAAAGCCTAAATGAAATTCTGTCTTCATTTAAACATGTTCTCTTAAAGGACTAACATTTAAGATACCTGCCCAATAGTGTAATGACTCCAAAAAGTTCCAGAGTATTGCTTAGGTTGGCTTAGCTTTATTTGAGTCCTTAATCGTAATTAAAAGATATGGCTATTTCTGATGAACTACACTACCTGGAAGTCTACCTGACAGATGAATTTGCTAAAGGAAGAAAAGTGGCAGATCTCTATGAACTTGTACAGTATGCTGGAAACATTATCCCAAGGCTGTAAGTAATTGAGAATCCGATATCTGCATTTTCCACTTTGATTTTTAAAAACCAATTTTAAGATTCTTTAATTTCTTAACAAATTGAGATTAACATTTTGGTAGATATTCTGGGTTTTCTTTAAATGTTTTAAGGTGTAATTAATTTTACTTTTTATATGGATAATTGAGGAATTTTGGAAATAGAAAAAGTAGACATACTATTTTGTTTAATGCCTTGACTACTAGAAAAATTAATATGACATTCTCTTACTAGTATGTTTAAAGGTGATAATGATACTTATGTATGTGTATATGTATTTATGTACATATCAATATACTTGTATGTACACATATTTGTGTATATAAATATATATATAATTTGCATGTAAATACATACATAGATTGGAGGAGGGTCAGTGAGTGGGAGTGGTTATATTTTAAATTAGGTATTTTTTCATTGTGCAGAAGAAAAACCTGGTCCCCATCTTGCTTAATATGTTTGGATTCAGTATGTTTAGACATAATCAAATTCTTGACTTGAGTATTTATTTATTTATTAATATTTTAATCAAATATTCCCTTATAATTCCCCTAGTTATCTGTTGATCACAGTTGGAGTTGTATATGTCAAGTCATTTCCTCAGTCTAGGAAAGATATCTTGAAAGATTTGGTAGAAATGTGTCGTGGTGTGCAGCATCCTTTGAGAGGTTTATTTCTTCGGAACTATCTTCTTCAGTGTACCAGAAACATCTTGCCTGATGAAGGAGAGCCAACAGAGTAAGTGATTTTCTCTTTTGATTTAGTTGTTATACTTTTTGTTGTAGAATATAAAAGAAGAATAGAAAAGTGTTTAAAAAAAACAAATATCAATATTTCTCCCACCCACAGCCGGTACTTGTAGCATTTCATGTAGAGATTTTCTTCAGCATATGGGGTATGATGCAGAATGTGCTCTTTAAAAATTGTCTGTAGATTATCAGAACCTGCTTTTTTCATTAAACATAATTTTATGAGAGCATGTTCCCATTACATTAAGTATTCTTTGAAGATTTGATTTTTTAAAATGGGTTGTATTTTGAAGTTACATTTGTGATGAAATATTGACATATCCTTAACTTACTCTGTGAACTAGCTAATTTTCATGTTGTTTCTTGAATGTCTCATCAGTTTTTGTTATTTATGGACTGCTAAATACCCTGGATATAAGTGGTTTAAATTATCTCTATACACAAATTACATATTAACTCCAAAACAGAAAAAACAAAAGCCTTTCAAAATGAGAGTCCTGTCTCTGGTGTGACTAGTGTTCCAGCATCCACGTCCATTGCACTTGTATTTCACATAAGGGTAAATGGTCAGCCAGCTATGGTCTGCAACCAACTAGGTGGACTATTTATGTGCAGAGTTCCTAGATTGAGGATCTTAATTCCTTTTGTTTAAGTTTATTTATTTAAAAAAAAAATGTCTTTTTAAGTAATCTCTACATCCATCATGGGGCTCGAACCCAGGACCCTGAGATCAAGAGTCCCATGTCCCAGTGACTGAGCCAGTCAGGCACCCCTTCTTTAAGTTTGCTTATTCATTTATTTCTAAGGTGTATGGTTCAGTAGTTTTTAGTATTTCTGTACCAGTTCCTTTTTAAGAGAAAAAAATATAAAAATTTACCATGCATGTGATAAAGTTAAATGGTATAGAAAAGGTAAAATTTTAACAATGTGAGAAGATGGTGAGGGTCTTTGTTTTATTACGATTTGACTGCAAATTTTAAGCATTTAATTAGGCAATCATTAAAATTTTTGAAAACTATGTTCCCTATCCTAGGAGATCAAAAATAAGCAGGAAATACATGGTCTCTTCCCTCACAAAGCTTATATTCCAATTGAAAACATAAGATGTTCAACAGTAAAATGATGTAGTTAGGGCACCTGAGTGGCTCAGTAGGTTAAGTGTTTGCCTTCTGCTCAGGTCATGATCCCAGAGTCCTGGTATTGAGTCCCACATCCGGCTCTGTGCTCACCACGGAGTCTGCTTGTCCCTTTGCCTCAGCCCCTCCTCCTCACCGCTTGTGCACACACGAGTGCGCGCGCTCATTCACTCGCGCTCTCTCGTCAAATAAATAAATAAAATCTTTTTTAAAATGATGTAGTTAGCAGTACATTATAAGTATCATTTTTTTAAAGGCTTTTTGAATTAATGGAATTGCTGTGAGAACAAGTTGACCTAGGATAGGGAATGGGAGAAAGTTTTTTTGTTCTTTTACACTTGTTCTGTGTCTTTTCCCTGGTTTTTTTTTCCTCTGGAGTCTCTTTCCCTTGAAATTGAACACTAAGCCAGAAAGTTTCTTCTATGAAATATCGGTGTATTAAAGAGATAAGAAGGAAATGCACAAAGGTGAACAATAACGGTAATATGGTCCTCTAGTGTAAATAGTGTATGTAAAGATTGTTTCAACTCTCTCTTTGCAGTGAAGAAACAACTGGCGACATAAGTGATTCCATGGATTTTGTACTACTTAACTTTGCAGAGATGAACAAGCTCTGGGTGCGAATGCAACATCAGGGACATAGTCGAGATAGAGAGAAAAGAGAACGAGAAAGACAAGAACTGAGAATTTTAGTGGGAACAAATTTGGTGCGCCTCAGTCAGTTGGAAGGTGTGAATGTGGAACGTTACAAACAGGTGTATATCCTTTTACTTGTCACCTTTTCTTATGAGATATAAATTGAAGTCTGATTTTTTAAAATTAAAATATTTTTATTAAATAATATTATATTGAAAACCACTTTAAAATTAAAGACAAGTAAATTGAAAGATTTATTTTCAGTTTGTATTTGTGGATTGGAAGACTCAATATTATTAAGATACCAATTTTTCTTAAATTGAGATTGACTGTATTTTACTCCAGGTTTACTCTAAAGCTGCATTAAGAATGTGATATTGGGGGGGGCGCCAGGGGGCTCAGTGGGTTAAAGCCTCTGCCTTCGGCTCAGGTCATGATCCCAGGGTCCTGGGATCAAGCCCCACATCGGGCTCTCTGCTCAGCAGGGAGCCTGCCTCCCCCTCTCTCTGCCTGCTTATGGTCTCTGTCTGTCAAATAAATAAAATTTTTAAAAAAATGTGATGTTGGTGGAAGAGATAAATAAATCAGTGGGGGGAGTTAAGCAGAGATTGACAAACTCTTTCTATAAAGGACCAAATAGTAAATGTTGTTTGATTTTGTCTGCAACTACTAAACTCTGCAGCAGTAGTGAAAAGCAGTAACAGACAATATGGGAGTTACAAAAGCAGACATTGAACTAGATTTGTCAGCCCTGGAAAAGATAGTCCAGAATAGGCTCACATATATATAGTAGGTTACTTTTGATAAAAATGTAATCTTAACCTTCTCAGCAAATGTTTCTGGAAAAATTAGACAGCTGTGTGCAAACAAGACCCTTGAACTATGACCCATTCTCATACCATACAGAAAAACTCAAAAAATGGATCACAGACCTAAATATAAAACCTAAAACTATAAACTTTTAGAAAAAAATACAAAGTATGTCTTTATAATGTTAGATTAGGCAGAGATTTCTTAGGACACAAAAGGCAGAAATCATAAAGGAAAAAAATTTCCTAAACTTCATCCTAAATGACTTATTAAGTAGAAGTCCAGAATTCATTTATTTTTTTTAAAAAATTCTTCTGTTCAAAAAAATTAAAAAAGTGCTTCTGTAAAATGTCGAAGTTTAATTTAAAAAGTAAGTATGGGGCACCTGGGTGGCTCAGTGGGTTAAAGCCTCTGCCATCGGCTCGGGTCATGATCTCAGGGTCCTGGGATCGAGTCCCACATCGGGCTCTCTGCTCAGCGGGGAGCCTGCTTCCTCCTCTCTCTCTCTCTGCCTGCCTCTCTGCCTGCTTGTGATCTCTCTCTGTCAAATAAATAAATAAAATCTTTAAAAAAAAAAAAAAAAAAAAAAAGTAAGTATGGGTTGGAAAAATCTAAAATAAGATTCTCAAATTAATAGCTTAAATATGTTATTAGAGGAGTTTCTTAGGACTTAAAAATAATGTTTTAACTCTTACCTTTTTCTTTTAGATTGTTTTGACTGGCATATTGGAGCAAGTTGTGAATTGCAGGGATGCATTGGCTCAAGAATATCTCATGGAGTGTATTATTCAGGTAAGTGAGGACATTCATTTTATAAATAACTCATTTTGTCCTTCATTAATTTTCATTGTTTTGAAAAAAAGTCTTGATAGACTAGAAAAGAAGCTATCCTGAGGTGCCTGGATGGCTCAGTGTGTTGAGCATCTGACTCTTGATTTCGGATCTGGGAGTCCTGGGGTCAAGCCCTATGTGGGGCTCCTGGCTCAGTGGGGAGTCTGCTGCTGGTCTCCTTCTCCATCTGCCCCTCCCCCCCCATATGTATGCTCACCCACACTCACTCATTCTTCCTAAAATAAATAAATCTTAAAAAAAAAAGGGGGGGGAGAAAACAAGCTGTCCTGATTAAAAAGAATTATTTTCTCTTACTGATAACTTGGTCTTTGTATTGATGTGTTTTCTCCCCCCAAAATGTAGGAAAGTGTAGCCTCCAAGTTCTCTAGTTCTCATTAGTTTTAGTTTAATTGTAGATGTACTTTGTCTAGTGGATTATTTCTACTTGGTCTTAATGTTTAAAGAGGCTCAAAAGTAATGTGTTTGAATTTAGTTGTGTAAGATTAAAACGATTGTTTCCACAAATATGAACTTTATCATAAGTCCAGATTATAATGTGAAATACTTTTACTCATGTCAGTTAATTATTATTTGATTTTCAGGTTTTCCCTGATGAATTCCACCTTCAGACTTTGAATCCTTTTCTCCGGGCCTGTGCTGAGTTACACCAAAATGTAAATGTGAAGAACATAATCATTGCTTTAATTGATAGGTAAGTGCTTCCAACACTGGAGGGTAGTGTTCTGACCAGGGACTAATGAATTTAAAACATTTTTGTGAATTACTTACTTTTGTTACATCTTTATTATATTAATGATTTTAAAGCAATTACACTATGAACAGTTTAGTTCTGTAAGTATGAGTATCTACCAGGTGTTTGCCTAGCTTAGGCATGAAGTAGGTTTAGCAGGAGGCATGGAGATAATGAATATTTTTTTTAAAGATTTTATTTATTTATTTGACATACAGAGATCACAAGTAGGCAGAGAGGCAGGCAGAGAGAGAGAGAAGGGGAAGCAGGCTCCCTGATGTGGGGCTTGATCCCACGACCCTGAGATCATGATCTGAGCCGAAGGCAGAGGCTTGAGGCACTGAGCCACCCAGACACCCCTAAACATTCTTTTTTTTTTTTTTTTTAAAGATTTTATTTATTTGAGGGAGAGAGAGCATAAGAGAGGGGGCGGTCAGAGAGAGAAGCAGACTTGAGCCTGATGTGGGACTTGATCCTGGGGCTGCGGGACTCAACCCTGGGACCATGGGATCATGACCTGAGCTCAGGGCAGTCGCTCAACCAACTGAACCACCGAGGCACCTGATAATGAATATTTTTAATCTAGACATTTAGTTGGCAATGTCATACAGATCCATTATTTAACTCTTACATATTCAAAGAACAAAATTTGTTTTTTACGGTAAGGAAAGTTACTTTTTATTGGGCACTGATTTGATTTGGAGTCTCTTTTATCAAGTAGCCATTAGATATGGATGATTGAGAATGTTCAGGTAAAGGGGACGCCTGGGTGACTAGTTGGTTATACGACTGCCTTTGGCTTGGGTCATGATCCTGGAGTCCCAGGATTGAACCCCTCCTCGTCGGGCTCCCTAGCACTCAGCACAGGAGTCTGCTTCTCTCTTTCCCTCTGCCCCTACCCCTGCTCATGTTCTCTCACTTGCTCACTTTCTCAAATAAATAAAATTTAAAAAAATTTTAAAAAGAATGTTCAGGTAAGGGTACCTGGGTGGCTTAGTCAGCTAAGGGTCTGCCCTCAGCTCAGGTGGTGATCCCAGGTCCTGGGATTGAGTCCCACATTGGGCTCTCAGCTCAGCAGGGGATCTACTCTTCCCTCTCCCTCAGCCCCTCCCCTGGCTTGTGCTCTCTCTTGCTCACTCTTTCTCTTTCAAATAAATAAGTAAATAGTTTTAAAAATTTTAACAAAAAATGTTTGGGTAATCATTCTGTCATATTTTTTTAAAAAAGAGTTTTGAAGTATTAAATATGTTTAGTATATGCCCCTTAGGTTTAAATTTTACTTCTTTCAGCATTGGTCTTGGTTAAAAATATTAAACTTGGCTTTTGATAATGGCTCTGATGAGTGTCTGCTTGGCAACTGTGCTGACTGCTAGTATATAACATGTGTCCTACTCATTAGCTTACATATCATTGACCTTATGAAACCAGGAACCCAAGTGAAGATTTATTTCTGCAAATACTTTTATATATATATATATATGTTTTTTTTAAAAAAGATTTTATTTATTTATTTGACAGACACAGTGAGAGAGGGAATGCAAGCAGAGGGAGTGGGAGAGGGAGAAGCAGGCTCCCTGCCAAGCAGGGAGCCCGATGCAGGTCTCCATCCCAGGACCCTGGGATCATGACCTGAGATGAAGGCAGACACTTAACTGAGTCACCCAGGCACTACTTTTTTTAGATTTTAAATACCTAAGTTACTGAAGTCTAAGATGTAGCAGATTCTCCAAATCACTAGTTTAAATCTGGACAGCAAGAATTATATGTGAATTGGGCATACTCTTTTTTTTTTTAAGATTTTATTTATTTATTTGAGAGAGAGCAAAGTGATCAAAGAGGGAGCGGGATCTCAGAGGGGGAGGGAGAAGCAGACTCGCCGCTGAGTGGAGATCCCAATGTGGGACTCAGTCACAGCACCCTGAGATCATGACTTGAGCTGAAGGCAAATGCTTCACTGACTGAGCCACCCAAGTGCCCCTGAATTGGGCATACTCTTAATGGAAGCTGTAATGGGATTTATCTTTTAAAGATTGCTCTTTAAAATCATGGCTGTCAAATACATTTGTCCCTTTAATGCATTTTTATCTGTGATCTACTTGATTAAGTTTCAAAGACTATGGCAAAATCAGGCTGTTAAAAAATCTTATGTATGGTATAAAATATGGCATATAGTAAGAATTCAGTGAAATACGACATCATTGACAAAACTGTTCAGTTAAAAATGAATTGACCACTTATACCATACACAAAAATAAACTCAAAGTGGATTAAAGACCTCAATGTGAGACCTGAAACCATAAAAATCCTAGAAGAGAGCACAGGCAGTAATTTCTCTGACGTTGGCTATAGCAACATATTCTTAGATATGTCTCCTGAGGCAAGGGAAATAAAAGCAAAAATAAACTATTGGGGCTACATAAAAATAAAAAGTTTCTGCACAATGAAAGGAAGCAATCAACAAAACTAAGAGGCAACCTACTGAATGAGAGAAGATATTTGCAGATGACATATCTGATAAATGGTTAGTATCAAAATATATAAAAAGCTGATAAAACTCAATACCCAAAAACCAAATAATCTGACTTAAAAATGGGGAGAAAACATGAATAGACATTTCTCCAAAGAAGACATCCAGATGGCCGACAGACGCATGAAAAGATGCTCAACATCACTTATCATCAGGGATGCAAATCAGAACTAAAATAGTTATATCTCTTCACACCTGTTAGAATAGCTAAAATGAAAAACACAAAAAATAAGTGTTGCCGAGGATGTGGAGAAAAAGGAACCCTCTTTCACTGTTGGTGAGAATGCAGACTGGTATAGCCATTGTGGAAAACAGTGTAGAGGTTCCTCAGAAACTTAAAGATGGAACTACCCTATGATCCAGCAATCACGCTACTTGATATCTACCCAGAAAACACAAAAACACTAATTCAAAGGAATACATGCAACCCTGTGTTAATAGCAGCATTCCCTACAAAAGCCAAATTATGGAAGAAGCCCAAGTGTCTTTGGATAGAGGAATGGATAAAGAAGACATGGTATGTAAGTAATGGGATGTTATTCAGCCATAAAAAGAATGAAATCTTGCTATTTTCAGTGACGTGGATGGAGCTAGAGAGTATTATGCTGAGCTAAGTAAGGCAGAGAAAGACAAATACCATATGATTTCACTCGTGGAATTTAAGAAGCAAGTGAACAAAGGGGAAAAAAAAGAGAGACAAACCAAGAAACAGACTCTTAACTCTAGGGAACAAACTGATGGTTACCAGAGGGAAAGTCAGTGGCGGGTTTGGGGGAATAGGTGATGGGGGATTAAGTAGTGCACTTGTCATGATGAGCAGTGGGTGATGTGTGGAAGTGTTGAATCACCTGAAACTAACATAACGCTGTTAACTCTAATAGAATTAAAAACTTACTAAAAAAATGAATTGAGGGAATGATCAGCTCCACTCCTTGTCCTTTTTTAAAATCTTTTTTAATGTTGTAGGAGAAATACCTTGTAGAAAATATAGAAAAGTGTAAAGAATAAATGTCATCCATAATCCCACTACCTAAATCCCTGTATTTGTTGAAATAAAGATTATTTTCTTTTTCAGATTAGCGTTGTTTGCCCACCGTGAAGATGGACCTGGAATCCCCGCAGATATTAAACTTTTTGACATATTTTCACAGCAGGTGGCTACAGTAATACAGGTTTGTATGGCTTTTCTTCTACATTCTCAAAACTTTGAAACTTCTTAGCTGGTAGATCCTTTTGTGATTGTTTAAGATAAATTTTGTGGTTTTCTCAACATTTCAGTCTAGACAAGACATGCCTTCAGAGGATGTTGTATCTTTACAAGTTTCTCTCATTAATCTTGCTATGAAGTGTTACCCTGATCGTGTGGACTATGTTGATAAAGTTCTAGAAACTACAGTGGAAATATTTAATAAGCTCAACCTTGAACAGTAAGTCAAAGTTACATTTTTATAAAAACCCTTATCAAGTACTTTTTAATCCTAGACTTGTTTTTCTTAATTGCTTTTTGAAATGTTAGCATTTGTCTTAAGCATTTGTTAGATTGGTATGCTTGGTGTTAATCAGTGCAGAAAGTAGCAATCAATTTCTTGGTTGTATACATTGATCAAGTAGTGGCACTCAAGGACTATAAGTAGTCTTTATGGACCAGAGTCTCTCCATTTCAAACCCCTTTGATATATGAATGAGTTAGTTTTCAAACTCGTGAGGAAGTTAGTAGTTGACCTTAGAACAATGTTGGGGTTAGGGGCGCTGACCTTCTATGCAATTGAAAAACTGCTTATAACTTTGAACTACCTAAAACTTAACTACTGATAGCCTGCTGTGTTGACCAGAAGCCTTACCAGTAACAAATGATCAATTAATACATTTTGTACATTCTACATAGTATATACTGTATTCTTACAATTAAGTAAACTAGAGAAAAGAAAATGTTATTTAAAAAACTACAGGAAGAGAAAATACATTTTATTGTACTGTATTTGTAGAAAAACATCCATGTATAAGTCAGCCTGCAGTACTCAAATCCATATTCATGGGTCAGCTGTGTTTATGTTAAGCAGTGTTTCTATAGGAAGTGGTTTCCTAGAGATGAATATGTTTTAAAAAATTAGGAGCATATGTATATTTAAGGTGTGGAAATTAAATTGGCTTAAAATACTTTTCTCTTTGACCTTTGATTTTGATACCATCGAGGAAAAAAGTCTATTTTGTTGCTAATTGAGAGCCTCAAGGTGCTGTCCTAGTCTGTGGCATCCTCTAGTGGCCACTGTGCGTAATTCTGATCCCTTTATCTTTTCCTCAGCAGTCCCCTCGTTGTCTATCTTGTATTGCATCTGAACATGGGGTCAAGCCAGTCCCTTTCCCCTTATCCTTATTATTCATAATTTTGCCTCATATAGTCTTTTTCTTTTTCATCTCCCTTCTTGTGGTTGAGCCACATTAGGAAGATTTCTTATTTTCCTATAACTCTTTTTATTCACCATCCCTCCTTCTTTTGGTTACTTCCATTTTTTGTGAACTGAAAAACATTCCAGATCTTGAGTGTTAAATGTGAGAGAAAATTAAATCATGTGTCTGTAATCTTCTCCCACCAAGTAAGTTTTAAAGTAAAGTTAGACAAAGAATTAGAAATCCCTAGCTCTAAAGATCTTATAAATGCTCCTGTGAGCTGCTGCTTTAAATTCAGCCTGTTTTTCCTTGAGTGCCAGCATCTGATGCAAAAGAAGCAGTTTTTTTTCTGTTTTGTGGAGTTGCTAGTTTTACATGGATTTTTCTCCCTACTTATTTTCATCATGAATATACAGTGTTTATTGGCTGCCTAGCAACCTAACTGCCACTTAAAATGCTTTCCTAAAAATGTCAAATTCTAGACAGTCATTTTAACTCCAGCTGTACAGCCGGTTCGATGTTGTTACATCTTATTTTGTATTAACAGAACATTAAGAGATGAGTACATGTTTGTGTTTAGATAGGAATTTTTATCTTCTCAGAAGGTCATTGGAGTATTTTGAGATGGTGTGATCCACTTGACCTCTTTGTTTTAATGTATAAATGAAAACTTTTCAAGTTTTTATGCAATTAGTATATTTGTATACAGAGAAAGTTAATTTTACTCATTAAAGAGCTGTTGTTTTTCTTTTTGTAGTATTGCTACCAGTAGTGCAGTTTCAAAGGAGCTCACCAGACTTTTGAAGATACCTGTTGACACTTACAACAATATTTTAACAGTCTTGAAATTAAAACATTTTCACCCACTTTTTGAGTACTTTGACTATGAGTCCAGAAAGAGCATGAGTTGTTACGTGCTTAGTAATGTTCTGGATTATAACACAGAAATTGTCTCTCAAGACCAGGTAAGAGGGGCGCCTGGGTGGCTCAGTGGGTTAAGCCTCTGCCTTCGGCTCAGGTCATGATCTCAGGGTCCTGGGATCGAGCCCCGCATTAGGCTTTCTGCTTGGCAGGGAGCCTGCTTCCTCCTCTCTCTCTTTGCCTGCCTCTCTGCCTACTTGTCATCTCTGTCTGTCAAATAAATAATAAAATCTTAAAAAAAAAAACAAAACAGGTAAGAGCATACCAATGTGCTATATATTAGGAAAACTGAGACAATGTAGTAATGATTTTAGATCCTGAGACTCACACATTAAACGGAAGAAGAGTGTAATTTAATACTAAAAAAAAAGATTATGGGGTGCCTGGGTGGCTCAGTCAGTTAAACATCTGCCTTTAGCTCAGGGCATGATCCCAGAGTCCTGGGATCGAGCCCCATGTCGGACTTCCTGCTTGGCGGGGAGCCTGCTTCTCCCTCTGCCTGCTGTTCACCTTGCATGCGTGTGCTCTCTCTGTCAAATAAAATCTTAAAAAAATAAAAAAATTTAAAAAGATTATGATGAGCTTACTCATTATATAAATTAGAAATTAGAAGTGTATAGAGACATACCATAAGAGACTATTTCTCTCAGGAAGCAAACTGAGGATTGCTGGAGTGGGGGGGGTGGTAGGAATGGGGTGGCTGGGTGATGGACATTAAGGAGGGTATGTGCTATGGTAAGCACTGTGAATTGTGTAAGACTGATGGATCACAGACCTGTACCCCAAAACAAAATAATGCATTATATGTTAATAAAGTAAAAAATAAGTGTGGGCTACAGAAAAGTAAATTAGAGGCCTATAAAGAGGAAATTATAAAACTATAATCCCACCAGAAAGAGAATAACTACTATTAATTAATATTTGGTGTATCTCTTTCTAGACTCTTGTCTGTATGTGTATTAGTATACATAAACCTTCTTAAAATAAGAGGAATTATGTTGTTAATACTGGTTTGTTAACTTTACGTAACTGGAAACACTTTTTTAAATTAATTTTAAAAATTTTTTAATTAACATATAATGTATTATTAGCCCCAGGGGTACAGGTCTGTGAATCGCCAGGTTTACACATTTCACGGCACTCACCATAGCACATACCTTCCCCATTGTCCATAACCCCACCACCCTCTCCCTATCCCCCTCCCCCTGGCAACCCTCAGTTTGTTTTGTGAGATTAAGAGTCTCTTAATTTGTCTCCTTCCCGATCCCATCTTGTTTCATTAATTCTTTTCCTACCCTCCAAACCCCCAGATTGCTTCTCCACTTTCTCATATCAGGGAGATCATATGATAGTTGTCTTTCTCTGATTGACTTATTTCGCTAAGCATAATACCCTCTAGTTCCATCCATGTCATTGCAAATGGCAAGATTTCATTTCTTTTGATGGCTGCATAGTATTCCATTGTATATATACCACATCTTCTTTATCCATTCATCTGTTGATGGACATCTAGATTCTTTAACTGGAAACACTTTTCATAGTGACTTTATATGCTGATGGTCTCACCTCAGTGGATTTCTGCCTCTCTCACGTTACAGGTGGATTCCATAATGAATTTGGTATCCACGTTGATTCAGGACCAGCCAGATCAGCCCATAGAAGATCCTGATCCTGAAGACTTTGCTGATGAGCAGAGCCTTGTGGGCAGATTCATTCATCTTCTGCGGTCTGAGGACCCTGACCAACAGTACTTGGTATGAGTTAGCTCAGTTATCATACACCTTCATAGCTTTAGTGAAACCATGTAGATGTGTCTCAAATGGTCTGATGCCCCTATGATCTTAGAAGGTTTTGAAAAAATTGCAACTGAATAAGAGATAAGTGATATTCATGGAGTTTCACTTTATATAGTAGTGCATAATTGTGAGCTTATGGGAAACAAGTTGGTTGCTCTAGTTTCTTTCAAGACTTCTTAAGAATTGCAGAAAACCGATTTTCCTTTAGTTGGATGTTCAGTATTCATTCCATGTTCATTTTCTTTTCGAACTATGCTGCTTTTAGAATTGTCCAGTTGCTTATCATGATAAAATTTAAAGTATAAGCAGCAGTCCTTATATTCAATTGTATTTATGTTTCCAAGGTTTGAAAATAAAAGTTGTATGTGTTTACCACATTGAAAATATATGAAAAGACTTTAATCATATGGTCTTTTTCTTAACCTCTTTTTCATGGTAAAGAACGACCAGTTGAGGTTTTCTCTTTCTTTATCATTAGTAGATATTTGTGAAATGAATAACATGTTGCCTGGCTAGGAATGTTGGTGACTGATCTGGATGATTTATTTTAATGAAAGGTAGCACAGATGGCAGTCTAATTATTGTTTGGGCAAAGTGTAGTTTAACTTGTTGGATTCATAGGCTGATTTAATGAGGAACAATTTTATTTGAGGTTGAGTCCTGACTTTCTCCTGTTGACTTTGTTATAGGACATTCTTGTACTCCATAAGCAGGGTGAAAAAGAAGCTGACTTCTTTTGGCAGTGATAGTCTTTGACTTGCTTTATAAACATTCTGGGCACTCTAGTGTCCCACTTGGTGCACTGTGTATGATTTATACGCAGTGATTGGCTGAGTGTTCAGATATTTTAACTGATTCCCTTATGTTTCTGTGCCTACGTGTGTTTTCTTTTTTTGTTGCTTTCCAAATGCTTTATTAGGAAGTATGCCTTCCACATGTAGCCAATTTATTGTACCTGTGCACTGAACGACCTTTAAGGGAGGATCATTAGCTCTGATTTCCCTAAGGGGAATGCATTCTCTTATCTATTATGTTAGAGAAATTCACAAAACCTGAATATGTCACACATTGTGTCATACATATTAAAAAGTATTTCATGAATCCTTGTGGTTTTTCTGAAACAGTCTGACGTTTATTTCACAATGGCTCTTTTAAAGTATATTGCCATTTCCTTTTACTTTAATGGTCATTTTTTTTTCTGAATCAGGAGGTAAGACATACCAGTAATACACACATAGCTATTTTGCATCCTAGTAATAACCAACATTTTCTGAGCCCTTGCGCCCTTTCCTTGTGTCAGGTACTATAACTCCTCACTTGCCTTACTTGATCTTCCCAACAACAATAACAACCACCACTGCACTTTTCAAATGAAACTTTTACTGCTAAGAGAAGGTAAATGATTTGCTCGGGGTCACTCAGGCAGTAGGTGTTAGAATCTACTCTTAAATAGAAATCTGTCTTCAGAGTCTGCAGTCTCTGTCAACATAGCAGACTTTGTACATGTGTGTATGACAATATGTTACTATCTGTCTCTGCCCCTGACTAGTTGTGTAACCCTGGACACATTATGCAGCCTCTTTGAACTTCAGCCTTCTTTATTTGTGAAATGGAGTTACTATCTGTCTCGGTTGTGATGTCAATTGCATTGACTCCATGAGATAAAAAATACAAAGCATCTACTGTAAAGCCTGCTACATCAGGGGTAGTCAAAAATGTTAGGAATAACAGTGTTTAGAGCCCTCATTTGATTTTATAAATGATTAATCATAGTGCAGGAAAGATTAATGTTTAGAGTTTTTTGTGGGTTTTTTTTTTTTGTCAGATTTTAAACACAGCACGAAAACATTTTGGAGCTGGTGGAAATCAACGGATTCGCTTCACACTGCCACCCTTGGTATTTGCAGCTTATCAATTGGCGTTTCGCTACAAAGAGAATTCTAAAGTGGTGGGTTTACTTTTAAGTATGTCACTACTTTTTTCTCTTTTTTTCTTCTGTGTGTATGTTATTTATTATAGAAAATTTCAAACATACTCAAAAATAGTGGTATAATAAAATTCCAGTTTCAATAAATCATTCATTATACATCTTGTATTAAGTTTTCCTAATGGTGTTGGTAGATTGCATATACTAGCTGAGGGATCACATAAAAACACTTAGAAATGAAAGATGAAAACAGTTCAGATTTCTGCCAAAAGTTTTCCTGTAATTTAAAGATTACTTGAGGGGTACCTGGGTGGCTCAGGTGCAGGCCATGATCTTGGATCCTGGGATTGAGCCCTACATGGGGGTGGGGGTGGTGAGAGGGGTCGTCCTGGCTCAGCGGGAAGTCTGCCTCCCTCTCCCTCTGCCTCTCTCCCCTGCTCATGTGCCTGCATGCACTCTTTCTTTCTGTCTCGAATGAATAAATTCTTAAAAATCTTAAAAAATAAAGATTATTTGTGAGTTGTTTATTTATAGTTTATAAGTTTATTATAAACATTGTTAAGTTTATGACAGAATTGGCTCAGACTGCCTCAGTTTAAGAATGATTTTACTTTCTTAGAGTCTTTACTAGTTCTAAAGTGATACAGTAATTTCATGCAGAGGTTGCAAGTACATAACAGGTGAGATCTAATTCAAGGTAGTTTTGACTCATGAAAGTGCCTAGCATTGCATTATAACCTCTCTCCAAAACCCTGAAATTGAATAATTTTATGAATTGTGTATATTTTTATGCACTACTTCTTAAGCAGAATCATGGCTTAAGTCTTCAGTAGTTTTATAGAAAATACTTTAATCTGATGTACCTGAAAGTTGGACAGTCAGGATAGTGTTAACAAATAAACCTCAGTAAACTTACTTTTCCAACAATAGAGAACTGTATACCTGCCAGCTTGACACAGCAGCTTTTGGCCAATTTATATTATGCCACCTGCTCATTTAGTTCCTTTTCCAGCATTCTATGTATAGATTTTGGTAACAATGGAAAGAGCAACTAGCATTCACTGTGTGCCATATACTGTGCCAAAGACTATCTATATACTTGGATTATTGCATTTAATCCTTGTAGCAAGTCTATAATGATTACCCTCTTTTAAAAATGAAAAGAACTGATTGCTTTAATAAGAAATTTGGATGGTCAAACATGGATAAACTTTAACCTCACTAGTAATTACAACAATGAACCTCTGTTTTAGAAATCATAGTGGTAAAGAGAAAAGAAAAAGAAGGTTTGCAGTGGCAGTGGTGTAATGGGAATTCATTCTCAACTAGTAATGGTGGGCATGTGAAATACTACAGTTTTTTACAGAACTGGCAGTATGTAAGTAGAGCCTTAAAAGAACTAATAATTCCACTTCTAAGAATTTATACTAAGACATAATTAGGGATTCAGTAAACTGCGTGTGTATAGAGCATTAGTATTCATTGGTATTACAGATTATGTCCAAAAGGAAATAGTTAAGTAAATTATGCTATATTCAGTGTGTGAAGTATTTTCTAGTCATTGAAGTGATTTCCAATAACTTAGTATCATGAGGAAAATTGTTAAGACAAAATAAGTGAAGAAAAAGAAATTTGATGCAAATATATGCAGCATGAACCCAATTTAACACTTCTGGTGAGTTACTATAAAGTAGAAAACAAAACCAGAATAGACATCTCAGTTACATTACATTTGCATAGGAAAAAGGTGTTAACATCAGAATGTTATTAGTGATTATTGCTGGGTAGTAGATTTAGGGATGATTACAATTTTTAAAATTTATTCGTTTATTTTCCTAATTCTGTGCAGTTGGGATATGTGCTGATTTTCTGATGAGAAAAAAACAAAATGCCAAATACACAAAAATTACAAAGCCAGTAAGCACAAGTGGATATGTGCTTGATTCACTTGTGTGCTTCATAAATGAAATGGAGAAGGAGGAGGATGATAGAACCTTGAGCTCAGCTTTCCTGCTTTTCTTGTTTGTCCTATAGAAGTTTCATATAAAATGAATATTCTTGAGCAAGTTAATCTTGAAATTAAGGTAACTGAAACTATTTTTTCTCTTTTAGGATGACAAATGGGAAAAGAAATGCCAGAAGATTTTTTCATTTGCTCACCAGACTATTAGTGCTTTGATCAAAGCAGAGCTGGCAGAATTACCCTTAAGACTTTTTCTTCAAGGGGCTCTAGCTGCTGGAGAAATTGGTTTTGAAAATCATGAAACAGTGGCATACGAATTTATGTCCCAGGTGATGGTCTTTTTCTCCTTTCTGTGTTGTTTAATCAGTTTTGCTATGTTCAGTCACCTGTTGTACTTACAGTGGTTGTGCACATGGATTTTCTCTTCACTGAATTTGTAACTACTCCTTTCCCACTGTCTTGGAACTCCTTAATACTCTAATACTTAATACTATATTGATTGGTTTGGAGCAGAAAAATAGATCAGTTACTAGGTGCTATAATGAGATTTAAGATTTCCAGGTGGGTCTTGGTATAAGTGTTTCATGGAGTGAAGAATTCCTTTATTAATTTCAGTTTGAGAACTCTGGGTTAAACAGAAGATAAAACAAGTTTCCTTGTTGCAAGTTGTCAGTTTCTTTCCTGTATCAGCTGTCTTTTTCCTCTCCATGGGAGGCGTCAGCATGTTGTGATATGAAGGGACTGCAGAGGATCTCACAAGATGGGGGTTTTGGTGGGAAGTACTTTAGGAAGTGCTCCAGTAGATGGTAGTAAAGCTCTCTTCTCCTTCTTATTCACCAGGCATTTTCTCTGTATGAAGATGAAATCAGTGATTCCAAAGCACAGCTGGCTGCCATCACCTTGATCATTGGTACTTTTGAGAGGATGAAGTGCTTCAGTGAAGAGAATCATGAACCTTTGAGGACTCAGTGTGCACTTGCTGCATCCAAACTTCTGAAGAAACCTGACCAGGGCCGGGCTGTGAGCACCTGTGCACATCTCTTCTGGTCTGGCAGAAACACAGACAAAAATGGAGAGGAGGTAAGGAGGGAGGTCATTCCTGACCATGTTATAGGAAGGGGGATTGTTAAGAGGGAATAGCTGCCATGGCCCTTGTGTGCTAGAGGTGAAACATTTGGACAAAGGAAATAGCTTTGTTAATTAAAAGAAATGAAATGGACAGTAATGTATAATGTATAGAGAGTTACGTCCTGTGGTGAAGCCCCACTTTGAGTATATTGTAATATAGCAAGTTTATACCACTGCCTTTAAAAAGTATACATAATAAACATAAAACATTTAACATATAAATATGTAAAAACAAATTATAATTGTAAAGTATAGCTGTGTGCTTTAAAAAAAATGAAGAGGTTTTAAATTTGTTGTATGCCTTAAGAGCTACTGTAGGGTTATGTTTATGTCTTCGTGTGAAATGGAACATTTGTAATTCATTAATCTCTTTAACAGACCCTCTCACCCCACCCTCAACCCCTCACTCTTTTATTCTAGCTTCATGGAGGCAAGAGGGTAATGGAATGCCTTAAAAAAGCTCTGAAAATAGCAAATCAGTGCATGGACCCCTCTTTACAAGTGCAACTTTTTATAGAAATTCTGAACAGATATATCTATTTTTATGAAAAGGAAAATGATGCGGTAAGTAAACTATAACAAAATATTGTTAGATAATATTTTCCCATCCTGCTCTTCAGAGGTTTGATACGTAGAAAAGTTTATCATCTTGGTAATTTCATTCTCTAGTATCCTTTTCTGTCTATAGATGTATCTCTCTAAGAGAAGAACTTATTGTGTGTAAGAAAATTCTCATCTCTTTTGTTCATGAATATTTTATGAAAAATAGTCACTGTCTGTTTGAAAAACACACAGTAGGCTGATTGGTTATCAGGTACAAATTTAGAATAATTCCTAAATGGAATATCCTTTTAGCAATGATACAGTGTTGGTCAAGATTTGTTGGTTAAATAAAATACTGCTTTTCTTTTATTGGTTCATGATGCTCTGTTTTTTATTGTTTTTGTTTTTTTTTTTGTTGTTTTTGTTTTCGTTTTTTTGGTGAATGGCCAGTAGTTGCTTAAACCAGGAATGATATTTTCATCTTTCTTTTTATAATTACTTTGGTGACTATTGAGAATAACATAAGAGTCTCAAAACATTTTTATTGAATTATATTTTTTATATGATACATGCTTGATTATGTAACTGTACATATTCTCTTGTAGGTCACAATTCAGGTTTTGAACCAGCTTATCCAAAAGATTCGAGAAGATCTTCCAAATCTTGAGTCCAGTGAAGAAACAGAGCAGATTAACAAACATTTTCATAACACACTGGAACATTTGCGTTTGAGGCGGGAATCACCAGAATCCGAGGGGCCAATTTATGAAGGTCTCATCCTTTAAAAAGAAAACAGGCTCACCATACTCTTTTCCATGTACATCCAGTAAGGGTTTTATTATACTAGGTTTCCCTTCCATAGATTGTGCCTTTCAGAAATGCTGAGGTAGGTTTCCTGTTCTTACCTGTGATGTGTTTTACCCAGCACCTCCAGACACTCACCTTCAGGACCTTAATAAAGTTATTCACTTCATAAGTGTTCAATCTGTCTGATCACCCCAGGTAGCATGATTGATCTGCTATTTAAAACTCACATGGTCTATTAAAAAAAAAAGGCAGAAACAAACCACCACTTATCTCAGCTACTAATGAAGCTTTTCTTCCTTTATTCCATTTTGTTGGTTGTGTAATTTCCTTCATTATTTGGGAGTACTAACTTGAAAGTGTCTATCTCTCTGTTCTCTAGTCCAATTTGAGATTAATTTAGAGGAAAGGGATACTGTATGTGAAATTCAGCTTGGGCTTTTCCCTAATTGCAAGATAAGGCCATGTGGAATATTTTCCCTAAAACTAGAATATATTAGTGCATGTTTGAGAATTTTAAAACACCATGGTCAACACCAAAAGCTCTATTTTGCATATTTGGATTCAGTCATCCATTAAGAACCTATGTTGTCCTCTGGGCATATTTATCAAAATAATTTTGTTCTAAATAGTATAAAATAGGAAATTTGTGATCGATATAATTTATGTATAACCTTTATTATTGTAAATTTAAGGGAAAATGCATCATACAATTATGATTTTTTTTTTTTGCACCAGTGGAACAATAAAGTTGCTATTAACAATTTTGGACTTTTACCCTTTCATGCTAGATCTGTAGAAGGAGCTAGTAGAATGCCTGTGGAGTTTAATAGACAATCTTACATTACAGCATTTGCTTGTTCAGTTCTCAACTTAAGAACTTCTTGAGCAAGGCACCACCTACTCTTTGTTTTATACCCATTTGCTTTCCTTGGCCTTACCCTGTTCTCCTAGGCATGATGTCTCCACTTAAACTCTCAGAAGACTAATTTAGTGTCTGGAAACAACAAACATTTATTTCACAGTTTTCTGGCTTAGGAATTTAGGAGCAGCTTAGCGGTGGTTCTGGCTTAGGGTGTCTCAGGATTTTGGCTGAAGGTTTGGTTGGGGCTGGCTCCAAGCTCATTCACATGACCATTATCTGGAGGCCTCTGTTTCTCTCCTTGTGGGCCTTTACAAGGGCAGCTTGAGTGTCCTCATGACATAGCAGCTGCCTTCCCCAGAGTGACCCACGAAAGAGGGCAAAGAGGCAGCCACATGCCTTTTTATGACCTGACCTTGGAACATACTGTTTTTGCCTTATTCTGTTTGTTAGAAGGGAGTTACTAAGTCTAGTTCAGTGGTAAGAGGAATTAAGCTGTACCTCTTGAAGTGAGAAGTTGCAAATTTATGGGCATTTTCAAATGACCACCTTACTTAACACCTCACCATCTATCTCTCCCCCTGCCATTGATAGATGTCTAGCACTTGTTAGATACTGTGGTCTGAATGTTTGTGTCCTCCCTCTACCCCCCCAAATTAATGTTGAAAACCTGACCCCCAAAGATGTTGAGTGGTGGGGCCTTTGGAAGGTGCTTTTTGGTCATGAGGGTAGAATCTCATGAATGGCATTAGTGCCTTTATTAAAAGAGGCCCCAGAGAGCTTGCTTTCCCCTTTCCACTTTGTGAGGACATAGAGGTTGGCAGTAAGGAACTTGGGGAACGGCCCTCACTCAGCCATGCTGAGTGTCTTGATCTTGGACTTAATAGCTTCCAGAACTGTGAGAAATAAACTTCTGTTTATAAGCTACTCAGTCTATGATACTTTGTTACAGCAGTCTGAACAGACATCAGGTTTTATAGGAATAAGTGTCTATAAAGTTGTAGTATTGGTGCCATTAAAATCTATCAAGTATGCTTAGCTTTTCTGTAGAACCTGTTATTCTAGCAAACCCTTTCTGTACGTTGCAGGTGTCAGTTTACTCTAAACCCGATTGTGGAATGAAGTTGACATGTTCATTTTATTCACACGTTCCATGAAATACAGCTGAAGGGTAAAGATTTGACTTGAGAATACTTGAATTTGAATTCAGAAATGTTCAGCGGTAAAATAATGTTTGTATAGGGTATAAAGTGTTTCACATTTTTTTGGTGAGGTGAAGAGACCAGATTTAAGAAACCAAAGGTCTTCTAATTTTTTTTAAACCGGAGTTCGGCTAATCTTAATTTGCAGATTTCTTTTTATTGAACAGAAGTTGAGCACCTGCTATGTGCCATACATAGGTGCTGGGTATAAAGGTGAACAAGATATGGTCCCTAGCTTTGAGAATTTTCTTCTGGTATGAAGACAGACCAGCAATAATAAAATATATTTCTAGGAGAGCACAGAAGGACTTTCGGGTGTTAGGGGTGTTGGAGTACAGCCTAGAGAGGGTTTTATGAGTCTTCATGTGACTTCAAGTCACAGGGCGTTAGCCTTTTTTTTTTTTTTTTTTTTTAAGCCTTGTGACGCTAATGCTTGACTTGCAGTCCCATATTTTATAGCTAGAGCCAGGCTGTCCAGCAGTGTTCCATGGACTAAAGCAAGTTAAACCCTTAACCTGTCTGTAATGAGAGAAATGCAAAGAAAATGTGGACTAAGAATTAACACACACCAATTTGGCAATTTTATGTCTAGAATCTAATGAATTAGGGTTTGTGTTTTGTAGGTCTGCTTCCCTGGTCCGTTTTCTTCGTTTTTGGGTTTTGAGAGAGAGAAAGAGAGTGCACACGAGCAGGAGGTGGGAGGGGCAGAGAGAGAGAGAATCTTAAGCAGGCTCCACTGACCATGGAGCCCAACACTGGGACTCAGTTACCACCTTGAGATCATGATCTGAGCTGAAATCAAGAGTCAGATGCTCAACCGACTTGAGCCGCCAGGTGCCCCCAAAATACTGGTTCTTAATAGACTGGGGAGAGCAACCCTTCATAGGTGGAGAGAAGCACTGAGCCTAGGTTAGGCCTGATGTCGAGTGGGGAATTCCAAGACTAGGGAATGGTCATTACACATCTAGGAAGGTGATGTAAGTGGAACACCTCCCAAAACATGTATATGTTATACAAAATTCAGCATCCACAAGTAGAATAGCACTGGGTTGCACTGCGTCTTCCAGCTTTAAGTTCATCTTGTACTTAAGTGCTCAAGCAGTATTTTTTTAATTTATTTATAGAGAAGGGGGGAGGGGCAGAGGAGAAGGAGAAAGAATCTTCAGCAGGCTCCATGCATAACGCAGAGCCCAATATAGGGCTTGATCTCACAACACTGAGATCATGACCTGAACTGAAATCAAGAGTCAGACCCCTAACCAACTGAACCGCCCAGGTGCCCCAGTATTTTTATTTTGACTAAGCCAGTCCCCCCTACTGTTCCTGTAGGTGGCACTATGTTGCTGTGACAAAGACCAGAGGCTCTGTCTGGAGTGAGGTAGCTTGGATTCAAAAGCCCACTTGGCTAGCTCTTTGTTCTAGGTAACTTACTTAACCTCTGTGGGCCTCAGTTTCTTCATGTGTAAAATGGGACACTTTTACCTGGACCACAGGGTTGTCATGACCCTATCTATATCGGTTCTTGGATATAATCCATATAAACTTTGAACAGTATCTGACTTAAAATAAGCCCTCAAAGGTTAACTATCAATTCTTACTGAATATTAAAAATATCTGTAAAGGGGCGCCTGGGTGGCTCAGTGGGTTAAAGCCTCTGCCTTCGGCTCGGGTCATGATCCCGGGGTCCTGGGATCGAGCCCCACGTCTGGCTCTCTGCTCGGTGGGGAGCCTGCTTCCTCCTCTCTCTGTCTGCCTCTCTGCCTACTGGTGATCTCTGTCTGTCAAATAAATAAAATCTTTAAAAAAAAAAAAAATCTGTAAAGGCAGAAGCACAAAATAAATGTTCTTGACTCCCCTCCCCCATATTTTTTGGTGTGCAGAAAAAGTTCTGAGTGAGAGATAACAGGAAATTTAAGGCTGTTTGAAGATCCGAAAGATGGACATTTACACCAACTGGGCTGCCATACTGAAGACCCTTTGGGAATGTATGTCACTAAATTCGAAGACCCAACTCTCCACATGGTTCTGTGCTGCTAATTAAGTGATTTTACTGTTTATGCCTGCAATGTACACAAAGCTACCCAAAGCTTTTAATTCATAGCAAAGGAAACCTAATCACCAATGGAACACCTCAGGAGAGCTGGCCCCAGAGTAATGTTACTCTGAGCTCCCGGAAATTTAGAAAACGGCACTTTAAAATAGTACTTGGGAAATGATTTTGGTCAAATACAGTGAAAATGTAAGAAATAGTAACACAGATGGGAGACAGGATGAGCTGGCTAGAACAATGGGGAAAGCAATGGGTCTTGTCCTCAGCTATTTCTTATAATACCTTATAATCATCCAAAGACATTTTTAAAGATGCCAAGCTTGGGCCCCCCTCCAAGCCCATTAAATCTAAAAAGGTGTTTTTTTGAAAAGTGCTCCCCAAATGGTTTGAGAACTCCAGCTGAAAGTGAGGCAAATTGCATGAGTGCCACAGAGTGGGCTTAGCCTACCCTGCCAAAGCTTCTGATTTTTCTATAGTGAACATAGAGTACTTGGACAAAAGATATAAGGAGTTTTTCTGTTTTTGTTTTTAAAGCTCAAAGGAAAGTTCTTTTTACTGCTGTTTTTTTCCCCTCTGTCTCACAGAAGATTCATTTCTGCTGCAGCTGATTAGTTTCTTTGGGTCTTATCTAGATGTGCAAAACAGGGATTAAAAAAACTTTAGTTTCTGCTTATAGGAGGTAAGGAACAAAAGAATTAGCCATCATAGAGGTTATAGCCAAAGGGCTTTTAACCCCTCACTTTCCTACAGGAAAACGTGCACAGAGGTGCTGTGATGTGCCAAGATCACATAATGTGTTAAGTGTCTTAAATCAAGAGTGGACCCTCAGTCTCCGGACTCCTGGACCAGCCTAAAGAGCACCATTGTGAACACACCATACTTGTGGTTGCTCATGCAAACCCTTCCCTTTGCTGTCTGCCCTGGAAATGCTGGGGCATTTTCCCTTCCCCCCAGCACTGTTCTTGGGGAGGCAGCCATGAACACTTACCAGGGAGGACAAAAATCCACTTGGCATCCGTATCACTTTCCACTGGGCCTTGAATGTGAACATATGATCACATCTCCAGATGAGATTATGCTTACATTAAATCAGCACATATACCTAGTACAGGTCCCGGCACTGGGAAAACATCAGGAAACAAGACAACACTCCTGCCCCCTGAGAGCTTGGTAGGGTCTAGTGAAGAAGACAGACGGACCTCAAATACAGTGTCAGGCTGTGACAAGCAAGAGTATAGCACGGGAGAACTGGAGAGTGTGAGGGCTGCTATTTGACATGGGTGACTGAGGAAGGCTCTCCGGGGGGTGACGGCTGAACTCAGGGTGAGAACAATGGGTGGAAAGACAAAGTGCCTTAATAGGACTTGCTTCCTTTCTTTTTAAGATTTTATTTATTTGAGATAGGGGGAGAGAGAGAGGGACGCAGAGGAAGAGGGAGAAGAAGCAGGCTCTCCACTGAGAAGGGAGCCTGACATAGGCTCCATCCCAGGATCCCAGGATCATGACCTGAGCCCAAGGCAGATGCTTAACTTACTGAGCCACCCAGGCGCCCCCTCCCCCCCCCCTTTTTTTTTTTTGGTTAAGATTTTGTTTTTTAAATTAATCTCCACACCCTATCTGGGACTCAAACCTGCAGCCCTGAGATGGAGAGTTGCATGCTCCATCAACTGAGCCAACCAGGGGCCCCTAGGTTTGGATCCTTCTTGACCATACTCGTGACTGTAACACCTAGGGTACACTTTATAATGATAAAAATAAATCATGTGAAAGGCACAATTTATATTGCATTTTAACTTTTAAATTTATTAAATGTAAGTATTTAAAACAGGCATCAGTATTTGTAATCAGCGTTTGTAATTTTGGCATCTCCTTTTCTTTTCCCTTTGAATATGTGGGGTCCTAAAATATCTGGAAGCCGTGTGGTGTTTTCCCTCTGCCACTAGCCCAGCAACTCCGAACCCACCTGTGTCCCTGGCTATCCCCCACACCAGCGGATTTGTGTCGAGCCTCTACTCTTCTCACTGCCGTGGTAACAGAGGGGAACCTGTCATAGCTGATGAGGAGGATATTGAAGACCGAGGCGGTGCACACACCAGCCACAATTTGCAGTTTCCTCCTGAACTTCCACTCCCTGGTCAGGACATAGGGGACGTACAGCAGGATGCAGAAGCCGCCTAAGCTGCCGCGGGGTTGCTCGTTCCGTCCTGGCCTGAGGTGCCCCAACTCTCCAGGGAGACTTACAAGCCCCGGGTTCCCCACTCCAGGACTGCTGGGGTGCCGCCGGCCCCCAGGCCCTGGGGCCGCACTGACCCACGACAGGTCGGCGACGGCCAACTTGAGGAAGTTGCAGCTGGAGCACAAGGCTGTGGTCCACGGTGAGGGCCACCACGATCACCGCGTGGCCCAGCACCCGCAGCGCCAAGAGCGCCGCCAGCAGGGCGGCCACCCGCGCGGAGAAGTGGCAGGAGTGCGGCCTGGGGTGCCACCCTGGCCGGGGCCTCGGCCCACGGGCACACGCGTTGACCACTGCATTGGCCTCCCTGCGGTCGGTGGCAGAGATGACGCGGGGCTGGCTAGGGGAGCTCGCGGCAGAAGGGCGCGCGGCAGGAGCGGGCGCGGGCCCAAGAGGTGCGCGGGGACACAGAGGGAAGAAACGCATTGGAGAGGCGACCTCCTGCAGCCGGAGCGGGGCCGAGAGTAGGCCCAGGCACTCGGGCTGGGATCCCGGCTGCCTAGGATAGGGACGGTCGGTGGGGCGGGGCAGGAACGCTGGGGGCGGGGCGCCCTGGCTGGGGCCTGCGGGCGGGCGGTGAGAGGCGTGCTGGGAGTGGGGCCTTGCTCTGGGAGTGGGCTGGGAGGAGTTGGGGGTGGGGGACGGCTGGAGGTCGGGGGTGGCGGGGAGGGGCCCCGGCGGGCGGCTCTCGCTGCGCGGGCTCCCAGCTCCCATCTGCGAAGGCAGGGAGAACTGAGTCTTCCCAATAACTTGTTACTACTGTTCCCCACCCCCCGCCGGAAAAGGAATACTTTTGTTTCATTATGTTTTATGTTTTATCGTAAGAGTAGCATGTACACGTGTAAAACAAACAATATAGAGGGCATCAAGTGGAAGTAAAATTTCTACCAAATCTCCTCCTTCCACTTTTAACATTTTGGCTTAAGTTCTTCCAGGCTTCAGACCCTTTTTTAAAATTAGCCCCCTGCCCCCAACCCCCACCGCCGACCACTCTTTCCTCCCCCACTGAACTAGACAGACAAAACAGAAAAAACACACACAGAGACAGAACACACCGCACAGATCTGCAAAAACAAAAATGGGGTTTGGCTGTCCCAACGTATAAGCTGCTTTTCCTTCCCACAAAACAATAAATCTGGACATTTTCCACATCCATATGGAATACAGATCACCATTATTATCTTTAATGATATCGTTTTCCCATCATATGGTTGAGCATATATTTGCCCAATCTGTTTCTAAGAAACTGTGTTTCTAAGTTTTGTTTGGTTTTGCTTGTGTATCTTTTCTCACCTGTCCCACAGTTTCCTCAGGAGAAACTAATGCAAGCAGAATTGTTGGGACAAAAAGAATGCAGTTACTGTTTCATAGCAGGTTGCCAGGTTGCCTCTAAAAAGTTGTTCTAATTTATCGTTGAACCAGCCACTTACACATTTTAACAGTGGTATGAAACTGAGGAAACCTCATTTAAAATAGAGGCAGGATACCAGAAGGGGAGATTTCACCCCCTACCAACTCTAGGGCAATTGCAGATCCCAACTCATACCTTGCATTTTCCAACAGGAAGAAGCCAGTTACTTTACTACCCCAGCAAGCAGGAGGAAGATTTTTTTTCCTTGCCCAACGACAGCCCAGCCCATGAGAAACTGTCATCACTCTTCTCACTTTCCTCCAATGGACTTTTGTTCAAAGCCCTGGCCCCCAACTTCCCCCCCCCCCCATAATGTTCCTCTCCTTTGTTCTCTGGACCAGCCAGTGGTTTTGCCATAGCTTTCATGTCCAAATTGCAATTCCTCTGCCATTTCTGAATAAATCCATTTTGCTGGTAAAGTAACTGGCTGCTTCATTTTCAAGGTTGACAGTAGGTAGTAATTGTGTGGGGTCTTAGTTTGGTTTCCTAAAGCTCCCTACTTCTCACCGGGGCCCCTTTGTTTCTCCAGCATACAAAATCCTACCTTGTGGGGGAACTGGCTCAGAGCAGACTACCCGTTGGGACTACAGGATTGTCATGGGGGAGACGCAGTCTTTCCCTAGAAGGAGTGATAATCCCTTAGGGAGGGGGAGGTGGTTGGGAGACTACCAGTTAACGCTTTTATCTCCTGGGTTGGGCTGAATTAGGTAGCTCCTCCTTGAGGTTTGGTGTGTGTGTGTGTGTGTGTGTGTGTGTGTTTCTGGAAGGCTGTGTGTGAAAAGGGATGTGTATAAATTATGCAGATAATACCTGCTTTGTCTGTCCTGTTATTTGCCTCTTGCAGACCAGTTTGTTCTGGTGGTAGGAAAAGCAGCCCAGTGTCATGGATATAAATTCTTGGACCACAGAGCAGGGATGGGCCCTTAGGGGTCACTCTGAGGTGACTCTCAAGCTTTTTTTTTTTTTTTTTAAAGATTTTTAATTTTTCTTAGAGAAAGAGTGCATGGGGGGTAAAGGCAGAGGGAGAGTCTGAAGCAGACTCCATGCTGAGCACAGAGCCCCGAGGTGGGGCTTGATCTCACAGCACTGAAATCATGATCTGAGCTGAAACCAAGAGTCAGTTACTTAACTGACCGAAGTACCCAGCCGCCCCTCAAGTTTTTTGAATCACAACTCACCTAGAAAATACTGTTTACATTATAACCCAGTGTACACACACACACACACACACACTGAACACTTGTGCATGTACACACATTGGTGAGGAAACAGTTTAACAAAAATAGTAACTGCCCTTAGTATGATGAATTCTGGTACTTTTGGTTCTACTGTATGTTTTATTTTTAGTTTTTAAATGCTGGTCTTGACCCACTACTTCTATTTCATGATCCTCAACTGGCTATCAACCTGCATTTGATACACAGTAATCTAGTTAATCTAGTTGGACCCACTCATTTTGCATGTGGGGAAACAGGCCAGAATGGGAAGAGACTCAATCAAGGACATCCAGGGAGTTATGGTTGAACAGACCTGGTTCCAGACTGATGCTGACAGACATGGCCAGTGGAGAGATGACTGTTCCTCTCAAAGATGTATGGGAATCAATAGCTCTGTTATATGCTAACAATAACCAATTAGAAGTTTGTTGCCAAAAAATCCCATTAACAATGGCAACACCAGCCACAATATTTATGAAAAAATCCAAGAAGAAATGTGCAAGAAAAGTGTGAAGAAAAAATGTTAACTTTATTGACTTAGAAGAATCACTAAATACATTTAGAGACAAATGTTTCCTCATATTTAAGACCCAATAGTATAATATATAAATATCCTTTAATTAGGAGAGCCTGGGTGAATCAGTCCCTTACGTGCCTAACTAGATCTCAGCTCAGGTCTTGATCTCAGGCTCGTGAGTTCAAGCACTGCACTGGGCTCCACACTTGGAATGGAGCCTACTTAAAAAAAAAAAAAAAATTCTTCAGTTAATCTGTAAATTCAATTAAATCCCAGCTAAATCCCAAGTTTGTTGAGCAAAATTCACATGGGAAAGAAAAATGCACAAAAATAGGCAAAACATTTTTGAGAAAAGTGGGAGAAACTTGTCCTATTGTGTATCAAAATATCATAATATAGAGTGTTAAGGTGGTTCAGGAATCAAAAAATATAATAATGAAGCAAAATGGAGAATTCCGGGGCATGTGTATATGGAATGTAGTTTATGAGACCCACACATGACTTGTAAACATACAAAATAATGTCACCATCACTAGCAGTCAAATTAAATGCAAATGTAAACAACAATGAGATAGCTTTTATAGCCCATAATGATTGGAATCATTTAAAATGATTGATAAGAGCTGTGATTGAAAAAGATGCAGGAAAATGGGCTCTCACTAATGGATGGCAGTATACATCAGTGTCAAAAGGCAAAAATTCCCATAGTTTTAAACCCCGCGATTTCAGTGCTGGAATCTATCAAAATAATTACATGTGTATAAAGATATATTTAAGAAGATGTTTGTTACAACCTTTCTTATAATGATGAAGTGCTGGAAGCAACCTAAATGTCCATCTATATAGGGGTGAATAAATAGGGCACCTGGGTGGCTCAGTCGGTTAAGCCACTGCCTTCGGCTTGGGTCATGATCCTAGCATCCTGGGATCAAGTCCCACATCGGGCTCTCTGCTCAGTGGGGAGCCAGCTTCTCCCCATCTCTCTCTCTCTCTCTGCCTGCCTCTCTGCCTACTTGTGATCTCTGTCTGTCAAATAAATAAATAAAATCTTAAAAAAAAAAAAAGAAGTGAATAAATAAAACATGATCCATCCTGTGGCAAATTGTAAATTTGGTCCCAAATCCTTCCCTTCCCTGCATCTGTGTTCTCAGGATGTGGTGTTGCCAGTGGCCCTGACCAAAGTTGGAGTCTGCGTCTCCACCCTTTGAATCTAGTTTGGCATCGTGACTTCCCTTGGCCAATGGCACACAACACACTCAGATGCTGGGAAAGCGCTTGTGCCCTGGGGCCTGTTTTCTTGGCACCCTGACACTTCTGTGCTAGTGAACCCAAGCCAGCCTGCTGGAGGATGAGAGGCCAGGTAGAGAACCGGGGCACACTGGCTGCCTTTGGAATATGGATGAGGCCACCCTAGACCATCCAGCCTCTAAAGGACCTGCCTGCTGACCACAGGTGCATGAGAAAGCTCGTCAGATATCAAACTGGATCAAACCAGAAGAACTGTGCCAGCTGGTCTTGGAAACCACAAAGTTTTGTAGCCATAAATACTGATACCCAGCCATACGATGAAATACCAGGAAGCAATTTGAAAGACTGAGATGAATACACGTATAGTAGTAAACTGACATGGAAAACTCCTTGAAACTAATTAATAAGAAAAAAACCGAAGATCTTGTAATTCTACAAGCTATCTTATAGTCCTCCAATAAGTTCTCTTTTCTTCCTCTTAAGCTAGCTATTGTGGTTTCTGTTGTTTGTAGCCAAATAATTTTATTCCTAGATGTCCCTGGTAAAATAAGTTTGGAAAACCCCATGTAAAATAGTTCTCTTCAGGGTGCGTTGGTGGCTCGGTCTGTCAAGTGTCTCACTTTGGCTTGGGTCATGATCTGAGGTCCTGGGATTGGGCCCTGCGTTGGGCTCCCTGCTCAGCGGGGCGTCTGCTTCTCCCTCTCCCCCGGTTCATGCTCTCTCTCACTCACTCTCTTTCTTTCAACTAAATGAATAAAATCTTTAAAAAAAGAAAAAAAAATCTACATGATCAGTCATTATTTAAAAAAATAAAATAGTTCTCTTTACTGCAGGATTTATCAGTGAATCCTTTCAAAAGGGGTAGTATGGGCAGCTGTCCATTGTTATTTGACATTAGCAACTTTCCCACCTTGCCCTAATGTCCAGAGAGATTAATGGTCTGTATAAACACACTCTGGGAAACTCTGTCCCATTTGTACTTGTGACAAATGAGTATGGCTGTAAGGATTCTGCCATTTCTACCTGCCATTTTTCTGGAAGCCTTTCTCCTTTGTGTGTTGTGCTGAGTCAGCTGTCCCACTTTCTACAAATTTATTGCCAGGAACCCATTATAATTAAAGTAAATAGGAAATGGTCTTTGCTTTAAAAAAAATCCACTCCCCTAATTTTCCACATTAATATTATTCCTCATGTAGGTGCATAATCATCCCTTTATCAAATGTGCCACATATCAGGGCAAAGGCGATCTGTTTCAGAAAATAGAACCAATTCACATACTACCCTACACAGAACTTGGTGAAAAATTCATATTTGGAAGTAAGTCACTTCTTGGCTTGCATGGCACTGACAGAGAAGTTATTAGCAGAGAGATACAAGGACTCGGAGCACGGGGCTGGGAGGTATACCAGCAACTGGACTAGGCTGAGCTTCACGCTGTTTAGTTTGTCCATAAAATGAGGGTGGTAATAGTGTCCCTATCACAGGGACATTCTGATGCTCAGATAAGTTAATGGGGATGAAAGTACCTTGTGAAGGACA
Source organism: Martes martes (assembly GCF_963455335.1). Lineage (NCBI taxonomy): Eukaryota > Metazoa > Chordata > Mammalia > Carnivora > Mustelidae > Martes > Martes martes. Next base: position 35,824,486 of record NC_137905.1, read on the forward strand.
AAGCACGGTATCTGTAGGTATCTGCCTAGGCCCTCTTATTCTAAGAGGCAGAAACCCACACTGACCTAGCTAAAACGAAATAGGAATCTGCGTATTTGCATAAATGAAATATCCATGAGGATTTTAGCTTTAGGGAGGGTTGGATCCAAGGAGTTCCAACAAGTCTACTTCTCTCCGTTTTCTGTATATTTACTGTTTTGACTCTTACCAGAAGAGGGGATATGAATGAATAAATATGCCCATGAAAATGAGTGAGAGGTTCCATGGTCCCCACCACTTATGTCAGGCCTATGCTAACTGATGATACTTTCCAGGGACTTAGGCCTGTGAGTTTGAGACCCATAATTACATTCAGCCTCAGGAAGAAAGGAGCTGTCAGTCCAACCTCTGCCTCGTTCCCTGAATGTTGGTTTCTAGCCAATTCCTTTTCTTCTATCAGGAAGTGAGGGCGCTGGGCATATGAAAGACAACCTTTTATTTGGGGAAGTGGATAGGAAACACATATTAGGGCCATACTTAGTAAATATGGATGGAACTGAATTGGATATCCTCATCTAACCACTGGCTCGGGTTGTTAGGGTTCATGAAGCCTGTAAAGGAAGGACTTTTGGCTTTCCACTTGAGGGAAAAGACAATTCTACAGATGGAGAAAGGAAGGGTGGAAGGGAGAAAGGGAAGGAGGGAGGGAGGGGGGCAAGAGGCAAGGGCAGGGGAGTCTTGAGGGGCTAAGGGTACCTGCAGAGCCCTAGGCAGGGCAGGCTGGAGGAAAGACAGAGGATTTCCCTGAACAATTTCCTTTTCTTCATGCCTTCTCTGCTCCTCCAGGTTTCTGTGGGCCCCAGTTTCCAGTTTTTAAACTTATTTTTATGACTATAAAAATTAAATACGCTCATTGTAGATGAGAGAAAGCATAGAAACTATAAAGAAGCTGAAAAGCACACCGTGATACCACTGACTGCGACCCAAAGTTTGAAGCCCAGGCCTAGAGACCCAGCGTGACCCTGGACCTGCCTACCTCTGACCTCCTCTTTCTACTCTCTGGGCTGACTGCACTCCAGTCACATTGGCCTTTGTCCTGCCCAGGCCTGCCTTTCTGCACAGCCCTTGTCCTGCTGCCCAAGTATTGTCTGCTGCACCCCATCAGTTCCTGGCTGGTTCTTTCAAATCTTTTAGTCTTCAGTCAAATGTCGAAGCCCAATTCTTTCCTGGCCACCAAGTCACTTTCTAACATCACAGAACTTATTTTTTATAGTCTTTATAACTACCCAGATGTACATTCTTTACCCTATTTTTGAATTTTTAGTAATGGATTTCTTAAATTTTAATTGCAGTATAGTTAACATACAGGGTTATAGTAGTTTCAGTCGTACAATATAGTGATTTAGCAGTTCTGTACATCACCTGGTGCTCATCACAAGTGCTCCCTTAATGTCCATCCCCCATTTCATCCATTCCCCACCTGCCACCTGTCTGGTAACCATCAGTTTGTTCTCTATAGTTAAGAGTCTCTTTCTTGGGGTGCCTGGGTGGCTCAGTGGGTTAAAGCCTCTGCCTTTGGCTCAGGTCATGATCCCAGGGTCCTGGGATTAAGCCCTGCATCAGGCTCTCTGCTCAGTGGGGAGCCTGTTTCCTCCTCTCTCTCTCTCTGCCTGCCTCTCTGCCTGCTTGTGATCTCTGTCTGTCAAACAAATAAATAAAATCTTTAAAAAAAAAAAGAAGAATCTCTTTCTTGATTTGTCTCTCTTTTTTCCCCTCGGCTTGTTTGTTTTGTTCCTTAGATCTCTTAGATTCCTTTAATGGGTGAAATCATATGGTATTTGTCTTTCTCTGATTTATTTCACTTAGCATAATATACTCTAGTTCCATTCACATCCTTGCAAATAGCAAGATTTCATTCTTTTTTAGGGCTGAATAATTTTCCACTTATAAAAATTTCCACTATATCTCTCTATATAGAGTACATATATAATAAATAATAAATAATTTTCCACTATATATATACACATAATACATATAATCTCCCATCTTCTGTATTTATTCATCTATTAGTGAACACTTAGGGTGCTTCCATAATTTGGCTGTTGTAGATAATGCATCAGGATGCATGTATGCCTTTGAATTGGTGTTTTGTAGTCTTTAGGTAAATACCCAGTAGTGCAATTACTGGATCATAGGCTAGTTCTATTTTACATTTTTTGAGGAACCTCCATACTGTTTTCCAGAGTGGCTGCACCAGTTCGCATTCCCACCAATAGTGCAAGAGGGCTTCTTTTTCACTACATCCTCACCACTATTTGTTGTTTCTTGTATTTTTTATTTTAGCCATTCTGACATGGGTGAGGTGACATCTCATTGACATCTCATAGTTTTGATCTGCATTTCCCTGATGATGAGTGATGTTGAGCATCTTTTCATGTGTCTGTTGGCCATCTGGATATCTTTTTAGAGAAATGTCTGTTCATGTCTTCTGCCCATTTTTTAAGTGGATTATTTGTTTTTTGGGTGTTGAGTTGTATTTATGGTTTTTGGATATTAATGGTTTTGGATATTAACCATTTCTTGGACATTTCCTTTATGAATATCTTCCCAGATGTACATTCTTTATTGGTTCACTTGTTTAACTGTGATTTTCCCCAACTGAAATGGAAGTTCCATGAGAACAAGGACATCCATCACTGTGTTGTATCTCTTGCATAATTGATACTTACTTAATATTTGTTGAATGACTGATCAATACTTCTTGCTTCACAAAGCTTTTCCATATACCTGAAGTTGTCTAATCTCAGTTCAATAAGGGAATGGATTATGGAAGTCATTTTCTAAGTGAAGGAATGGAGGCTCAGAGAGGCGGAGGAATGGAGGCTCAGAGAGACGGAGGAATCTGCTTGAGGTTACAGAGCCTGAAACTCAGGTGTCATCACATCCAATCCTCCATGGTCATTGTGCCTTCTGATACTATGCTTTAAGGAGAAGATGAAGGTTTTTCTATCTGCTTCTTTTGCTCTCTTGGCCTATCTTCCCCATACAAAGGGAGAAACTGATGATGAGATGGTTAGTCCTTTTCACATGGAGGCTTAGTCATCTTTCTGCACAGTCTTGGACAGAGGGCCTTTAATGAACTTGATGTAAACAGCCCCATGAGAGGTGGAGGAGGAGGAAAATCTTGAACAGATACCTGGTTGCTCATGGGGTGAGTCAACCCACAAGGTCAAGCCTGTCTTAGATTCACTGATCTTTGTGAAAGTTCTTGTCAGGAGATAATCAGTTCTTTCTAGCAAATTTCTGGATCTTGGCATGATGTGGCCATGGGTTTGTTCTTGACTTGTCCAGTAGTGCAGAACCTGTCCATTGATTATCCAAACAGCCCACTCTCATTTCCTTTTTACTCATCAAAGCTCACTTCCACTTATACAGGTGGAAACATCCAGGGACTGCTTTGTAGGGGTCCTTTGCAACATGGGTATGTAACTTGACCTAGCCGACCACATCCTAAGGGAAGTTTCTTGGGGAGAATGGGAGCTCCTAGAAGATACTGTAATCCAATCCAAGATAATAGAGGTGTGAGGGAGGAGAAATTCTCTGTGTGGTGATGTGATTCCTTGGAGATACTTTGGCTGTCTTGCAACCATGAGGGGAACATCATTATCTTGGTGAGGACAGCAGGATGAAAAGATGGAGAGAGCCTGGACCTTAATGACCTTATTGAGCCACTGAACCAACCCTTATAAACTTCCTCCAGATTTCTTGGAAAATGGGAGAATAAAGGTCTTTTTTGTTTCAGGTATTTTTGGTTGGATGTTCCCTGCCAAACTTGAAACAAATAAAATATCTTAAAAGACATTTCCAATTTCATCTCAGAGAGTCCTGCATACAAGTTGCTGTTACTAACATGGAAACTGGGTTTTCCTAGACCTCACCCAACTGTAGACTGGAAGAAGTCCTATGAATGGTAATAACCAATACTTTTTCACCAGTCCTGGTCCTCACCAGCATGGAGCAGCACCTCCTGTAGTCACAGTCTGCCTTTCATCCACCACAAAGTCTCATCCAGCTATTTCTTATAGAGTGGGGCTGTCTCAGGTGAGTTCAAGAATAGTCCCATGTTTTTCTGCTTCACCTCCTTTGTTGTATCTGCTTCTTGTGAAGCCTCTTGATGGTATATCTTCTCATTGTCATTCTCTCCTTGTTGATGAGGAAGAGCACTGAAATGGGATTAAAGAGACTTGTTTCCCATTTGGACTCCATTGTTGACAAAATGTCCTTAGATGAACCTCTTCCCCCTGCTAGGTTCCAAGTACTATCTGAACCATAATGAGATAGGTAGATGATATCATCTCTCAGGCAGTGTCTTAGCAGTGAGGTGCTGGGATACCAAACTCCTATCTTCAGAGCTCTGGCCTGCAGTGTGTGCCAGCTGGGAACATGGTCCATATGTCACCTCCCTAGGCTGATGCATGGGCTTAGGCTCTGCCTTCATCTGCCATGCCAGTGGGCAGAGCCAGGGCCTGCCAGGAGCCCTCTGGAAGTGGGTGTTTGCACTGAGGAGATTTGCTTCTGCATGGGGGTGGGGGGCTGAGAGGTGGTGGGGAGGGAAGTGTGTGGGCAGGTGGCTCCTTCTCTACAGTGAAATCAAGGACACGACCACTGTCTGTGCTAGGGATGCTTGTGGTAAGAATTTGCCTTGTCAAAGTTTCATTCTAATCCAGACCTATACATGGAGTCGAAATTTACTGGGGCTGAAGGGAGAGGACAGAGAAGGGAGCACACCAGGCAGGGGAATAGCTGCTACTGCCCCTCGGAACAATGTGTTACTTAAACTATAGCCCCTGGAGGATTTTACTAGTTACCAAGCACATTTGGATATGGCCTTAAGAAAAACATATACTGGCAACAGGTCTTTGGGGAGAAGGACGTTATACTACGACCGTGAAGCTGGGCAGCTGGGGATACCTGGCTCGCTCAGGGCGGAACGCCGCCTGCTTCAGGGAAGCCGAGCACTCGGGAACGCCCGGTCAGCTCAGGGTGGAACGAAATACCGCCTGCTTCCCTTTTCCGTTATGGCTCCTTTCTCTTCCCAGAAGCGCCTGTTGTTAGTTAGATGAGTCCTTTGAATGTGCTTGATTAACTATAAACTTTATCCTCCTCCTTGCGTGTCCACGAGACAGGTGTCCACGAGACATGTGACTAATGTTTGAACTTCATTGGTTCTTCTGTTGGCTATTGTTTCTATCTAATAAAAGTGGGACTCTGGAGTTGCTCGGGGCAGCAGTCTTTTCGACTGTCTCTTGTCTCCAGTCTCTTGCAGCTGACTTGTCTGTGCCTAATTCTTCTCCCGTTCGCCGACCGGAAGCGGCAAATAGCATGTACGATGGCCCTAAGGTGGTGGAGAGTGTGATGTTTGAGCACTTGAAAGAAGTGAGTGAGGGAGATGTGGAGATGGGTTGGAGGAGGCAAAAAGTAGCAGGCATACAGTCTAGCTGGCCATGGTCAGGATGCAGAACCTACCTGTGAGACCAGTGGGGAAGTTCTGAAAGGCCTGAAGGAGAGAGGACATGACTGGACCTGTAGTTTGGCTGCAGCAAAGAGAAAGGGTAGAGCAGAGCCAGGTGGATGTGTGGTTCTGGGTGGTAGGCTAACACAGTCACTTACAAAGTTGTCGTCATCAGGACAGTAAGGTACTGACACCTAGATCAATGGAACAGAATAGAAAACCTAGAAATGGACCCACAACTCTATGGTTGAGTAATCTTTGACAAAGCAGGAAAAAATATCCAATGGAAAAAAGACAGTCTCTTCAACAAATGGTGCTGCATCTTCTGCAACATGCAGAAGAATGAAACTGGACCACTCTCTTACACCGTACAAAAAGTAACTTCAAAATGGGTGAAAGACCTAAATATGAGATAGGAATCTATCAAAATCCTGGAGGAGAACAGAGGCAGCAACCTCTTTGATCTCGGCCATAGCAGCTTCTTACTAGACACATCACTAGAGGCAAGGGAAACAAAAGTAAAAATGAACTACTGGCACTTCATCAGGATAAAAAGCTTCTGCACAGCAAAGGAAACAATCAACAAAACTGAAAGCCAGACTGTGGAATGGGAGAAGATATTTGCAAACGACATATTGGATAAAGAGTTAGTACCCAAATCTATAGAGAACTTATCAAACTCAGCCCCCAAAAAACAAATAAATTCAGTTAAGAAATGGGCAGAAGACACAGATAGACATTTTTCCAAAGAAGACATCCAGATGGCAACAGACACCTGAAAAGATGCTCAAGATCACTCATCTTCAGGGAAATACAAATCAAAACCACAATGAGATGCCAGATGCCAGAATGGCTAAAATCACCAATACAAGAAACAACAGGTGCTGGTGAGGATGTGGAGAAAGGGAAACCCTCTTACACTATTGGTGAGAATGCAAACAGTTTGGAGGTTCCTCAAAATGTTAAAAATAGAACTACCCTACAAACCAGCATTTGCACTACTTGATATTTACCCAAAGGATACAAAAATACAAATCAAAGAGGTACATACACCCTGATGTTGATAGCACATTATCAACAATAGGCAAACTATAGAGAGAGCCCAAATGTCCATTGACTGTTGAACAGATAAAGAAGGTGTGGTATGCACACACACACACACACACACACACACACACACACACACACATATATATATATACATATATATATACATATATACATACACACATATTTGAGTATTGCTTGGCCATCAAAAAGAATGAACTCTTACCATTTGCAATATCCTAGATGGAGCTAGAGTGTATTATGCTAAGCAAAATAAGTCAATCAGAGAAAGAAAAATATCATATGATTTCACTCATATATGAATTTAAGAAACAAAACAAAACAAAACAAATATGGGAAGGGAAAAAAAAAGATTGAGGGAAACAAACCATAAGAGGCTCTTTTTTTTTTTTTTTTGAAGATTTTATTTATTTATTTATTTGTCAGAGAGAGAGAGAGAGAGAGAGAGAGAATATAAACAGGGGGAGTGTCAGGCAGAGGGGAAATAGGTTCCCCGCTGAGCAGGGAGCCTGATGCAGGGCCCTGGGATCATGACCTGAGCCAAAGGCAGACACTTAACCGACTGAGCCACCCAGGCACCCAAACCGTAAGAGACTCTTAAGGATAAAGAACAAACAGAGGGTTACTGGAGGGAGGTGGGTGGAGGATGGCTTAGATGTGTGATGGGTATTAAGGAGGACACTTGTTATGATGAGCACTGGGTGTTGTATGTAAGTGATGAGTCACTGAATTCTACTCTTGAAAGCAATATTGCACGTTTGTTAACTAATTAAAATTTAAATAAAAATTAAAACAAACATTTTCCTGGGTGTGTCTGTACAGGTGTATCTGGAGGAGATTAACAGTTGAATTGGTAGTCTGCTTAAGGCAGATTGCGGTCCCCTGTGTGGGTGGGCCTCATCCAATCTGTGGGAGGCCCAAACAGAACAAAATGCCAAAGAAGGGAGATTTCTCTCTCCCTGGGTGACTCTTTGATCTGGCATGTGGGTCTTTTCCAACCTTGAGACTTGAACTTGCCCTATATCTCATACCATCTGCTCTCCTGGTTCTCAGGCCTCCTGCTTGTTGAGTAAAGATTTTGGGACTTCTCAGCCTCCATAACAATGCAAGCCAGTTCCTGAAAATAAACAAACATAAATAAATGTTCTATTGATTCCGTTTCTCTGGAGAACCCTAATACAATGTCACAGTCAAAATGCCGAAATGAACTCGGAGGCCTCCTCTATCTCCAGAATTTCCGATGCTACCCTGTGGAAGCTCTGAGACAGTTCCACTTGTTGGCTAATGTGTGGGTTTAGAAGGTATAGCTCTAGAACTGCTATCAGCTGTGGGCTCTTAGTCACGTTGAGTCTTAGTCTGTTCATCTCTAAGGAAGGATAGTACTAGAGCAATGCTTCCCATATGTGTCTGCTCAGTGCATCATCTAGGTGTCTTAAAAAAAACACTGACCCTGATTTTCATCCCCAGACATTCTGATTTAATTGGCATGAGTTATGGCTGGACACTGGGAGTTTGTAAAGTTCCCCAGGAAGTTCTGGCATGAAGCAAATTTGGGAACTAGTGTAACAGAGTTTGGCTGTGGGGATTATATTCAGCAATGCAAGCAAAGCTGCCCATGTGGCACGGCAGCACCAGCAAAGGCAGCTGTTAGGAATAAAGAGATGAAGTCATGTTTGACCTCAAGACTCCCAAAGGGAGTGACCAACCCTGTCCCACACCCTGACTTTTGCCCCCTTCCATACTGCTTTTCTTCTGCATCCTCAATCAGGCCACTGGCCTGAGCATTTCCAAGGAAGAAGGTGGAGCCATCTTTTTAGAGAGGACTTGGGGAGGGTGGACAAACTTCTGTCTTGTCATTCACAAATATGTTTTCCAGACAGCATCAGATTTATTTCCAAATGAACTACCAGCTGTGTGTGTTATGTCCTAAATATCCCCCCTGCCCCTGGAGAGCAACTCAGCTCTGCTAGGACTCCATAAATAACAGTCCCTAGAAGCCCAGAACTCTCTCTCCATGTTCTGTGTGGGGTCCTCATGTCCTCTGCCTTCATGCCTGGATCTCTAGGGCTGCTTCTGCTTCACATCAGCTGGATGCAAAATGAACTTTTCCACTGACTTCCAAGATAAACTCATTCCCACCAGACACTTTATGAGCTTAATACATTCTACTGAAGATTTGAGGATCACAAGGTAGGGGCATGTCATGGAGCCTACGACAGATTCTTTCATTGACCGAACCCACTCAGACTCCCCTCAACTCTTAACTAGGCCTGAATTTTGGACTTCATATTCATCTCTGCATCTCCAACTTTAGCAAGAATTTTGCTAAGTCAGTTTAACCAGAACCCTGCCTCCCCCAATCCTGGATATCTAATTACCTTGCAAATCTGGTTCCTCTCCCCCACCCATCACTGATCAGGTATGATTCCCCCGCCCTGCCCTCAGCAAGAACCATGATAGGTGGGTTTGAAGCCAGACACTTGGTTCTTGGACCCGTTCAGAAAGTATAAGGTGTACTATAGTTGTATTATTAACCTAGCCTCATGTTCTGTTCTTTGCTTAATTATGTTTCCTTAAGTTCTGTGCATGGTTAATTATTAACTTTGCCCTTTTCACTCTCTCCCTTGTTTGCACACTGATTATAAGAATCTGATGAAAACAGATGGTAACATTTGTCTTTTTTTTTTTTTTTAAATTTTATTTGTTTATTTGAGAAAGAGAAAGAGAGCACGCAAGAAGGAGGGAGGGGCAGTGGGAGAGGAACAGGTAGACTCCCAGCTGAGCAGGGAGCCCGATACAGGGCTCTATCCTAGGATGCAAGGCTCATGACTTCTGAGCTCAAGTCAGATGCTTAACCAACAGCCACCCAGCAACGCAGTAACATTTGTCTTAAAACTATCTGAGGTCCTCGGGTCCCAGATGATGCCTCACTGTCCAGAAGAATGCATACCTTCAGATGGTTTCAAGACTTCCCCCTAAAGTTCCAAGAAGCCCATAAACCTCCCTTCATATGTTCACATTCCTGCCTAATTACGTATAAACTGGCCCTAGATTGAACAAAGCAAGGCAGTTTTGGGAACGATCCTCTGCCTTCTCCCTGGGTTGCCCTTCTGATAATAAATTTTTTTTGCTTCAAAACTGATGTTCCAGACACTGGCTTACTGTACATCAGGTGCATGGACAAGTTTGAGTCAGGTAACAGGTTTAGCCAGAATCCCCTCCGACACCTGATGTTTCCTTTTTCTGTTCACGGATCTCCGCCTGCTCCTTGGCTATAAATTTCCACTGCATGTGCTGAAATCAGAGTTGAGCCCAACCTCTCCTCCCGCTGCAAACTCCCACCTCAGTGGTCCCTACACTCATCATGATAGTCCGCCCTTGCCTTGAATGAAGTCTTTATTGTGTTTGAACAGGTGTCATTGAATAATTTATTCTTTTTTTTTTTTAAGATTTTATTTATTTATTTGTCAGAGAGAGTGACCACAGGCAGACAGAGAGGCAGGCAGAGGCAGAGGGAGAAGCAGGCTCCCTGCTGAGCAAGGAGCCCGATGTGGGACTCGATCCCAGGACGCTGGGATCATGAACTGAGCCGAAGGCAGCCGCTTAACCAACTGAGCCACCCAGGCGTCCCGAATAATTTATTCTTTACCAGATAGAATGAACTTTTTTCCTTTGACATCTGCCACCTTCCTCGGCCCTTTCCTCTGCCACACAATCTGCACCTCAGAAAAACAAATTCCTCTCTTACTCTATTTAAAAAAATGGGGAAATACACATTTTTCCGTATTCTTGGTGCTAGTTTGCAGTATCTATTTACTTATTTTTATTTATTAGAGAGAGAGAGAGACAAAGATAGTGAGAGAGAACATGAACAGGCGGGAGAAGGAGAAGCCAGATCCCCCATAAGCAGGGAGCCCAACTCAGGGCTCAATCCCAGGACCCTGGCATCATGACCTGAGCACAAGGCAGATGCTTAACTGACTGAGCCACCCAGGGACCTCTGCAGTATCTATTTAAATTTAAAATGCACTTACCCCGGGGAACCTGGGTGGCTCAGTGGGTTAAAGCCTCTGCCTTCGGCCCAGGTCATGATCCCAGGGTCCTGGGATCGAGCCCCACATCAGGCTCTCTGCTCAGCAGGGAGCCTGTTTCCCCATCTCTCTCTCTGCCTTCCTCTCTGCCTACCTGTGATCTCTCTGTCAAATAAATAAACAAAATCTTTTAAAAAAAATGCACTTACCCCTGGGTGTTATATACAACTGATGAATCACTAAATTCTACCTATGAAACTAATAATATACTATATATCAATTAGGTTGAACTTCAAAAAAATTAAAAAAGAAAATAAAAAATAAATAAGATAAAATGCACTTACTCTTTGGCCCAGCAATTCCACTGTTAAGAATTTTCTTCCACACATACTTGTACACACGTGAAATAGTCAAAAGATTAAAAAACAACCCAAATGTTCAGTAGCATATGATATAGTTTTGGAATGTTGGTGAGATCTGGAGCCAAAAGCCAAGAAAGAATTCTTGAGATGTCTTTGGTGCAAAAAAGGTGATTTTATTAGAGCAAGGGGCAGGACCTGTGGGCAGAAAGAGCTGCTACATTGAGGTTGTGAAGAATGGCTGATTATATACTTGGAAGTTGGGGGAGGTAAGGAAAAAGGGAGGTGTCCAAAAGGACTTTCCTTTGCTAAAGAAGACCCTTAGGATACTGAGGCCTGGCTACTGTCAAGCCAAGGTTGTTTTCCTTTCTATAAGGCATTAACTTTAAGGAGGTTGGGAGCTTCCTGGAGAAATGGTATACTGTGCCTATCTTAGGTCCTTGTCAGTGGGCTGGAGGTCATAAAAGAAATTTAATTTTATTTATTTTCCCTTCTACCTTTGTTTCCCACATCACTCATGGAAGGGAGGGTGGTGTTAGGGCTCCAGGAAATTGAGTTATGGGTCTTTGGAAGTTAGGCTATTGATAAGAATGCTTTTTCCTTGTAAATCACTAAGATATTGGTCAACTGATGGAGACTCATGTCTTGTTGGACTGTGATCTCTATTAGTTAACCATTTGTTTTTCCTTCCCTTAGTTTTAGGGCAGCCAGGAGCCAGGAGTGCCTGAGGAATGTCAGGCAGATCCCAACAAGGGGGGCTGTTGCCAGGTGTCAGCTTGTCCTCAACTTGCCTTCTGCTCCCTCATCAATATATACATGTTTAAATAAATTATAGTATTATATATGTAATGAAATAATATCTAGCCATGCAAAGAATTAGGAAGCTCTCTATGAACTGATATGGAATGATTTCTGAGAGATGTCAGGTGCAGGTTACACACATATATATTTGCTAGTACACGTATAGCGTATCCCTGGGAGCATGTAAAATCAGTTGTTCATGCGGAGACACAGTGGGGGCAGGGATTTTTTTTTGAAAATGCACCACACTTTTAAAACTTCGGGGTGCCTGAGTGGCTCAGTCTGTTCAGCGTCTGCCTTCAGCTCAGGTCATGATCCCAGGGGCCTGGAATCAGGAGCCACATCGGGCTCCCTGCTCAGCAGGGACCCTGCTTCTCCTTCTGCCTGCTGCTCCCTCCGCTTGTGTGGACTCTCTCTCTCTCTGTGCCAAATAAATAAATAAAATCTTAAAAACATTTTTTGGAACCTTTGAGTTTATTGTTTATTCAAAAATTAAATTATAACTAGTAATAAAACAGACTTAGCACAGTGTTTGGCACATAGTATGAATTCAATAAATGGTAGCATATTATTATTGTTGTTGTTGTTGGCTCGGAAAGACCTAGTAAAATTTGGAGTCAGATATGTAAATCAAAGGCAATTAGGGCAGGAGAATTTTGTTTAGGAAAAAGTTCTTGGAGGGTTTTGCTCTTTTAAAAAGGCAATTAGGCTCATGCAAAAACCTTTGGCATTTGAGGTGGACATAAAGTTTTTAGTGCCTACTCTCAAGCCATCTAAAGTAGCGCTCTGAGCGGCCCCTGCCCAATACAGGGAAATTAATGCCACAGCCTGATTGAGGATGCGACAGAAAATACAGCATGACGACCAGAGCAAATGGTAGGGGCATGAGAAGATTGCCATTGAATGGGGCTCAATATTTGATTACAATAGACCCCTCGGTTGCCATAGAAACAAAACCACCTCTTTGATAAAGGTACCGATGGGGCCAGGCAGGTGTATATCTTTAAAAAAAAAAAAAAAAAGGGAAGACTAAATTAAAATGATGCACAGAAGGTAAGGAATGCTCCTGAAATTGCTCCATCTGGATGGATAAATGAGGAAAGCATGAAGGTAACAAGCGGGGTACAATGCAGACATTTCGTGCGGCTGATTGAAACAGCCTTCAAATCGCAGAGGAAAAATTGTATGTGAATCTTGGCTCTTCCTCTGTGACCAGGCACCAGGTGCTGGTTTCCTCTGGCATTTCGGATAAGCAAGCCACCATCTAGTGGGCTGGCGTCAGGGCACCATCAAAACAGGATTCTGGATAACATGGTGGGAGAGAGAGAGAAAGAGGGAGACAGGGACACAGAGAGAAAGAGACAAAGAGAGAGAGAGGTACACAAAGAGACACAGAGAGACAAAATCAGACCTTGTTGCTGATATAGTTTTCGGAGCTGGTTATTGCGGTCCAGAGCTGACAGCCAAGAGAGAATTCTTGAAACGTCTTTGGTGCAAAAAAGGTAATTTTACTAAAGCACGGAGACAAGACCTGTGGGCAGAAAGAACTGCTACTCTGGGGTGGGGGAGTTGGGGGAGGTAAGGAAGAAGGAAGGTGTCCCAAAGGAATTTCATAAAGTAAAGAAGACCCTCAGGATACTGGAGGCGTGGCTATTGTGAAGTTAAGGTTGTTTTTCCCCCCCTACAGCAAAGCATTAACATTAGGGTAGTTGAAAGTTTCCTGGAGGAATGTTATACTCTACCTAGCACAAGCATTTGTCCATTGGGCTGCAGGTTATAAGGAAATTTAATTTTATTTACATTCCCTTCTTCCTTTGTTTCCCACATCACTGTGGAGGGGGTTGATGTTAGGGCTCCAAGAAACTTAGTCCATGGGTTTCTGAAAGTTAGGCTCTTGATAAGAATGCTTTTTCCTTGGAAATCACTAAGACATTTGTAAACTGACTCGGGTCTTGCAGGACTGTGATCTCTGTTAGTTAACCATTTGTTTATCCTTCCCTTAGTTTTAGGGCAACCGGGAGTGCTTGATGAATGTCACACATATCTCACCTGGGGGTGGTGGGGGGCGGGGTTTGTAGAGTGTCAGCTCGTGCTTTTGTCCTCAGCTTGCCTTTTGCTCCCTCATCATTGCCAATAATCGAAAGTCAGCCGGGTGTTGGCTGACCTTCAGGAGGGCAATCTGGCAAACTGTACTGAGAATCTTGAAAAAGTGCATACTCAGGAATTCTAATTCCAGGAATCTGTGCTGGGATTTTCATTACAGAACCATTTACATTTGCAAAAATTTGAAGGAAAAAAAATCCCCTAATAATACCAGTGAAAATTTAGAAAAAAACTAATGATAGTCAGTGAAAATGCTTACCTTGGATATCCCTGTGCCAAGAGCTTTACATGTGTTTTCTTATCTAATCCTCTTGACAAACTAGGAGGGAGGCACTCTTTATTATCTCCAAGTTACAGATGAAACTGAGACCCATGCAAGATAAGCAATATGCCTAGGGTCAATAAGTAAATGGCAGACCTGGGATTTCAACTCAGGTCCTTCTGAATAGATACTCTAAGCTCTTAACAATTCACATTATATGAATTATAATGCCATTATAAAGTGGACTATTCTACAGACATTGAAATTATGTTTATGAAGAATTTTAGTGACAGGAAAATGTAAGAAATGCAGGTCACAAAATGTGTATATTACATAATTCCAATTACATGATGTGATTTTTTATATCTTAGCAAACAAAAAAGACTGGGAGAAAATTATGGCTTTTAAAATATTCTACTGTCTGTTTCTCTGTACTTACAAGTTAAAATAAAAGATTGTCAACTTTGTGCAGATCTGAGTCTGTGGTTATGGGTAATCAGAATATTCTACTGCAGTGCTATTTTCTTAAGACCAGACAAAACCCATGGAAAGTCAGAAAAATGTCCAGTAGCAAAGAGATCTTCCAAAGAGGGTGGGTCAGAGGGATGGCAGATCAGTGTTGGCACCATTTCCAGCTGTAAGGATGGTCACTGAGCCCAGGAACAGCATGGGGAGGCTTTACAGCCTGAGGTGGCCCCTGGGGCTCTCAGAGCAACTTTCTCATTCTCCCTCCTCCTCCTCTTTACCCTACTCCTCCTTCCCACCTTGTCCTCTCCTTCTTCTCTTCCCCTAACCTCTTCTTTCTCCTCTTCTTTCCAACCTCTGTTGGGCACTGGGGTCAATTCAGTATTTGCAAAATGATTGTTTAACAGGGTGGGCATAGGGCTTTTCCCCCCCCCCTTCCCCAGCATACATCTTCCCCCTTTCTAGTAACAGTGTAATCTTGAGTTCTCTTTGCAAACTATTTC
Source organism: Martes martes (assembly GCF_963455335.1). Lineage (NCBI taxonomy): Eukaryota > Metazoa > Chordata > Mammalia > Carnivora > Mustelidae > Martes > Martes martes. Next base: position 35,839,569 of record NC_137905.1, read on the forward strand.
TACCCATGGGAGCTAATGGGGCTGCTCTGGGTGCCTGTCTTCACCCAGACAGAGGATAGGCTTGGGACTGAATTTAGCTAGTTGAAACCTACTAGGGATCTGAATCTTGAGCAGATGGCGTAAGGATAGAAAATTGGGGAAGAGGATCACCCTGAGGGAGGATGAGACTTTACCTTCAAAGAGACTGCTGACTCCAAACCCAGAGCTTCCGTGGAACCTGTCTTTCCAAATGCCCGTCCTTTTGCTTTTCTTCTGTTCTTTGAGCTATTCTTTATGCTCCCATGATTTATTTCTGTTGTTGCTGAGTTTTGCTTCAGTTGACCAGTCTGCTTTTGTTGTTTTATCGCCAAATAGCAACAGAGGTTGCCTCAGTGGCTCTGTAACCTGGTTCAGACCGACAAAAAGAGGTGTTCATCTCCTGCTTCCCTCATTGGGTCATTCCAGGTCCTATAGCCTGGAGGTATGGACCTTGTTCCAGATTTAGGAAAAGTAGCAGTTTGGCTCATAGCATTGCCCAATCAGTGAGTGGCCTTGCTCTGTAGTCCATCTTCTTGTCTTTTTATCTGAAAGACTGAGCCGGGGCCAGATTGAGAGGTAAGCCTGCATGGCAGCTGCCAGTCTGGAGGGAAGTTATATCATCACCAGGGAGATGAAGGCCGATGAGTTTAGGTCTCCCTAAGAGCGACCTTACGGAGCTGGTGGGAAGCTAATGAGTCTGCTCCACTGAGGATGACATTGCCCTCTGGGGATCGTTAAAACACTCTCTACTTTTTCTTTCTGGTATTTTTGAGACACGCACATAAAAGTCAGATACAATTTTGATTCTAACTAATATATGCAATAATGACCTTCACCTTGAACAAATGACTGCTTTCATTATCTGTTAAACCCATTAATGTGATTCTCTGTGGTTTTCTGGTTTGGAAAACCATGAAAGAAAACAGACCAACTACAGGAAAGTCGGAAATGTTTTATGGATTTATTTCAGAGCCTTGACAATGAAGTGACTTGTGAAAAGAATAATGTAGAATTCTAGATATTAAAATGGGCTATATTCAACATATATTGTTCAAATAACAAGTTAAAAAATAAATTTTCAAAATTATATTTATTTGGGCACCTGGGTGGCTCAGTGGGGCGCCTGGGTGGCTCAGTGGGTAAATTCTCTGCCTTTGGCTCAGGTCATGATCTCAGGGTCCTGGGATCGAGGGTCCTGGGATCGAGGTCCGTATCTGGCTCTCTGCTCAGCAGGGAGCCTTTTCCCCCCTCTCTCTCTACCTGTCTCTCTGCCTACTTGTGACCTCTCTCTCTGTCAAATAAATAATAAACTCTTAAAAAATTATATTTATTTAAAAAAACTAAAAGAACTCCCACATCAAGGAGTACTGTCCATTTTCTCAGAGTATGCATATATGTAGTAATAGGCCTGGAAGGGTAAAACTCTTCTAAACTAATAGGTTTCAACTAATAGGGAGTCAAAATGCTGACATCAGCCCTGGCAATGACACTAAGTATTGTAGGGTTGGGGCAAGTTGCTTCTTTCTGAGCCTCAGCTTCCCTTTTGGTAAAATAGTGGAAGAATCTATGCTGCATTCACTCTATAGTGATGATATGAGGACCACATGAACTGCAAAGGAGCTTCGAAAAAGATGAAGCATGATATGAATCAGGACAGACCTCTCTGGAAGGGTAAAACTCTTCTAAACTAATAGATTACCTCTGGGAGTAGGGAGACAGGAAATGAAATTAAGAGAGATAGCCAAGGAGATTTACCCTAGTTGGTTGAAAATTTACAATAGGAACGTATTGGTTATGTTTCTGATGATATTACAGTAAAAATAAAATTTAAAAGGCATATAAAGATATAACTGCCTTGGTTGAGGAGGAACAGGGAGGGTGCAGGGCTGTGTGCCCATGGCCCACTCTGGAAACTTCTCCGATATCTTGGAGCTGAGTTTGGTCTAAACTCTTCATTTTTCATTTGGAGAAACTGAGGCCCAGGAGTTCACCAGAATGATTTGTCTGAGGCTTGCAGTGTTGTTTTCTTGGGATCAGACAAAACTCACTGAAAGCCAGAGAAAGGTCCAGAACCTTCCCTCCCACCCTCTACCGCACCACTCCCACCCTCAATGCCTTCCCAGAAGGTGATGGACATTCTGATTGCCTTAGTAACAGACCTGTTTGAATTAAACATGAACTTGTTATCAGAGTGAAGGTTAATGACCTAATGATTAACAGCAGAGGCTTACTTGCGGGAGAAGGATTGTAGTAATTGTAGCTGTGAATCCAAAATCCCGGACTGGAGAGATTAATGTGAGGAAGCTGTGCCTGTCCCACTTCCAGCTAGGAAGAGTGTGGTTCTCCTGCCTGCCCTCACCAACCTGCAGCCAAGAGACTCTTGGCAGAGAATATAAATAGGGACTCAAGGGCAGTGTGGTTGCACAAGGGAGTCAAGATGCTGACATCAGCCCTGGCAACGACATTAAGTGTTGTAGGGTTGGGGCAAGTCGCTTCTTTCTGAGCCTCAGCTTCCCTTTTGGTAAAATAGTGGAAGAATCTATGCTGAGGACCACATGAACTGCAAAGGAGCTTCAAAAAAGATGAAGCATGGTATGAATCAGGACAGACCTCTCTGTTTGCAGAAAACCAATTCAGTTAATTTAAACAATATAGAAAAACAGAACTTACTTATTCATGAAGTCAAAAAGATCATCGCGTGTGTGTTTGTGCATGTATTTGTGTGAATCTAGCTTAGGCGCAGGTGGACCCAGGGAATGAATTCTTGTTCCCAGGAATCTTCCCTGTTTCTGTAGTTCTTGACTGACTTCTTCTGTGTCATCTTATTCAGGCAGACTCTTCCACGGGCAGGCAAATACGTCTCTGGCAGTGTTAAGCTATGTTATCCTCACAGCTGGTAGTCCCAGTGAAAGGCAAAACTCCTCTTTCTGGTTCTAGCCAAAGTCCCAGAGAGAATTCTGACAGGTCAGACTTGGTCATGTGCCTGAGCCAATCACTAGACCCAGGGGAATGGGGTTCCCTGATTGGCTTGGCCTGGTTCATATGCCTATCCCTAAAGTGGATGGACTGAACAAGGTGAGAGGTGGTGCCCCAAAAAGATGCTGTGCAGAGAGAGAACGTACAGCCACTGGGCTGATATCATGCCCAGAAAGAACTCCTGTCCGCTGCCCCTCCCTGCCCCCCAGTCGATCCTGAACCTGAAAGAGGCTCCTCGCCCGGGGACCCAAGGGAGTATTCTTGTCTCCAGTGCTGGCTAGACACCTCTACTTGTTACTGTGATTAGCAGGGTCTGTCTGTTGCAGTGGGCTGGAAATACTAGTAGCCCCAAGTGAACGCGGAGACCTTGGGCTGAGCAAGTTGAACAGACAAGGATAGGGTCTTGACCCTATGATAGCAGTTATGTGGCTACCAGTCAAAGAAAGGACATGTTGAAGACACGATAGGGCATAACCATGTCATTCTGTAATTTTCTAAATTATAAAATCAGGGGTGACCTGGGTGGCTCATTCAGTTAAGCATCTGCCTTTGGCTCAGGTTATGATTTCAGGATCCTGGGTTCAAGCCCCACATCGGGCTCCCTGCCTGCTTCCGCTTCTCTTTCTGCAGCAGCTCCCCCTGCTTGTATTTTCTCTCACTGTCAAATAAATAAATAAAATCTTCAAAAAATTATAAAATCAAATAATATCTATTTTACATTTAAAAGTAGATCGTTTTCTATACTAGCTAAAATCTCTTTTGACTACCACCCCTAATCCCATGACTCACTCCTGTCACCAGTTTTATAACTTTGACCTACTGAATAACACTTAAAAAATTCATTCATTTGTTTACTAAAAAGCTGTATCAACTGGTGTGTATGTGTTTGTGTGTGGGAACACATGTCCATGAGCTAGGCTCTGCTCCGATAACAGATAATTAAAACATTTCGGTGGCTGAACACACATTTATTTCTTACTCTGACACATGCTTGGTAAGTATCTCTAATGGGGATCTATTTACTGGCATCTCACTGAGGGACTCAGGCTGATGGAACCCAAGAGACGACGAAGGAAAAAGTGAGGAATTTTGCACTATTAAAGCTTCCACCCAGAAGCAAGTCATGTCTTGGCCAAAGCAAGTCACATGGCCTCACCTAATTCCAAGGAGTGAGAATCTTGTGCCTGCTGCTATGAACATTGGGGTACAGATGGCCCTTCTTTTCACTACATCTGTATCTTTGGGGTAAATACCCAGCAGTGCAATTGCAGGGTCATAGGGAAGCTCTGTTTTGGATTTCTTAAGGAATCTGCACACTGTTTTCCAAAGTGGCTGCACCAACTTGCATTCCCACCAACAGTGTAAGAGGGTTCCCTTTGTGATGATTAGTTTTATGCAACAGTATGGCTCAGCTATGGTGCCCAGTCATTCAATCAAACACTAATCTAGGTGTTGCTATGGAGACATTTTGAAGATGTGGTTAGCATCTACAATCAATTGAGTTTATGTAAAAGAGGTTACCTTTGGTAGTGTGGGTAGGCCTCATCCAATCCATTGAAATCCTTTAGAGCAAACACTGAGGTTTCCCAGAGAAGAGGAAATTCTGCATCAAGACTGCAGCATCAACACTTACCTGAGTTTCTAGCCTGCCTCCTCCCCTACACATTTTCGGACTTACACCCCGCACATTTGCATAAGCTAACTCTTTAGTATAAATCTCTCTTCCCCCCTCCCCCCACTACATTTCTGTCTCTCCCTCTACCTCTTTGTTCATCTGTTGATTCTGTTTCTCTGAAGAACTCTGGTTGATACACATGGTATGGTGGTACCAGTTTGTTTAACCATTCATCTCTTGAAGGACATCTGGGTTGTTTCTAGTTTTTGGTTATTATGAATAAAGCTGTTACAAAAATTCATGTACAGGTTATTGTAGAAATACAGTTTTCATTTCTCAGAGATAAAGCCCAGGAGTGGAGTTGTAGGTCACTTAGTAGTGGCATGTGGTTTTAATTGTCATTTCCTTAGTGGTTAATGATATTGAACGTTTTTCTCATGTACTTATTTGCCATCCTTAAATCCCCTTTGGTGAAATGTTTGGTCATGTCTTGCCAATTTTCTAGTTAGTTTTTTTTTTTTTTTTTAACTGTGGCGTTTGAGAGTTTTTTTTTTTTTTTTAAAGATTTTATTTATTTATTTGACAGACAGAGATCACAAGCAGGCAGAGAGGCAGGCAGAGAGAGAGGAGGAAGCAGGCTCCCTGCTGAGCAGAGAGCCTGATGCGGGACTCGATCCCAGGACCCTGGAATCATGACCTGAGCCGAAGGCAGAGGCTTTAACCCACTGAGCCACCCAGGCGCCCCGTTTGAGAGTTTTTTATATATTGTGAATACTAGTCCTTTGAGGAGTCTCCTTTCTGTGGTCTGAAGTCAAATATCTCTGAGGTCTGTGTGAGTTGTGGTACTTATTTAACTTAGAGCTTCTTGGCCCTGCCTCCTAAAGTCCCCCCTTGTGCATCTGTGACTCATTATTCAGGAATAGACCAGAGGGGAACCTTCTGCTGACTTCTGGAGCTTTTTTGGTGATTAGCTCTTCTTCCTGGTCCTCATTCCTTAAAATCTCAGCCTGTCTGTCCAAACTCCTATCTCTGTGTCCTCAGCTTAGTGAGATGCCAGGCTCTGCTTAAATCCCCCTTTCATATACCACAGCCTGGAAACTGCCTTTGCCACAAGGTAGGACAGCTACAGGATTCATGTCATTCACTTCTCTTCTCTCAGGGACCATGATCCTGCAACATCTGTTGTTTGAAAAATGTTGTTTCATATATTTTGTCCACTTTTCTGGTTGTTTATGGTGAGGACATAAGTTTAGTCCCAGTTACTCATCACAGCTGGAAGCAGAAGTATTAATCTGCGTCCTTATATTTGTAAGCATAGATGCTGGGCTGTGCAGGAGGGTGATGTCCAGGAGTTGGTTGGAGTGGGTGGGTTAGATGAGTGGCACTAGCTCTTTTACTGCTTCTGAATTATTTATTTATTTATTTATTTATTTGACAGAGAGAGATCACAAGTAGGCAGAGAGGCAGGCAGAGAGAAGGCGGCGGGGGAGAAGCAGGCTCCCTGCTGAGCAGAGAGCCCGATGCGGGACTTGATCCCAGGACCCTGAGATCATGACCTGAGCTGAAGGCAGCGGCTTAACCCACTGAGCCACCCAGGCGCCCTGCTTCTGAATTTTCTTAGGTATTTTCCAACGCTGTCTTGTACTACTTCCCTAGACTGCGTATGTCCAGACATATGGAGAGCTAAATGCCTGACCTGTTCTCTGCAGGCTTTTGAAGCTCAAGATATAGGCATCATTTTTCCTTGATATGTTAGACAAATATAAAGAAATAATAAATAAAATAAAAATACAGATGTATATCTATTTACACAAGTATATAAAATAATGTGTATTTGGACCATATGGTTAAAGTCAAGATTAGAAGAGCCCTGAATTGGAAGTTCAAAGACCTTGGTTAGAGTTCAGACTCCCTCATTTATGGATCCCTCTGACTTTGGATGACTCATGAGAATTCACCAAACAAATACCCTCTAGGTAAACATCATAGCAAAATTGGAGAGGGGGAAAGAAATTGGGCAGGGGAATGAGGATCAAGTGAAATCACTTTTGTAAACTGGAGAGCACTATGCAAATGTGGGGTGTTCCTGTTAATTTTACACAATCTATGTGGGCAGGGAGCGGATGTACCCAGATGCACAAATCCCTCTGCAATGCATTCTCCATACAGCAGCCAGAACTCTTACCAGAGTATCAGTCAGATCACCTCTTTTTCCTTAAAGTTCATCAATGGCATCGTATTACGTAAATCTTAAACTTTTTATGAAAGACGGCCTTTAAGGCTTTGTTACCCCAGCAGTCTTCTTGCCAGCCACTTCCTCCCTCACACTGTGTGCTGAAGGATTATGTTCTATTTCTGCAACACACGGGACTCTCTCCTGCCTCTAGAGCTGGGACTGCCCTCTTCTTGCATCACCTGACTCTCCCTCCTGGATTCCCCTCATCTTTCTGAATCCCCTGCCATCTCCTACCATGGCTGTTTCTGCCTAATCCTGAAGGTTTCAGCCCAATATCCTCCCCTCAGTGAGGTCTTCCTGATGAAGTTTTAGAATATAAGTGAGGTTTGGTGGGGTGAGGTCTGGAAACGATGACCAAGAAAGAATTCTTGAGACATCTTTGGTGCAAAATGGTGTTTATTAAAGCACAGGGACAAGACCTATGGGCAGAAAGAGCTGCTGCCTGGGGTTGTCAGGGGTGGCAGGTTATGTACCATGGAGGTGGGGGAAGTAAGGAAAAGGGAGGTTTCAATAGAACTTTCATATGCTAAAGAGGACCCAAAAGATAGGGGATACCAGAGGCCTTGCCATTGCCAAGGTCATCTTGCCCTTTAGCAAGCTATTAACATTAAGATAGTTGGGAGATTCCTAAAGAATGTCATAATATATCCCACCCAGGAGTGGGGGTGGGGGAGGTTGGAGGGTGTCAGCTTTTGCTTTGTCCTCAGCCAGACTTCTGTTTCCTCATCATTCCCACGGCTCCCCATGCAAAGAGATTCCTGCTCTGGGATTCTCTTTCCTTAACGGTAATTACACCAGGTTCTGACTTCTCATTCACCTTGTGTTTTCTTGTTTACTATGTCTCTCTCCCACTGGACAAGAGCTCCACGAAGGAAGAGCTATGTTTATTTGTTCCCTTCTCATCCCAGAGCCTCACACCCGGCCTGGAGGCTCAAGAGGAAACTTACTGAAAGAACTCAACCTTTTACCAAGTGCTAAAGAGTTATTTTCTTTTGAAAGTTTAAGCTGCCCTCTAGTGGAAAGTACAATCCAAAATTCGGGACTGGCTTGCTTGCTTTGTTTTTGTTCTTGCTAATGGGGTCCCCAGACTTTCCAATCAGAGCAGCAAAGACCTAGCATCTTGTCTGTCCCTGCAGCAGAGTGGACATTGTGGAATGCCTGCCTAGCCTGGGCCCACATGGAGCGCCCTACAACAGCAGTGGAGGGACAAGCTTCCCCCAGTGGGACCCCCTCCTCTGCTCTGGAGCCTCTCCCTACCCTCTGTGATGGTCAGAATTTGCATTGTCTATTCTTATGGGCATTATTCAGTGATGCATGAATCCACAGCATCCTGTCTAGCAGGTAGAAAGGAGCTCCAAAAAGCTGGACAAAATGGGGGATTTTATAAGCAGAAGGGGACAGGGGCAAGGAAAAAGTGTGACCTCATCTTTCTTTGGGGGCAGAAGGGGTCTATCAAGTGGATTACCTCACTAGTGCTAACCAGGAAGTTCCACATTTAATGGTTTATGATTATAGTCCTGTTCGATTAGGTATTAAATCTAGGTTTGGTGATGTGGATTTAGCCCAAGTGATTCCATTTTGGGCCTGTTGTCTATTTATCTCTCTTAACATGTTATATATAAAAAGAACAGTCTTAATTTAGTTTGTCCCTTTACTAAGTGAAGTTTAGTGGTCAGTGCCAGCAATACCAAGATGAATGAGACGAAGTCCTTGTCTTCAGAAAACCTATAGCATTGTCTCTGATGAAATGTCACAAGTCGATTAAATCTGAGGTTGCAAACTGATGTTCAACAGATATGTTTATTTGACTGGCCCAGTGTTTAAGTTTTTTTTTTAAATTAAATTTAATTTATTTATTGTTATTTCTTTTCAGCATAACAGAATTCATTGTTTTTGCACCACACCCAGTGCTCCATGCAATATGTGCCCTCCTTAATACCCACCACCTGGCTCCCCCAACCTCCCATGCCCCGCCCCTTCAAAACCCTCAGATTGTTTTTTAGAGTCCATAGTCTCTCATGGTTCACCTCCCCTTCCAATTTCCCTCAACTCCCAGTGTTTAAGTTTTTAAAGTTAGTTGCCAACCTTTTAATATGGGAGATTTCTTATACAAATCGGGTTTCTGACTTCTCTTGGAAAACCAACATGGCAACACTGGGTCCCTCACTACTTCCCATAGGACTTACACAAGAATCCACTTCTTTTCTTATGTCACTTTCCTGGCCATTCTGGGCCTCTCTGCTTGAGACCCTGTAGCAGCAGGAGCAGCAAAAGGGGAGCAATTAATTTTGGAAGCAAGTGAGAGGGTGGGTGAAGTCTTCTCAAACAGGGTGACTTCAACTGTCAACAGATGCCATCTTGACAGCCTGAATGGGAGATGGTGGTGGCCCTATGGGACTGTCCCTATGGGACTGTGGCTGGGAAGATGGGGTGAGAGGAGTGTCATGTATGCTGGAAGGTAAACTGCACTTGGGTTTGGCTTTACAGCACAGTGGACTCGAATCATGGGCAAGAATTCCAGGTCAAGTGTTCCAGCAGGAAGATGAAAACCGAATTGGCCTCAGGAGAGATGTCATGTGTGAAGGGCTTTGTGTCAAATATGAATGATGTTGTTTGGGGACTAGGGATCTTGTTGAAACGCAGACTCCCATCCAGCATATCTGGAGGTGGGGGAGAGACTCTGCATTTCTAACAAGCTCCTGGTCCCTGGGCTATACTTTGAGTTGTTGGGGCTTAGAACACAGGCTGCAATTTAGTGGGCCATGGGTCAGATGTGGCCTAGGAAATAAGTTTTTCTGGGTTACATAGTGTTTAAGTTTTTTAAAAAAATAGTTGTTACTTGTAAACCAGGCATTTTCACATAAAAATCTGAATTTATCCTCTTCGCTTATCATTCTCTATCATATCACTAAATTTTATTTTTATTGTTTTTCACAATAGACTCTTGTTAATTGCCTTTTTCATTTGTTCATTGTGTAGCCCCACAAGGCTGTGAATTCCACGCTGTCTTGTTTGCCCATTTCCCTGGAATCTAGTCTGGCACACAGTCTGCACTCTATATGTTTATTATTTGTCAAGTGAATCAGCAAAACCACTTTCCTGTGTGCTCACAGTGATTGCCACAGTCCGTACTTGGCCCTCTTCACTCACTTATGTTACCTCCTGAGAAAGGTGGAGTCAGGACATGCCCTTGGGAAACCCCTAGGTTTAGGGAACCTGAGGGGAAGGAAGAGGAATCAGGGCAGGAAAGAAGACTAGGAGAATGAGCACCCAAAGGCCAAGGGAGGAAAGACTACAGAGGAGGGGTGCTGGGCAGCCAGTGCTCCTATGAGGTGGAGGGTGATGGAGGGAGTTACTGGCCTTCAAGAAAGCAGGAGAGGAAGGCACTATAGAGAAGGAAAGCATGTAGGCTGTATCTTAAGATTGCTACTGGGCTTTGGGGAGTTTTTTGGGGAAGGCAGTTAGTTTTGAGTCCTTGTATAGACATAGTATAAGGACCTAGTGGTGGGAAAGAGAGTAAAGATATAAAAAAGGGTGGCTCAGTCAGGTGAGCATCTGGCTTCCCCTCAGGTCATGATCTTGGGGTCCTGGGATTGAGCCCTATCTTGGGCTCTCTGTGCAGCAGTGGGTCTGCTTCTCCCTCTCCCTCTGTGATTTCTCTTGCTCTCAATCTCTCATATAAATTAAAAAAAAAATTTAAAAAATATATAAAAAAGAGTGGGAATAATGGGTGCCATCCCAACTTAGGATAGGTGGAAGATTGAGACAGGCCCCAAGTGGAAAGGAAGAAAGAAAAAAAATCCACTCCTTAGTATAAGGGAGAGAGCAGGGAAGGCAAACTCCCATGAAATGGGTGCAACTTACAGGTCTCTGTTTAGGGGAAAAGTCTAAAAACATTTGATATAATTAAGCAAGTAATGAATAAACATTGATGAAGTTTTGGAAATGCATCCAGTTTAATGAACGATTTGTTCTTAGTGGAGTTTGCAGCAGCATAGGTATTTTGTCTCCAACTCTTGTGGCCTCCTGTCCCTTTCCAAGATTTTTCCAGAAGCACTGGCTTGGGTAATATATTGACAGCTGATGAAATATTTGGTAATTGAACAAGAAGAGAGCTATGTTGTCTCCAGGGCTGAGGGAGAAAGGTGAGGAGAAATCCTGCTACCTGTGGTGTTTGTGGGCGGGAAGGTTAAAGGGACAATAATGAGAAAGCTAGCTTCATCTTCAAGGCCTGATGCTTGTCTTGATTTTATTGTTTTGTGTGTTTTCACCTTGTGGAATTCAATAAATATTTGCTCAGTGAAGGAATAAGTTTAAGGTCAGACACCGTACACAAGAGTCAAAGAAATCGTATTTCCTGGAAAAGCTAGTGGAATTAAGTGCAGGTTTCCACAGTTGCCTCCCCTGGCTCCATTTCATTTCAGTCACAAGGGATCTGAGGGACATTAGCCCAAGGTCTTCCTCCTAGCCAGTAAGTGGATACATTTTCCCTATGACAAGATCGTGCAGCCTAACTGTCACAACGAGGCTCTTGTCCTTCTGTGGGACTCAGCCCACATGGTGTTCTGGTAACCTCTTGCCATTACCCGCCCACCTCAGCTCTGATGGGTCATGGTCCTGCTGAAGCATAAAGGGGTGGTTTCTGGAGTTTGGCTGGTTTATAATCTTGGCTGTGCTGGGTTAAATTGGGCAAGTTAGTTTACTTCTTGGTAACTCAGTTTCCTCAAATGTAAAATGAGAATAATAATATTTCCTCTCTCATAGGATTTTTTTGGAAGATTGAATAAAATAATGCAGGTATGTAATATACAACATGATGACTGTAGCTAACAGTGCTGTTTTTTAAACTTTATTTATTTGACAGAGATCACAAGTAGGCAGAGAGGAAGGCAGAGAGAGAGGAAGGGAAGCAGGCTCCTTGCTGAGCAGAGAGCCCAATGCGGGGCTGGATCCCAGGACCCTGAGATCATGACCTGAGCCAAAGGCAGAGGCCTTAACCCACTGAGCCACCCAGGTGCCCCTAACAGTGCTGTTTTATCTGTAGAGAAGTTAAGAGACTAAATCCTCTCATCACAAGGAGAAAAAATTTTTTCCCTTTCTTCTTTCTTTTATTTTTATTATATCTATCTTTGAAGATGGATGTGAGCTGGACCTACTGTGGTAATCATTTTACAATATATGTAAATCAAATTGTCACACTGAATGCCTTAAACTTACAGGGTGATGTAAGTCAATTATTTCTCAGTAAAACTGGAAAAAGGGGCGCCTGGGTGGCTCAGTGGGTTAAAGCCTCTGCCTTTGGCTCAGGTCATGGTCCCAGGGTCCTGGGTCTAGCCCCACATCAGGCTCTCTGCTCAGCAGGGAGCCTGCCTTCTCCTCTCTCTCTGCCTGCCTACTTGTGATCTCTGTCTGTCAAATAAAAAACTGGAAAAAAAGATAGTATAAATAAAGCATGCAGGAGGGTGTCTTGCACACAGTACTCAATACATGTTAGCAGTTATCATTGGAGATTACAGTTGCCTTTGATTAATAATTATGCATAAACCATACTTTTACTAAATTTGATTTGACATTCTTTGAAAATATTGTGTGTGCATAGACAGCAAATGAGAGAGAGGTGGGGGGATGTTGAGAAAGACTGAGTCTTACTTTTAGTGATGAAAAATTCACAGCCCCCTAGGTCAATACACTATTACAACTGAAGATAAGTTTCTGACAGGTGAAGGACTTGATCAAGGTAATACCACTAGTAATGGCGGAAACAAATCTAAATACTATGTTTTTTGATTCCCAGTTCAGTGCCTCTAATGCTAATACCCATTTCCAGGCATGGCTTGGTAGTGTTTCAGAAGTCATCCCAGATTATGTTCCAGTTCAATTTTGTCCTCGTTATTCACAGCAAACAAAAAACCAAGAGCTTGGACGAGAACAGCAGCGGTTCGTCCGGCCAGTAGGTGGCGCAAAGGCGCTGTTACCGGGTGAGAGGCGGCTGGAGAGGGCGGAGCTCGTTCGGAAATGGGGCAACGTACGCTTTCTTTTAATTGGCCTGAGCGCCTCGGCCCACCATCCAGTCAGAAGCGTCTGCGTCACCTTGTTCCCGAGCTAGGCGGCTGCCCGCGGAAATTTGAAATGGCTGACGGATTGCTGGCGGGTGGCGGGCTGGGGTCGCAGGCAATGACACCGCAGCCGGAGCGCACGGGCTGGGCGGTCGAGGAGGAGCCAGCGCCCCTGGAGAAAGGTGAGCACCCGTCTTGTCAGGCCGGAGGAGCCGCCTCCTAGCAGCCGACCGTGTCCGCGGTGGCTTGGGGCAGTCGGGACCCTCCGAGGGCGCCTGGGTCTTATAGGCCTTCCGGAGCGGCTGGCCAGGGTGGCGGCAGTGACTGTGAGAGGCACCGACCCCTTCTCAGAACGTCAAGGTCGGGAGGTACCCTGGGCATCTCCTCTTCTCGCCGCATCGGGCTTCAGCTTCCTTGACACTGAAAGGGGTTGGGCCCTCTCGGGAATTCCCAACTGGGTGGGCTTCCGGGGTTGTGTTTTTTTTTTTTTTTTTTTTTTTGCGCGTTCATCTGTGGAGAGACGTCTCCTCTTTTTCATCTCAATCTCAGAGGAGGTCATGAATCCTTTCCCAAAAGAGAAGATAGTAAACTCTTGGCCTCAGTAGCTGCCCTGAGCACTGACGGTAGCTGACACGCCCAAAGTTAAGGGAGCCAGGGTGGGGCAGAGTCTAAAAATAGAGCCCAAGTGTAATTTTCAGTGCTGTGTACCTCTTTATGGAGATAACGTTATGATTTTCTTTCTTGATATTTTAAGCTGTTCAGACTTTTCCTTTAACATTTTCAGTTGGATTATGTAGTGGAAAGAGTCCTGGCAAAGGGAGAAAACACATGTGATTTAATTCCACTGCTGATCCCTCTTGTGAACCGGCAAAAATCACTTGGCCTCAGTTTTCCTATCTGGAAAACAGAGCCAGTGGTCCTACAGAATGGTGAAGATGAATTGAAATAATGTGTGAAAAGTAGTACTTTCAAAGTGGCTGTAAAGAATTGTGGCAAAGTAAGGTAGTCTTTGCTTTTTTATATTGTGTTAAAATACACATAAAGTTTACCATCTTATACCATCTTAATCATTTTTAACTGTATAGTTCAGTGATGTTTAATATATTCACACTGTTGTGCAGCTATCACCACCATCCATCCGCATAACTCGTCTTCTTGTAAATTGAAACTCTGTACCCATTAGACAATAACTCCCCATCCTCCCCTCTCTCAGCCCCTGGCTACCAGCATTGTACTTTCTGTCTCTATGACTTTGACTACTGTGAGTACCTCATGTCAATGAATTCTAGAGTATTTGTCATACAGACATGTCTTCATGTCCTCAGGGTTCATCCATGGTGTAGCAGGTGTCAGCATTTCCTTCCTTTTTAAGGTTGAAAAATATTCCTTTGTATATAGATATCACCTTTTGCTTATCCATTCAACCATTGATGGACGCTTGGGTTGCTCCCACGTTTTAGCCAGTGCGAATAATGCTGTTATGAACATGGGCGTAGAAATATGTTTTGGAGATCCTGCTTTCAGTTCTTTTGGATATATACTCAGAAGTGGAATTGCTGGGTCTTATGGTAATTCTATTTTTAAATTTTTGAGGGACCACCATACTATTCTCCATAACCCTGTACCATTTTCGTTGCCTACAACAGTGTATAAGAGTCCCTATTTATCCACATCCTCACCAACACTTGTTTCCTTGATAGTTTTTCTTATTGTCTTTTTTAAAAAATTTTATTTATTTATTTGACAGACAGAGATCACAAGTAGGCAGAGAGGCAGGCAGAGAGAGGAGGAAGCAGGCTCCCTGCTGAGCAGAGAGCCCGATGCGGGGCTCCATCCCAGGACCCTGAGATCATGACCCGAGCCGAAGGCAGAGATTTTAATCCACTGAGCCACCCAGGCGCCCCTTCTTATTGTTTTTTGATAAAAGCTATCCTAATGGGTGGGAAGGGAAGGCATTATTTCTTTAATAAACATGTATATATACTATTTGATGGGTAAGTGATTGACAGATAATTTATTGAATTAATGAATTGAAACAGGCATGCTGTCTTCATCTTCACTTTATAGGAGAGGAAGCTGAGGCACAGAGAGATTGCCACACAGCTAGTGAGGTATTGATGTTTTCTGAGGCTCATGTGCTTTGGCATGTGAGCAGTAGACTTGAGTACACTGTGGGTCATTTGTGGGATCAAGTAGTTCTGGTGGCCTGAATAGAGGCAAAGAAGTTGAAGGAAGGAGAAAATATGAGGAGCAGGGGGTAGTGGGGTGGGGTGTGGTGGAGAGAAAGATTGCTGTTAATAACAGTCTCAGATATCCTCCCTGAAACAACCTATGGAAACTATTTTGCCAGCTTAAATGTTACCCTCAGCATTGTTTATTTAGTAGTTGTTGTGTCTATTAAAAACATCATATTATACAGAATTAGATATGCCACTGATCAAATCATGCCTTATGAAACATAGTTACATACTGCCCAAACCTAATGTGATTAGCATTTTCTAATCCTTTCTTTAGACACAGTCACTGAAATTGGTGAGGAGGAACCTTTAGTAAAGTACCTTTAGAGAAGTAAACCTTATGCATTATTAAGCATCTCTCATCCCTGTTTATTGAGGGACCATTGACAGACTGATATTGCAGAAAATAAAGGGCGGCTTCAGCTCATTTGTGAAGGAATATAGGAAACTAGCTCCTAACTTTAATGCAGCTTTATGGAATTGTTTTGGGGAAAAAAATAACTATAAGCTATTTGACCATTGTAAGTTGGTAGCTATAGTAAGAATCATAACTTTATCCTTTGAAGGAGATTTTTAGTGATTGCCAGTGAATCAAAAAACCCTTTTTCTCTGCCTTCCTGAAAAACATCACAAAACAACAAAGACTTAACCTGTGAAAGATTTTAAGTTCTTATTGTTTCAAAGTAGAACTTGGATTTTGAGATATTTTCAAGTTTGGAAAACTGATTTCTTCTGACGATGATAAAGGTAAATAAAGCATCACACCCAAATCCTTATTTGTATTTTGTTTAGAATTTCTAAGCAAGGATATGAAATTAGAAGCAGTCTGTAAGCACTAGAAGTGTCTGGGATAGTTAAGCCTGCTTATTTTTGTTCTTTTAGCTCTGTTCCAAGATGAAGATTCATGCAGTGATTGCAGCAATCATGATAAGCCAGGTTCTAGTTTACCAAGTTTTGTGCCTGAAGGAAAGACTCATTTTCCAGAAATATTCCAGACAAGTCAACTTTTGTTCTATGAGCGATTCAGAGCTTATCAAGATTACATTTTAGGTGAGTAGGTTTTTTTTTTTGGTTGTTGTTGTTTGTTTTTTGTTTTGCTGCTTTTAATCTTTTCAGTTTACAAGTAGATTTCAGTCTCCAGATTGCCAGTTAGTTCTGAGAAAATGGATTTACTAACTTTTCTCTGCTTTATTCAGTCTCAATTCTTATTGTGTTTAATTTGTTTGTAGCTGACTGCAAGGCCTCTGAAGTAAGAGAATTCACAGCTGAGTTCTTGGAGAAGGTCCTTGAACCATCTGGATGGCGGGCAGTCTGGCACACTAATGTGTTTGAGGTGCTGGTTGAGGTAAATTTAATTCTGTTGTTAAGACATTTGTCTCTAGCTAAAAGCACTTTCCTTCAGACTGTTAGAGCCAAAGTGCTTATTTTTAATTAAAGTTTATGAGCTGATTGAAAATAGCATGTTTTTCACATCTAATTGTCATGGTGTATGGAGTGTTCCGCAAATTTTAAAGGCAGCCAAGGAGGAGCTACTCGGGAATTGAGGTGGTTAAAGTTCCAGTGTCCTTTGACAAAGGGGAATGGATTATAAACCTATGAAGTGGAGGAGGTATTTGAGACCATTTAAAAAATAAAGAGGCCTCATTATGAAGTCAACGGAGTTTCAATTAATTTTTTACCTTCTTAGTTGTAGCCCATTAAGTAGCTCAAACCAAACAGGCATTTTAAAACTGGCCTATTTTTTGCCTAACAAATTTGTAGATATGTGGTTAATCTCTTGATAATGTGTCCCATTGTCAAAAGTAAAAACGATCTTATTTTTCAACTGACTGGGCCTTTTACACTAAATTTGCACTCTAATTACAGCTGTGAATTTTTCTCAGTGTTTGTTAACTGGACCACAGAAAACCCTGTTAACCTAAAATGTTAAACCAGGGAGTGAGAATACAAGTTGTTGCTGCAGCTCTTTGAGAAAATAACATCATTTACTGCAGTGATTATGGATGAGGCAGTGGGTTGCAGCTGTTCCTGGTGACTTAAGTTTTGTATTATGTTAATATGTTTGGTGGCAGGAAAGGCCTATTAATTTGGTTATGATAGTGTTGTCATTGGCCGTGTCCTCCATACATGTCCAACCCTCAACCTCCACCCTGATCCACTCTCCCAAAGTTGTCAAAGTCATTTTTTTTAAAATATTTTATTTATTTATTTGACACAGAGAGAGAGATCACAAGTAGGCAGAGAGGCAGGCAGAGAGAGAGGGGGAAGCAGGCTCTCCGCTGAGCAGACAGCCCCATGTGGGACTTGATCCCAGGACCCTGAGATCATGACCTGAGCCGAAGGCAGAGGCTTAACCCACTGAGCCACCCAGCCAACCCCAAAGTCATTGTTTTAAAAGAGAAATGTGTAAAAAAAAAAAAAAGAAAAAGAAAAAGAATGTGTCATTCTTCTGCTTAAAATCACTAATTCATTGCATTTACCAAAGCCATGGTGTTGGCTTTGTGGCTTTTCATTGTCTAGAGAATAAAAAATCCAAGCTCCTTCCAATGCCGTTTCTGTCTTGATCTCTTTGCCCTTTTCTCTGGCTTCATCTCCTGCTGCCCCTCCCCCGCCCATTTCTTTCCTTTGGTTCCAGCAAAAAATGCTGCCTGTCTGCTGCTCCAGCAGCCAAGCTTTTCTCTGCCACAGGGCCTTTTTACCTTCCTGCTCTTCAGATGGCTGCTTTCCTTTAGCCTGTACATCACAGCTAAGAAGTGACTCTGACCATTCCAGCAAAACCAGACCACCATCCCTGTTTGTTATACTTTGTCACATGCTCATCACCATCTTGTTTGTTTGTCTCAATTACAGTGTAAGCTCCATTTGGGTAAGAGCCAGGCCTTTCTTGTTTATTTTCTATATTATGGAGGAAGGTTCCCTCTTCCCATTGCCTGCATAATAAAATCAGGCTATTAGTAGTGTTTTGTATGTATCTTAATTTTGATTTCCATGTAAGTCACATTATTTTAAATTTCAGGTCACAGATGTGGACTTTGCAGCCTTGAAGGCAGTGGTGAGGCTTGCAGACCCATACCTCTGTGAATCTCAAGTGAGCTCTTTTACCTTGGAATGTATGAATGAGCTCCTCGATCTGAAGGAACATCGGTTGCCCCTGCAGGAGCTGTGGGTGGTGTTTGATGATTCTGGAATATTTGACCAGACAGCCCTTGCAATTGAGCATGTCAGGTAGGAAGAGAGGAGAGTTGATAAAAATAACCTTGTCGCCAGAAACTATGGATGAAATACAGTAATTCTAGTCTGTGTTATATACCCAGATTTAAAACTCATACTGTAAATATGGTCATTGCAGTATTTTAAAATATTCAAAGATAGGGGAATCTTTTTTAAATTAAAAAGATTTAAAAAGCATTTAAAATTTTCATTTGAGATAATTTCAGACTTACAGAAAAGTTGAAAAAAAATACAAAGAATTCCTGTATGGCTTTCATTCAGTATCCCCAAATGTTAACAAAAGATAGGAGATTCTTTGTTTGATTTGCATATGTTTAGAAACCCTTAAAAGTTCTGGATGCTAAGGCTTATGGTTGATGCACTTGAATATGAGGAAAGAAGAGAAAGTGAAGGAGGTGGTACACCATGTCTTGTGCACTGATAAGACATATATATATTTTTTTTCCGGGACGCCGGGGTGGCTCAGTTGGTTAAGCCTCTGCCTTCGGCTCAGGTCACGATCCCAGCATCCTGGGATTGAGTCCCGCATCGGGCTCCTTGCTCGGTGGGGAGCCTGCTTCTCCCTCTGCCTCTGCTGCCACTCTGCCTGCCTGTGCTCACACTCTCTCTCTCTCTCTGGCAAATAAAAAAATATATATATTTTTTCTTTTTTTTTAAGATTTTAAAAAAAATTTATTTATTTTACAGACAGAGATCACAAGTAGGCAGAGAGGCTGGCAGAGAGGGAGGAGGAAGCAGGATCCCCACTGAGCAGAGAGCCCGATGTGGGGCTCGATCCCAGGACCCTGAGATCAGGGCCTGAGCTGAAGGCAGAGGCTTTAACCCACAGAGCCACCCAGGCGCCCCTATTTTTCAAGAATGTATCTGGCCAAAGAAGGTTTCTTCTTAGGTCATTTCCAGGATCCTTAGGGGATATGTTCATGCCTTTCAACCTTTTTTGGCATACTTGATTTCCACTTGAACATGTGCTCTTCTTGTCCTTTCAGTGAGGAGGAAAGCTCCTACCTGGATTAAGTGGTATACTTTTTTTTAAAATTTTAATTACAGTATAGGTAATATACAGTGTTATACTAGTTCCAGGTGTACAATATAGTGATTCAGCAGTTCCATACATCACCCTGTGTTCATCAAGGGAGCACTCCTTAGCTCTCATCACCTATTTCACCCATCCCCCCAGTCACCTCCTCTTTGATAACGATCATCAGATAGATCTTTTGTTATGTAGTTCCTGATACCGGTACTTCTTGTGGATCTTCTGTGTTATAAGTATATTCACTAAGGAAGGCTGACTTTTGTCTATTTAAAAATGGACTTCTATTTCTCTAGGAACTGGGAGACTGGATAATATAATGATCATGTTCATAGTGTGGCATAGTGTCTTGTAGTTTTCAGTTTTTGTACCATTAGTGAGTTAACCTGGTTTTGCTGAGCTTAATTTGAATGCTCTACAAAGAAGCAGGTTATCTCAGGCCCTGCTTCCAAGATCTTAAGGAAAATTTCTAATTGTACCCAAGAAATTTTAACCCTATATGTTCAGCATTAGGCCTAGCAATATAAATCTAAAGAACTGGCCTCTGTCCAGAACCAATATAATTAATTCTCTTATGTTTCTCTCACTTGAAAAAAATCTGTCAATTGAAGCATTTGAAAGTAAAGGGATAATTGATGAGTTTAGGAAATTAAGAATCAGGGAGCTAATCTCTAGGGGTACTGAAGTTGGTAGAAGACTAGTATTTAGAATTAGTAATGGTATTATTTGAAGGTGAGCCTGGCACATTTATTCTTCATTTTGAGGGCTCAGATTCTGGTTAATGCCCAGAAAAGTTCAAATTATGCAGGTTCTCATTTGTTTACTCAATGAATATTCACGTGCTGGGTCCTGAGTTTAGGGGTAGATGTGACTGGAGCATGAAGCTGACACAATCACCATCACCAGGAGCTGTCAATCTAGAGGTGGGAGATGAATCCTAATCACACAAAAGTGTATATGTGATTGGAAACTGCAATGAGTGCAGTGAAGAGGTAGAGTGTCCTAAGGCTAGGTTAGGTGGCAATTACATGGTTGTCTCTTGAGGAAATGGCATTTGAACTTGGATCTGAAGTATTGGCTAGGTGAAAGGGGCTGTGGCAGGGGTAGGGAGGGAACAGGTTCAGGAGCTGAGTGAATTTAAGGTGCTGAAAGGCCAGTGTGGCTGGAACAGACAGTAATGGAGGAGGCTTAGGAAACCAGCTTAGAGGTTGTCAAGAGTCAGAAGATGCAGGGCTTTGCCAGCTGGTTAGTCATTTTTGTCTTTAAGAGCACTGGCGAAGCACCAAAAGGTTTTTATTCAAAGGTGAATAGGATCAGCTTTGTATTTTGGAAAACAAATGCAGGGAGATGGACTAGGAAGACCAGGTTAGGGACAAGAGAGTGGACTAGAGTGGGATATGGAGAGGACACATGGAGGCTTCCTGAGAAGGTAGGATGGCTGGGACTTGGTGGTAGGGTAGAGCTGGGGGATGCGGAGATAATGAGTGGATATGGCAGAAGTCAAGGTTTCTGTCTTGAGGGAATAAACACCAGAAGAGGTGCAGATGTGAATGATGTATGAATGTCCAGTACAGTACTGGTGAGTTTACTACTTGAGAGGGTCTTAAAATGTAAGTATAAGATCACCAGGTGGAGAAGGTGGACAGCCTGCCAGCATTTCGCATGGAGGCTTGAAAGAGCTTCTGAAATGGGAGTTTGCATAAAAGAGGTCTGAGGTTAAGAGAGGTGCTCTAGAGCCAGATTGTGAACCCATGGAATACCTCCATGCTCAGGGTTTTGAACTTCATTCTGAGGGTAGGAACCAGCAGTGTTTTTTTATTGAGTAAAGGCATGCCCAGTTTCCTTTTTTTTTTTTTTTCTTTAAGATGACTCTAGAGGGGGCGCCTGGGTGGCTCAGTCTTTTAAGCCTCTGCCTTCGGTCCAAGGCCAGGGTCCTAATATGGACCCCTGCATCAGGCCCTCTGATTGGCTGGGAGTCTGCTCCTCCCTTCCCCTGCTCTCTCTCTCTCTCTCTTCCTCTCAAAAAAAAAAAAAAAAATCTTAAAAAATAAAAACCAAACAATAACAAAAAAAGATGACTCTAGAGGATGAAGAGACTGGCAGTCTAATCTATAAAGATTAAGAGATGGCTTCATTTTCGTTGCTTCTTTTCACAGCAGAACTTCCTGGCAGAGTTCTGTATAGTCTCAGTCTGCACTTCGTGGCATTTCAGTAATGCTTCTGCCCCACAGAACCACTGAAATTGTGCTTGAGGTCATCAAAGTCCTCCTTGTTCTCCTTCCCCATCATCTCTTCTCTGATCTTATCTTGCTTTCCCTCTTGGTCACATTCTAGTTATTTGGTCATTCCCATCTTCTTAACACACTCTCCTCCCATCTTCTTAGTCATCTTGGCTCTTGCTCAAAACTTTAAAATGTTGGAGTTACCCAGGGATCCATCCTAGGCTAGCTACCCTTCCCTGTATTCAATCAGCCTGGGAAGCACATTAGAATCACCTGGGAATTGTTTTTTATAAGAGTATTCCAACTAATACATGAGAAAAGAATGCTAGGATCAGAATATCAATATTTTACAACCTGTAATAAATAAAGTTTCTAGGCAATGATCATGATTGGCTGCTACAACCATTGGTTGAAAATTCATAGGGAACTTTATAGTGGATGGATCAGGCTGACAAAACTGAATCCAATGGTTTCTTAACCTCATCATCAGAAGAGATGACCAGGTGTCATATACTTCCTAATGGAAGTACATTGTGTCTCCTTTTAAGTATCCTTGCCCCCCCCAAAAAAAAATCTTTTCTAAAGCTTATCAAGTCTTTAGATCTTACTATCTGTTTACCAGAAATGAAAGAAACAGAAGAACATGTTAGATGACCCCATGAAGATGCAATCAATAAAATTCAGAGTGTGGAAAACTTAAATAAATTGCAAGGAGGAAAGGAGGGAAGGATAATTTATAGAATAAAAGTGATTTAGTTAAGTGCAGTGGCTGACCCTTGTTTGGATCCTTATTTGAACAAGCCAACGATAAAACAACAGCAACAATAGCAGAAGAGACAAACAGGGAAAATTCAACACTAACTGGATATTTGGATATTAAAGAATTTTAACTTTTTCTTGATATAAAGATTTATTTTAGAGCTACATACTAAAATTTGTGAATGATATTATATGTTTGACATTTGCTTTAAAGTAATCCAGTGTCAGTATGGTGGGGGTGGGGAGCAAAGAAGTGAGTGGGTAAGGTAGAGATGAAATAAGATCGCCTATGCGTTGATCATTGTTGAAGCTGGGTGATGCATACATGGTATTCATGATACTATTTGCTCTTCTATATGTTTGAAATTTTCCATAATAAAAATTTGTTAATTATTTGGATAGGTTTAAAAAAATTAGATTCTTTATCTACCTCCCATCCTCCCCAAATATTCTGATTTATTGGTCTGGAATAGGTTTGGGAACCAATTTTTAAAATCTTCCAAGACGGCTCTAACATGTAGCTGTGTTTGAGAACTGCTGCCTTCTATTATTTTCCTAATGATCTCATCTGTTGCTTTAATACCATCAGTAAGCTGACAACTCCCAGATTTATATCTTTAGCCCTGACCTTTCCCTTGGACTCTGGGTTTGTTATATTCATCTTTACTCTTGACATCATCCACTTGGAGGACAGATAGGCATCTCAATTCAAACATGGAGAAAACAACTCTGTTTTTAACCTAAACCTGTTTCTCTCCAAGTCTTTTCTGTCTTAACAAATGGCACTACCATCCACCCAATTATAGATGGTCAATAAAACTTTTCTCTTTTTTTGATTTTATTTATTTAGAGCATGAGCTGGTGAGGGGAGGGACAGGGAGAGGGAGAAGCAGATGCCCCACTCAGTCGACCTGGGACTCGATCCCAGGACTCCAGGATCATGATCTGAGCTGAAGGCAGACATTCCACCAACTGAGCCACCCAGGCACCCCAATAAATAGTTCTAATTAAAGATCATAATGGAACCAGTATTATAGAAAAATTTCTTTGGCCAATCCATAGAAGTTCTATGACTCATGACTGAAATCTAGCATTTATGCAGCTTTCTCTATTGTAGCTGATATATTTGTTTTGATTTAGTCTTTAGCTTGCACCCCTCCAGAACCCTAACACTGAGCCAGTGATTAAATTTGAATGATTTGAATTTATATTTCAGGTTTTTCTATCAAAACATTTGGAGGAGCTGGGATGAAGAAGAGGAGGATGAGTATGATTATTTTGTCCGATGTGTTGAACCTCGATTGAGATTGTAAGTTAGTGACCTGTATGTGTTGGAAAAATAGCTGCCCTGGTTTAATTTTACCCATCTGGTGTATATATACTTCAGGGGCCCACACACAGAACAGGCCACCATACAAATAGTATAACCCATTAAAAAGTTATTAAATGAAACTTGTGCAAGTGCAGAGAAACCTAAATTTAGTTTATAAAGTGAGTAATAGAGTTCAGGGACACTGAAGTTAAAGAGCTAACTTGTATAAAATAAAACTCAGTTGAGCTGATGTGTTTAAAAAAAACTCCCTGTGTTAAATTCAAAGACAGTTGTTTGAAAAATAGTGAAATTAGTTGAATTATAGAAGACTTCTTTTGTTTTAATTTTTTAAAAGAGAACTTTAAAAAATATTTGGTTTTATTCTAAGTTCCTACAGTAAAACACACTAGGTTAAACTAACAGAATTATTTCAGGGTGTTTTGTCAAGTTCTTGTCCTTGAATCCTATTTGGCAAATGGATGAAAATATGAAACAGTTAATATTGGTGGTGCATAAAAATTTCCTAAATAGTGAAACACATTCTTTTTCTAATTTGTCATATTTTACTAGGGAAAAATGCTTACATTACAAAAAACCCTAGCCTAATGGTGCAACCCAAGTAGTTGTTTTGCACTGATTTTGTTAAATGTGGCATTCACAATTCCACTAGATGGTACTCTAAGACTAAGTAATTTTTCTTGTATTCATAAGTGGTAATTTAAAGGCAGTGCTGCTATAAGAATAAAATTAGAACTGGCACTCAAAAAATTTTTGTAGAAAGTAATTTTTTTTTTCCTGTGTGAAAGATGATTTGGTTACATAAGATAAGGCATAAGTAACCCATTACATTTTTGTGGAACCCAATTAGATTTAGTAAGTTTCTCTTGGTTTATATAGTAAATAAGAAGTAAAAAAAAAAAGCATGTGAAAAGTCTGGTTAATGGTTCTACCTGATTTAGAATTATGTATGATTTCTATTTAGCCTTTCCAATTTTTCCATTGTGCACTGCCTGTTTTCCCATAGTGTATTCAATAAAATGCCAGGATTTCAATAAGCTTGCATATTTTCTAGTTTTGGTATGCTTGGCCTTAGAAGGCAATGATTGGTTTTGATTGAAGTGAAATGTAATGGTAGGTGAATATTGTGTATCTAGCAAATTGATCTTGGAAAGGACTGTATTCTGATTTGACAGCTTTACATGTTCAAACAACAAGAAATGATTTACATACATACCTTGTACATCACAGGCAGATGGGAAAGCATAAGGGAGGAATTGTTTTCAGTTATGGAGAAGAAGCTACGGTGGTGGGGAAACTGAAATGTTATCAAATGTAGGCAGACTCTTTATAAAAGGTCCCTGGGCAAAGATAGGCGTACTATTATCAACAGGCAGGATTTAAAGGGAATCAAACCACATTGTCTTGATTTTGCACTGTGAGGTATATGTTTTTCCTTTTTAATTCAAAACGCTGTGCTTCAAAGCTGTGTCTGAGACACAGGTGTTGGTTCATTGCTTTTAGACACAAAGTATCACTTTAATGAAAAGAAATAAGCTGATTGGCATGGATATTGGAAATGCTAAGAAACTTTTTTAAAAATTTGAATCTTAATCTTCATAACTTAATAGACCTGATCAAGCAGTCAGTGGTTTGGTTCCCAATTTTTTGTTTGCAGAGTAGATTTTTAGAATATCTTTAAATGAGTATGGATTAACCAAAGCAGACAAAATCCATGCTTTTCAAGCTTCACCTAATTCATTTAGTTGAAAAGTGGAAAAAAATGATTTTTTATTCATTTTAAATACTGTTTGAATGTTAACTGTAATTTCATGTAAATTTGTTTAGGATGTAGTTCTGTTTTTTCCCCCCATCTTATTTAGAGCATGACTAAGTTGAAAAAACATCATCTAAGGCAATAGTTTTCAGCCTTGACTGAACATTAGAATTCCCAAGGAACTTTAAAAAAAAACCTCTCTACTTCTAGAGATCAATTTAATTGGTCTGAATGGGGACCTAAGCATTTGTATTTTAAAAGCTCCCCAGTGATTCTAATATGCAGTCAAGGTTGAAAAACTCTGGCCTCAGGCATAGCTAGTCAATAAACTTTTAACTGAGAAATGAAGCAATTATTTAAAACTATAGGTAATGACAAGAATATTGCAGTTTATTTTCAAATTCATTAATTTCACATCTGTTAACGTGATTGTACTACATTCATAAATTATTTTATTGCATCTAGAAATACTTTTTGTTCTATCTATATGTTTGAAAAGGTATATAAACTAATAATAAATTTTAAGTGCCAATAAGGTTGTCCAATACAAGGTTATTTTGTTTTAATCACTCTCTAGTTTAGTATTGGCAGCTTTATATATTTTTTTTCTGCGACTCTCAAAGGCTTACATTTTTGAAACATGCTGTAATAATCTTCCTAAGGGAATATTCAGCATAATTTTGTGTTGTAGTGCTTTAAATGTGAGGAAGGACTAAAGCCAATGCTTGAATCATTTTTAACTTTTGATCCTATAAATATGGTAATCTTCAAAATTATTATGAAACTATTAGGATACTTCCCTCCCCACCCTGCCCCACACTCCCAGATTGTCTGACATCTGCTTATTAAGATTTTGAATCTAATATATGAGAACATAATTTTTTATTAAATAATGATACAAATGGTAAAACATGAACTTTCAGTGTTTCTAAAGCACAAATCTAAGGACAAAACCCAACAACTCCCCAAAGCAAGAAACATTAGTGACTTTAACGAAGTGGTCCTTAAAACTTTAAATAGCTTCCACTTATAATGAGTGCTATTCAGAAAGACTTTACATGTACCTGAGTTATGTACGATAAAACGCTTTTCTTCCTGGTCTTTGAGGACTAAATGGGCTGTTTTAATGATAGGAAAATGTGTCAGAAAGGCAGTGGATTTCAATTTGCTTTTAAACTTTCAGGCATTATGATATCCTTGAAGACCGAGTTCCTTCAGGACTTGTTGTTGATTACCGCAATCTGTTGTCCCAATGTGAGGAGAGTTACAGGACATTTTTAAATCTGAGAAGCAGTTTGTCAAATTGTAACTCTGATTCCGAGCAGGAAAACATCTCCATGGTTGAAGGGTTAAAATTATATTCAGAGATCGAACAGCTGAAACAAAAGCTAAAACTCATTGAGAATCCTTTGTTGAGGTATGTGTGTCTTTGTTATTCCTAGTTAGTTGGCATCTTTTCTAACCAGCTATCTTACTAAGAACTGACAGGTCTGTTGGTTTCTCTAAGATATGTGTTCGGTTATCAGAAGAATTCGAATATCCAAGCAAAGGGCATTCGTCCAAATGGTCAGAAGGTCGTGCATGTGGTCTCCTCTACCATGATGACTGGTCTCCTGCAGTCTCTGCTCAGGGACAGGCTTTGTCAGGAGCCTTGTAACGAGGAAACAGAAATTCAGGTAAAAGGAGTTTTTTGCCTGAGGTGGCTTTTTTTCTTCAAATTCACTCCAGGGTTTTCCTGAATTCTATAAAGCATTTACAGGAGCTTACCAGAACTATTCTTTTGTGAAATGAGTAGTAGCAAGGGCCCTGCCTTTCATCAGCATTAGGAACTTACCAAGCATGTGTTGATCATGAGGAGATCCTTAAGTATGCAGTTTTGGCTCCCTTTATAAAGTGAAGCATGAGGGTACCTAGAGTGATATGTAGGTTGCCATTTTGGGGGTGTACATTCACAATCTGTTTTTGTTTTCTAGTTCCATAGTGATCCGTTGTCTGCTATAAATGCCTGCTATGAAGGTGATACTGTGATTGTTTGTCCTGGCCATTACATGGTACATGGTACATTCTCCATTGCTGATTCCGTTGAGCTGGAAGGTGAGTCTGGAATATCATGCAACCAAACTCTCTTGCATGATATGCTTGAGAAAACAGTAAGTCACTTGGAGCTTGCTGAAGCTCCAAGAATATGATTTAATCCATTTGATTTCAAATGAGTTGCCCTAAAATATTAAGAGTTTTGAAAGTATATGAGGGATTGACTCAATGTTTGAGCAACTTGAGGTATGATTATTTGTATGTGTTGGGAAAATAAGCATATAGAGAAAAAAGACCATTAGGAAGAAGCATATTTTCCAGATTGTAGGTGGTTTATGGAAAGGAAATCTCATTTCTAGAATAAAAATTTTTCCTAGCAATATTTTTTTAAAGTTTAGTGTTTTTATTAACTGCTTACTCTTATTTCTTGTATGTTATGGATATGTTGATGCATGGTTTTTTGTTTTTAAATTTAACATACTTTTGCATAGGTATAGGTCCAACTTGAAAGTGAACCAAAAATCTTTTATCTTATTCTTTTTTTTTTTTTTTAAAGATTTTATTTATTTATTTGACAGACAGAGATCACAAGTAGGCAGGGAGGCAGGCAGAGAGAGAGGAGGAATCAGGCTCTCCATGGAGCAGAGAGCCCGATGCGGGGCTCAATCCCAGGACTCTGGGATCATAACCCGAGCTGAAGGCAGAGGCTTTAACCCACTGAGCCACCCAGGCGCTCCATGATTCTTTATTTTTATTTTAAATCACTTTTAATTTTATTTTTCAAAGATTTATTTATTTGAGAGAGACTGTGAGAGAGAGTGAGCACCATCAGGAGGAGGGGCAGAGGGGGAAGAAGACTCCCTGCCCAGCAGGAACTCCATCCTGGGACTCCATCCTGGGACTCCGGGACAATGACCTGAACTGAAGGCAGATGCCCAACTGAGCCACCCAGGTGCCCTTATTAATTCTTTAAAAGCTTGCTGAGGGACTTTTAAAGGTGGTTTAGTCAGTTGAGCATTTGAATCTTGGTTTTGGCTCAGGTCATGATCTCAGGGTCTTGAAGCTATGGGCTTCACATTCTGCAGGGAGTCTGCTTCTCTCCCTCTCCCTCTGCCCTTCTCCAACTTGTGCTCTTGTGCTCTCTCTCCAGAGGGAAAACAAATTAAAAGCTTGCTGAATGTCAAATTCTACACTTCTGTATCTTGACCAAAGTGTACTTTTGAGAACATTTATGTTGAAAGATTCTATTAAAAATAACTTTTTAGCAGGCATCATTGTATTGTACATTTAGAGTGATTCCTAAATTTAGGTTACTTTACAATTGTTCATCTTGGTCCTGTGTATTTCCATAACGTGTCAAATTTAGATGCACCTGTTCAACTATTTACCAAAAGAGCTTCAAGTTAGCAATAAAGCTTGTAATGCAAAAAATCGTTTATCATTTTGGGACTTGTGCAGCTGTTCACAAACTGCTTAAGCTATGTTCTTTATCTTTATCTTGTCAAAACTTCTTAATGGAAACAAGGCTAGGAGTTTAATTTCCTGCTGTTCACTAGTACATCACCTCACCCCCTTTTTTGTTTTATGTATGTAATTTTTGTTCTTTCTCCTCTACAATATTTGATATATAATAGATGTGTGTGTATAAATAACACATCTGCAGGATAAATCACTGCAATAAAAACACTTTATTTTTTGGCATAGTAAAAATAACATTGATATTATAGATTTTATGGTGGATAAGAGTTCTTCCTAGATTGGTGAGGGTATTAATAATGAAATTGTCGAAGTGTAATAAATAACTATGTAGAATTCTGATAGTTGAGTGTAAAGATTAGTAGATTTACTGACAGAGGGCATTTCTGAGAATTTGGGATTTGAAATCCTATGGTCTCTCTAGTGTGAATTCATGGAGTACTTGTTCATGAGTAAGATTAAAGGTTATCTGATATCTTTTCTGATCTATAGCTAACACTTATCACAGGAGATATATAATTGAGTACCTACTGTGTTCAGGGTGTTACTAGTACTTATAGTAGGGTTTTTCTTTCTTGTTTAGAACATATCTTCACTTAAGTGATGGTTTAATGTTTTAAAACTACTAAGAATAGGGTGCCTGGGTGGCTCAGTCATTAAGCATCTGCCTTCGGCTGGGGTCATGATCCCAGGGTCCTGGGACCCAGCAAAGCATCAGGCTTCCTGCTGAAGCAGGAAGCCTGCTTCTTCCTCTCCCACTCCCCCACTTGTGTTACCATTCTCCCTGTCTCTCTCTCTCTGTCAATTAAATAAATAAATAAAATCTTAAAAACCCTACTAAGAATATGTAGTATGTTTATGCAATAATCTGTGTTTCTCAATATGACAATTCTTTTATTATTTTTTATTTTTTTTGATGATTTAAAAAAACAATGGTTATTATAGAAAATGTTCCAACTACAGACAAAAAGAATCAGGAAAAAAAAATACTCAAAATCCAATCATCCAGTCTACCATTGGCAGCATTCCCAAGTATGGAGTACTCTTGGATTCTTCTCCAGTGTCCCTGAAATCTTGTCTGTGTCTTTTGATGTGGTGACTGCTTTCATTTACTCAAGCAAAGGCTCATCTTAGACAATGAGAGTTATTTCTTACAGCTTTGTTTATGTGCTTTTGTTTTATAAAAGTCAGGCAACTTCTCTAGTTTTCTGATACTTCAGTTTTTTGTAAGCCCATTCAGAGGTCTGGCCTGTATTATTAGTTTGGGATTTGTAGAAATTCAGTGTTTTTTATTGGTCCACAAGGTAGAACTATTTCTTCAATAATTAAAATGGTTTTAAGTTTATTAGATTGGAAGTTAGTCTGTTTAAGAGAATACTAAAATTATTGTGTTCTCTTAGTCACTATACACAATTAAAAAAAGGAAAAAATAAAGGAAAAAAAAGAATAATAAAATTAGAAAAGCTTGAGAAATGCTTAGGTTTTTTTTAACCTAATTTATATTAGAATAATAGAATTTCAGAGTTGGGAAAAAATTTATAAGCGTTAAGTGCTTTAAAGCTTTTTGAACCAGCTGTATTTAGGATTATTTATTTTTATATAGCAGTTTTGTAGGCAAATTTAGTGCTGAGCTGGTCTGATATGGTTGATAGGGTAATCTTCCTGATATGGGGGCAAATTGAGGAATTGTTATTATTAAAAATTACATACCCTAGTTTAAATTAAGCAAGATATGTGGGAAAATAATTAGATTTTATTTAAATGCAATTTGGTTGACTGGTTTCATATTATTTGGAGCCATTTGAAATAGAGAAATCTATTGTAGCAATTTTAGTGTAGACATTTCCCCTCACTCATCTTAAATGCTCTTGTTCTCTTCCTTAGGGTATGGTCTACCAGATGATATTGTGATAGAAAAGAGGGGCAAAGGAGATACTTTTGTGGATTGTACAGGTGTAGATATTAAAATCTCAGGCATAAAATTTATTCAGCATGATGCTGTAGAAGGAATCTTGAGTAAGTATCTGAATATTTACTGTATTATTTTGTTCCAGGTTTTAAAAGAAAACTTTACTTTTCCTAGAAGATGCAGTTTAACAAACCACTTTTGAGTATGTGAAAGGCTGATTAATTATTTATGTATATAACATGATGACTTAGGAAGTTACTCTAAAGTAAAAAATAGTTCAGCCTATTCTTAAAAATTTGTTAGTTTAATATTGATTTCCTTGTGATCTTTTTTTCCCCCCCTTTTAAACATTCCAATATTGTGGTCTGTGTTCTTTGTATTCGATTTAGCCCTAGACTCAGTGCAGGTCTATTCACATTGCACTGGTACTTGTTTTCTAGAATCTTAAATTGGGTCTCCTTTTCTTTTCCCTTCCAAGATACTCATGAAAGTTACTTTCTGATACTTTTTTTGGTAATGAAAAGTGCTTTTTAACTTGATTTTGCATTTCTGAGATCAATTCAATCATTTTTAAGAATGTTGCTTTTAAATTTTAGTCATTATGTTATAAAATATGAGTTCGTAATTCTAGTATCAAAGTTTAAATGGTAGCTAGAGAAATATTTAGACCACCTAATGTCTCCTCTCGACCAATTCTAATATTGGAAAACACACATTACTTAAAGCATTTGATTGCATGTTTTCATCCTAGTCATTCACCGTGGTAAGACCACATTGGAAAATTGTGTGCTGCAGTGTGAAACTACAGGAGTCACAGTGCGAACATCAGCAGAATTTTTAATGAAGAACTCGGATTTATATGGTGCCAAGGTAGGATAATCTCTTATCCTTTGGGGAAATAGTTTAGGTTTAAGTTCTAAATATGTAAACAAAATGTGGGACCAAGATGTAAATGCATACTCCTGTTCTCTTTCTTCAAAGAGGTTCAGACAATTTTAGGTATTAGTCAGCCAGATTCAGTTGTATAAGGAAGAAAAATAAGAAATCTCAGTTGCTCTGTGCTAACTCTGAGAATTTTAGACCCTTCACATTTGTTAACATTATAAATGATTTTATAGCAATTGAAGTTTAGTTGCTTTTGCTTTTTAATTAGACTTTTTATTTTGAGAGAATTGCTGAGATAAAATGTTGTAAGAAGTAATACAGAGAAATCCTGCATTGTATTCTGTTACTACTATCGCTTCTTGGCCTTTTGACTATGATCAGGTATATACTGTTACTAGTTGTAACATCTTGCAAAACTGTAGTACAATAGCACAACAGGATAACGTCCATTCAGTCAAGTGGAGTATTCCCATCACTCTAAGGATCCTGCATATTACCTTTTGGGACTGGCATCCACTTGCTTCTCCTTCAGACTTCTTTAATCATTCTCTTCTCCATTTCTATTATTTCACCATTTCAAGAATGTTATGTAACTGTAAATCATCATGACCTTCTGGGATTGGCTTTTTTCACTCAGTATAATTCTCTGGAACTTGATCCAAGTTGTAGGTACCAAGTGTTTGTTCTTTTTTTATTGCTGAGTAGTATTCCAGCATATGGTTCTTGCAGTTTATTTAACTATTCACCTGTTGAAGGGTATCTGGGTTGTTTCCAGGTTTTGGCTATTGTAAATAAAGCTGCAGTAAACATTCGCACACAGGTTACTATGTGAACACCTTATTTTTCCGGAGTAAATGCCCAGGAGTGCAGTTGTAGGACACATGGTAGCTGGATGTTTACTTTTTTTTTTTTTAAAGATTTTATTTATTTATTTGACAGAAAGATCACAAGCAGGCTGAGAGAGAGAGAGAAGGAAACAGGCTCCCCGCTGAGCAGAGAGCCTGATGCGGGACTCGATCCCAGGACCCTGAGATCATGACCCGAGCCGAAGGCAGAGGCTTATAACCCAGTGAGCCACCCAGGCGCCCTACTTTTTTTTCTTTTTAAAGACATGGCCAGACTTTTCCCGAGTAGTTATATCATTTTACATTCCCATCAGTGATGTTTGAGTGATACAGTTTCTCCATATCCTCACCAGCATTTGGTATTTTTACTGTTTTAATTTCAGCTATTCTGATAGGTGTATGGTTTTTTAAATTTAATTTTATTTATTTTTTAAAGATTTAATTTAGTTGACAGAGAGAATGAATGAGCACAAGTGGGCAGAGCAGCAGGCAGAGGGAGAAGGAGAAGCAGGCTCTCTGCTAAGCAGGGAGCCCAATGTGGGGCTCGATCCCAGCACCTTGGGATTGTGACCTGAGCTGAAGGCAGCTGCTTATAGGTGTATGGTTTTAATTTGCATTTACCTAGTGGTTAGTGATGTGAAACATTTTTTCATATGGTTCATCCTTCTCTTCAGTGAAATGCCCACTTTCTAACTGGATTATTTGTTCTTTTTAACTGTGGAGTTTGAGAGTTCTTTTTTTTAAAAAAGATTTTATTTATTTATTTGACAGACAGAAATCATAAGTAGGCAAAGAGGCAGGCAGAGAGGGGAGGGGGAAGCAGGCTCCCCGATGAGCGGAGAGGCCAACGCGGGGTTTGATCCCCGGACCCTGGAATCACGACCTGAGCCAAAGGCAGAGGCTTTAACCCACTGAGCCACCCAGGTGCCCCGAGAGTTCTTTTTATATTAGATACTAGTACTCTGGTGGGTATTGGGATTGCAGTTTTTTTTTGTTTTTTTTTTTTGAGAGAGAGAGAGAACATGCACACACATCTGTGAATAGGCAGGGTGGGAGGGGCATAGGGAGAGGGAGAGAGAGAATCTCAAGTCCAGCCATGGCACCATGTCCAGCTCAGAACCCTACTTGGGGCTTGATGCCATGACTCTCAGATCATGACCTAAGCCAAAATCAAGGGTTGAATGCTCATCCAACTAAGCCACCCAGGTAGGTACCCTTGCAGATTTTTATGCTAGTCTATAGCTTGTCTTTTCATTTTCTTCACATGGGCTTTTATAGAGCAAAGTTTTAAATTTTGATGAAGTATAAGATATCAGTTTTTCCCTTTATGGGTAGTGCTTTTGGTGTTAAGTGTAAGAACTCTTTGTCCAGCCTTAGATCTCAAAGATTTTCTCATTTTTTTTCCTAAAAATTTTATAGTTTACATTTTACACTTAAGATCATGATCCATTTTTGAGTAAATTTTGGTATAAATGTGAGTTTTAGGTTAAGGTTTATATATTTGCCCATAGATGTCCAATTGTAACCACATCATTTCTTGAAAAGGTTGTCCTTCCTCCAATAAATTGGTTTGCATCTTTGTCAAAAATCATCTGGGAAATTTGTGTGGGCCCATTTTTGTGTTCTCTGTTCTGTTCTGCTGATCTGTGTAGTTGTCCTTCCACCAATACCTGCTATTGTAAAGTCTTAAAATCTGATTGAGTGATTCCTCCCACTTTATTTGTCTTTTCCAAAATTGTTTCAGGTATTCTAGTTTCTTTGGATTTCAATGAAAGTTGTAGAAAAAAAATTTTTTTTAAAAAGATTTTGTTTATTTATTTGACAGACAGAGGTCACAAGTAGGTAGAGAGGCTGACAGAGAGAGAGGAGGAAGCAGGCTCCCCGCTGAGCAGAGAGTCCAATGCAGGGCTCAATCCCAGGACCCTGGAATCATGACCCGAGCCGAAGGCAGAAGCTTTAACCCACTGAGCCACCCAGGCACCCTGAAAGTTTTAGAAAAATATTGTCTCTATCTAAAAAAAAAAATCTAGCTGAGATTGTGATATGAATTCTAGTAAACCTCTATATCAATTTGGGTTGGATGGACATCTTTTTTTATGTTAAAATTTCCAATCTTGTGGACACTCTATGTCTCTCCCATTTATTTACATCTTTGGTTTCTTTCACCAGCATTTCCATAATTTTCAGTATACAAGTCTTGTATGTGTTTTGTTAGATTTATATGTAAATAGTTCATTTTTTTAGGTGATTGTGAGTCATCTCATGTTTTTAATTTCAATTCCATGTGTTCATTTCTATATAGAAATATAATTGACTTATCTTATATCCTGTGACCTTCCTGACTTTTCTTAGTTCTAGGTTTGTTTTTGTAGATTCCTTGGGATTTTCTACGTAGACATCTGCAAATAGAGACAGTTTTATTTCTTCCTTTCTGATATGTATGGTTTTGTTTCCTTTTTTTGCTTTATGGCACTGACTAGAACTTCTAGCACTATGTTGAATAAGAGTGGTCAGGGTGGTGACGCCTGGGTGGCTCAGTTGGTTGGGCGGCTGCCTTCGGCTCAGGTCATGATCCCAGCGTCCTGGGATCGAGTCCCGCATCGGGCTCCTTGCTCAGCGGGGAGCCTGCTTCTCCCTCTGCCTCTGCCTGCCACTCTGTCTGCCTGTGCTCACTCTCTCTGACAAATAAATAAATAAATAAAATCTTAAAAAAAAAAAAAAAGAGTGGTCAGGGTGGATATCCTTACCTTGTTCTTGATATTAGGTAGAATGTATTCAGTATTACACCAGTAAGTACAAGGGTAACAGTAGGCTTTTTGTAGATATTATTATTTTTTTTTTTTTAAGATTTTATTCATTAGAGAGAGAGAGAGACAGACAGAGAGAACACAAGCAATGGGAGAGGCAGAAGGAGAGGGAGAAGCAGACTCCTTGCTGAGCTGGGAGCCAGACATGGGGCTTGATCACAGAACCCTGAGATACTGACCCAAGCCAAAGGCAGACGCTTAACTGACCGAGCCACCCAGGTGCTCTGTAGATATTCTTTATCAAGTTGAAGTTCTCTGTTTCTGTTTTGTAAGAATTTATATAATGAATGTATATTGACATTTGTCAGATGTTTTTTCTGCATCATTTCATATGATTACATGATATTTCTTTTTGGATGAAAGAAAATGGTGGATTACATTGATTTTTCAAATTTTGAGCCAGTTTTGCATCCCTAGGATAAACACAACTTAGTCATAGCAATACATATATTGCTGTATTATATTTGCTAATATTTTGTGAGGAGTTTTTACATCTGTATTCATGAGGGATACTGAAGTTTTCTTTATTTACACTGTCTTCGTCAAGCTTTGGTATCAGGATATTAGCTTCATAAAACAAATTTGGCACTAGCTTGCATTAATTCTTTAAATGTTGGTAGGTTTTTCCAGTGAAACCATCTGGACCTGAAGATTTCTTTATTGAAGTTTTAAAATTATGAATTCAGTTTCCTTAGTAGTTATAGGGCTGTTAAAATGACCTATTTTGTATGAGGCAAATTAACAGATATGTTCATAGGTTACAGAGCCCCTGTGAGTGGGCATCAGGTCAGTGGGTGAAGGGCCTTCCTGTGTGGTGGCAGTGGCGGCAGTGGCTGCTGGTGTAACAGGTGTTATATGTACCACCTCCCACCCAGCCCATTAGGCCTCACACCAGCCTGGGGAGGCAGGTGACAGCTCTTCTGTTAAGTTGTCAAATTAACATATTTCGAGTTATTTGTAGTATTCCTTTAATCTTTTGATTTCTGCAGGGTCAGTGCTGCTATCTCAATTCATTCTTGACATTGGTAGTTTGTTATGGTCCCACAGGTCCCTAAGGCTCTATTCACTTTTCCTTTTCAGTGCATTTTCTCTCTGTTGTTCAGATTGGGTAATTTCTGTTGTTCTATTTTCCCAGTTCACTGATTCTTTGCTCTGTCTTTTCCTTTCTGCCAGTGAACCCATCCATGGAGCTTTTAATTTCAGTTATTTTTGAGTTCTGAAATTTCCATTTGGTCCTTTATATCTTCTGTTTCTTCGCTGAGACTTTCTGTTTCTGTATGTGCCTTTCATTTTTCATTTGTTTTAAATATGTTCATAATTGCTCATTAAGCATTTTTTAGCATGGCTGCTTTAAAATCATTGTCAGCTGATTCTAACATCTCTGGACATCTTGGTTTTGGCATCTGTTGACCACCTTTTTCAGTTTGACATCTTCCTAACTCTTGGTATGGCAAGTGATTCTCAGTTGAAACCTGGACATCTTGTACTGTATTATGAGAACCTGGTCTTCTGTGTTAGCTTTGGACACTACAGGAAGGGGTGGAGTGGAGGTTAGTGCCTTGTGACTGCCAGGTGGAGGAATGTGTAAGTCCAGGTTCTCCATTTAGCCTCCACTGATGCCCAGTTTGAATGCGGGAGCTGATACTGCTGGGAGAGGGTGGAAATTCTGGTTTCTCACATGGTGTCTGCTGACACTGTGCCCCACAGCACTAGCCTTGTTATCACTGGGCAATGGTGGAAGTCCAGACTTTCTACATGGCCTGCTCTGATATCACTCTAGTGGGGAGGGGGCGTGGCACTTTGTTACTGTTGGATGGGAGTGTGTAGTCTCCACTGATGCTGGTAGGGCCTTGTTACTGGCTGGTGGGATGCAAATCCTGGCTTCTTGCTTGGCCTTCTCTGACACCACACCTTTGGGAGAGTTGGGGTGCCACCAGGCACCAGCCTTGAGAAGGTGGAAGTCTATTCTCTCCTCTTGGCATTTGCCAGCATGCATGGGGTTGGGCCACTGTTTTTATCTTTGCTGTTTGGCTGGCGTAGAGCTATAACTGTGAAAATTTTCTGTCTGTCTAGGCTGCCTGGTCCTTTGGGTGGAGAGAGCAAGCTTTTCAGGGGGCTTTTCTAGTCTGTGTCTGGTGTTAATGGATTGCCAACTTCTTCATCCTCAAGTTTTGGGAAGAAAGCCCAATTAGCAGATCTTTTACCTAATAGAGAATTAGACTCGTGTGAAGTGGGCCATGTGGGCATATATGTTCTTGTATCTCCAAAGGGGGAATTAATAATAAATGTTTTCTCATGGCATATATTACTCTTAGAAAAACAACTCAATATACATGCAATAGATGCGTTATAAATGGTTAAAGCAACTCTTCTGATATTGTGTATGAAATTATTCCAAAAAATTATTTCTTAAATAACTATAGAAGAGGTTTGAATAAATGATTTTTACTTCCCAAAGTGCTTAGTATAACTTCAGGAAATAAATTCTTCCTGTTACTATTACTTCTTAATTGGTACCATGTGGTCCCAAGGGACAGTGTGAAAGAGCTGGGCCATGCATGGATCTTTCTGGTTACTTCGTATAAATGAGACTCTTGAATTGGCTGCTGATTTTAATGTGTGTAATAGTGGAGTCCATTAATTGTTTAGCTCATAGAAGTGATTTTTAAGTTACATTGGGATATTTTAAAACTGATGTGTTTTTAAAAATATCGGTTCTTTTTTCTATCCTTATATTACAATATTTTACTAGACTCATGCTGTTCTCCAACTAATTGACTATCTCAGAGAGGATGTTCATGTTAAATAAGTACAAAATTGTTAAATAATTTGTTCTTTTTCTTTGGCAGAATCAGAAAACTGACTTGTCCAGAATGAAAGGGAGTGGGACAGTATCCAGGTGTTGATAATCTTAGCCAGTGTTTTGTGTGTGTTTCTGTGTATGGTTTTTGAAAGTGATAAATGATAGACAACTTACTGGAAATGGAACAAATGGAAATGTTGATTAGAAATATCTAATAAGCTTTCTGTAAAACACTTTATATTTACACCATGTTAAGTTTTAAGAAGTGATTGTCATAAACCTTTTCTTGTAGTCCTGCCTTTAAAAAACTGATTGTGATACCTTAAAATGTAACTTGTAGGGTGCTGGTATAGAAATATATCCTGGAAGTAAGTGCACCTTGAATGACAATGAAATCCATCACTGCAAGGAAGGGATACTCATTAAGGTGAGTGTACCTGCTAAAACACCCTCTTTCTAAAGAGTTGGAATGGTTTCATTTAAGAAATATTGTGTTTCATTAAATTCCCATGTTGAGTTCTACTGTTTTCTGTTTTTGAAAAGCACAAACAGTATATATATCTTAATAATTATCTTGATGTTGATAGTTGGTGATTGAGGGTCTTTTGTGAGAATACTTTGATGTCTATAGATCTGCAGAAATGATAGAGGAATGCTGGGTCACTCAGACCTCACAGACTGTGCTACCACTTATTAATAAGTGTAGCTTTCGCTTTTATTTTTAGAATAGCCCGAAAAAAGTGAGAAGATTTTGAAAATCAGGGTGTGTTGAATATGACAGTTCCTTAAAACATTTGTTTCCAATATCACAGGACTTCTTAGATGAGCATTATGACATTCCCAAAATATCCATGGTGAATAATGTCATACATAATAATGAAGGTTATGGTGTTGTCTTGGTGAAACCTACAATCTTCTCTGACCTGCAGGAAAATGTCCAAGATGAAACTGAAGGTATGCTATACTTAGTGATTTTTTAAAATAAAAACCAGATCTAGTTTATTTTATTTCAGCACTAAACTTTGATTTCGGATCTTAGTCTTCTTCTCCTCCTTAACAAAGATAACTTGCATATGCTTGGACATGGAGATAGAGAAGCTTAGGGGAACTGTTACATTATAGACTCTCAGGGTGAAGAAACTTTCAAGGTCAACTTGTTCACCTGTTCATTCAAAACCTTAGTATGTGGTTTCTTTGGTTGCCCAGTTCCCTTCTTATCATGCTTGGCTTTCTGTACATTTCTAGAATAAAGCTGGGCACATGACAGCAGCAGTAGCTCTCACTGGCATTTGTTAAGGATGGAGGCAGAGAAGTGCGTGTGCCAGCTTGAAGCCTGCATTTCCTGGAGGGGATCATGGAGTTTATCTCTATTTTTTTATTGGCAGAAATAATGCCTCCCTGTCAACTGTTTTTCTTGGCAACAAAGCTGAGCTAATTCAGTAGGAAATTCATGACTTTCAGGCCATGACCCAGATTACTATGAAATCTCAGTCAGAGGGATTAAGCACTGGCATGAGGGGAGGAAAGTAGTCCTTGTCAGCCTTTAGGACCCACTCCAGTTCTCTGCGAGTTCTTTTTCTTCCCACAGTTCTGCGGGTCAGAAGTCCAGGTGGGCTTGGGTGCATTATGTACTTAGGGTCTCACAAGGGTGAAATTGAGGTGAATGGGCTTTTATCTGAGAGCTCTAGGGGGAAGATCTGCTTCTGAGCTCATTCATATTGTTGGCAGAATCCATTTCCTCGAGGTTGTAGGAGTGA
This sequence comes from Martes martes, assembly GCF_963455335.1. Classification (NCBI taxonomy): domain Eukaryota; kingdom Metazoa; phylum Chordata; class Mammalia; order Carnivora; family Mustelidae; genus Martes; species Martes martes. Next base: position 35,879,551 of record NC_137905.1, read on the forward strand.
GGTCTCCATTTTTTTCTACTGGCCAGGGATTGTTCTCAGCTTCTAAAGAGGCCGCTCTCAGGTGCTTGCCCCATAACCTCTCTGTCTCAGCAAACTTTCTTAAGAGACCCTCCCTCAAGGCAAATTTTGCTCATGCTTCAAATCTCTCTCAGGTTTTGAATTTCTTTATGCTTTCCTCTTCTTCATCTAGTCAGAGAAAACCCTGCTTTTAAAGAGTCCATATGGGGGCGCCTGGTTGGCTCAGTGGGCTAAAGCCTCTGCCTTCAGCTCGGGTCATGATCCCAGGGTCCTTGAGATTGAGCCCCGCATCGGACTCTCTGCTCAGCAGGGAGCTGCTTCCTCCTCTCTCTCTCTCTCTGCTTACCTTTCTGCCTACTTGTGATCTCTATCTTTCAAATAAATAAATAAAATCTTAAAAAAAAAATAAAGAGTCCATATGATTAGGTTAGGGACACCTGAATTACTGTCTTAAAATCAGCTGATTAGTAACCTTAATTACATTTCCAAAACCATTTTGCCATTTAACAATCATGAGAGTAACACCGGGGTTTGGGCATCAGGACCATCTAGAATTCTGCTCCTCAATAAATGCTGATGATGCTGGCATTAGCTGCTAGAGTGGGAGTTCCTTTAGGAAGAGTGGCACTGTCTTATTAGTCTTTGCATTTGGCTCCTAACACCATGCTTTGTGGGTGGTAAATACCCAGACAAGGTCTGTTGAGTGAATGAGAGTCTAGGATATAAAGAGAAAATAATTCAAAATTCGTAGTCCTGTATGAGGGTCAGAAAGCCTTGGTACAAAGGGTAAGACAGCTGTTCATTGAGATACTTATGGCAAAGAGCTTGTAGAATCCAGTTGGATGACAGCAGGAATCCTTGGCAGAAAAAACTTGAAAGCTCTGATAGAATGTAGAAATATATATATATATTTCGTTGGGTTATTTTGTACATTTAACTTTATTTGTTATAATCTGTTTGTTTCTCCAGAAGATAGAGCACTTAAAATTCCGACAAGTGAGGAGGCAGGCACAGCGGAAAGGGTGGATCTAGAAGAGCTGATTCAGTGTGCAACTGGCAAAATGGAGCTTTATGCAAGGTCCAGCCTTTCTGAGCAAGTCGAAGGCAACTGTGAAATTGTAAATGAACTAGTTGCTGCCTCCACACAGAAGGGTCAGATGAAGAAGAAAAGGTTGAGTGAACTGGGGATCACGCAAGCTGATGACAACTTAATGTCACAGGAGATGTTTGTTTCAATTGTGGGGAACCAGTTCAAGTGGAATGGGAAAGGGAGTTTTGGCACATTTCTTTTCTGACCACCATGATGTAAATAGATAGCAAAATACTGGATTTTGTACATGCTGCCCCGAAAATCACTGCTGCTATCGTAGTTCGCTTCGTGTCTATATTTTATATTTGATAAATTTGATTGGGTTTGAGTGAAACGTACATCTATTTCTATCTGCAGGTGTTGCACATGAAACATTCCCTCTGTATAAGGAGGGTCATGAAAACATATAATATAGAAGATACTGAAAGATTTATTATCTAGAAAGTCTTGCTTTCAAACATATCATTCTGTCATATTATTAAGCCTATCAGTAACTTTCTAGTGTAAATACACTTTAACCTAGCACTTCAAAGATGAGGAAGAAAGTCAGGGGATGCAAGATGAGTGCCCAGAAATGCAGTAAGTGTCAAATGTGCAGTGTTCTCACACTTGTCTTTTTCTCCAAATTATAGCAAGTCTGATTTCCATGCTGCATTTGCATAATACTTGTCTTAAAATAAAAGCTTTTATGATTGGGATGTTATCTGCATAATCAGACTTCTTATTGAGAATCTGAGTGGGATGCATTTTGATGTTGAACTGTGTAATCATCAAAACAGTAATAGATAGCATGGCAGGTTTGAAACATATGAGATGTGTTATTCAGAGCCCATGCGTATGTAGAGCTTTTTCACTGTTGCTGAATATGAATGATTAAAAAGAAGGTGTTTTTCTTTCACCATAACAGTATTCTGATCAAATTTCAAATGTCTTACACATAGTGATTACTTTTACAATCTATATCAGCTCTGTGTTCTTGAATTCTGTGTTCTTGAATTTTGTATTATAAAACACAGCTTTTGAAAAATATTTATATTTTTTAAAAAGTATATGGGACATTAATATGATTACTTATTAAAATTAAAATGATGAAATAATAAATTGAATGTTGTTATATTTTTCCAGATGCCTTTTGGTCCATAGTGCTATGTAGCATATGTCGTCCTTTGGAATGCACACAAAATTTTTTTATCTTTTTAGTGTTTCAGAAGGAGTATTAAATATTTTCTTCAGTGTAGTTATTTCTTATATTTATATACATTATTTTTTATTTTTCAGGTGCTACTAAATGTGGAAGAATTTATGTTGGGTATTTTGTTTGATCATTGAAAGGCATTTTTCTTTTACTCTTTTTAAATCCTGTTGCAGAGGTAATGCTAATTATTTCTGCATCAACTTGCTTCAAATACTGATTTAAAAACCACTTACTCAACTTTAAAAAAAAAATCAGATCGGTTTTCCAATCAAATTTCCACTTTATCTTGGAGTTTAGATTTCACATATTGTAACTTGCTGGAGTGTCAAGAGAAAGATAAGTAGCAAGATAAGTAATGTTAATACCTTCTTTATTCCTTTTTATAGCATATATAGTTTTTATAGCATATATAGTTTTTAGATTTCATTTCTATTCTAGTTAAATCTAAACTTACATTATTATTCACGTGGTAAGTTATTAGTGAGTAGGCCTAATACATTCTTATTTAAGTTATGTAGAGTACCTTTTCCTTCAACTGTGAAGAGTTGAACACCTTAGTATAGGAGGTAGAGAGAGAGCTCTGAAAGGATGTGGATTTGACATTTGAGGTGAAAATACTGACATGGAAGGACTGTCTTCAATATTGATTAAATTACCATATGTCCTCTCCTTTTGGTCTGCTCTCAGTGTAACCTTGGATTTATGGCAGGTAGCAAAGTTCTGTACCTTGATCTGAGTATTTGAAATTTTCTAGAAGTATCTCCTTTGGTTTCTGATTCTGTTATTATGCCACAGATATGTCCATGAATGTGTTTTCATTCATTCAGCCAAAGGTCATTTATTCTCCAGTGTGTCCATTCCAATTTTCTAGAACTTCTGCAAATTTTACTTGTAGGAGATTGGAGAAATACCCACTTATCAGACTTGGCTTTTCAAAGGGAGGTTGAGGAAACGTAATAGAACTTTGATGAGCACCTAGAAGTAATCCCACTTATGTTGGTTTGTAATTTGATGTTTTTATTTCTATTACTTTCTAGGAAAAAAATTCCATAGGTTTTATGGAAATTGATGATTAGGCTTTAATGCGAAATTTTTTAAAAAGATTTTATTTATTTATTTGACAGACAGTGATCACAAGTAGGCAGAGAGGCAGGCAGAGAGAGAGGGGGAAGCAGGCTCCCTGTGGAGCAGAAAGCCCGATGTGGGGCTCGATCCCAGGACCCTGAGACCATGACCTGAGCCGAAGGCAGAGGCTTTAACCCACTGAGCCACCCAGGCCCCCAATGTACAAAATTTTAAGTCTTTTTTTAAAAAAAGATTTTATTTATTTATTTGACAGAGAGAGAGGGCAAGAGAGCCAAGAATACCTGGATACCAAAAGGAGTTTTATATAGGGGCACCCGGGTGGCTCAGTGGGTTAAAAGCCTCTGCTTGGCCTCTGCCTTCAGCTCGGGTCATGATTCCAGGGTAGCTGCAGTGGGAGAGGGAGAGGCAGGCTCCCTGCTGAGCAGGGATTTTTTTTTTTTTTTTTAAAGTCTTATAAACAAACAGATGTTTAACCTACTGAGCCACCCAGGTGTCCCTATTTTTAAAGTCTTATATGTGTTAAAGTGAACATTCTCCTCTTTTCCCACTTCTCACTATTAATAGAAAAATATATATCCTTTAAAAACAATAAAAAAGGCATAGTATAGATCCTGGATATCAGCCTTTTGTCTGTACTGTCATTTGCAAATATCTTCTCCCATTCCGTGGGTTGCCTCTTTGTTTTGTTGACTGTTTCCTTTGCTGTGCAGAAGCTTTTGATCTTGATGGAGTCCCAAAAGTTCATTTTCGCTTTTGTTTCCTTTGCCTTTGAGACATATCTTGAAAGAAGTTGCAGTGGCTGATATCGAAGAGGTTACTGCGTATGTTCTCCTCTAGGATTCTGATGGATTCCTGTCTCACGTTGAGGTCTTTTATCCATTTCGAGTTTATCTTTGTGTACGGTGTAAGAGAATGGTCGAGTTTCATTCTTCTACATATAGCTGTCCAATTTTGCTAGCACCATTTATTGAAGAGACTGTCTTTTTCCCACTGTATATTTTTTCCTGCTTTGTCAAAGATTGTTTGACCATAGAGTTGAGGGTCCATATCTGGGCTTTCTACTCTGTTCCACTGGTCTATGTGTCTGTTTTTATGCCAGTACCATGCTGTCTTGGTGATCACAGCTTTGCAGTAAAGCTTGAAATCAGGTAACGTGATGCCCCCAGTTTTGTTTCTCCTTTTCAACAGTTCCTTAGCAATTCGGGGTCTCTTCTGATTCCATACAAATTTTAGGATTATTTGCTCCAGCTCTTTGAAAAATACTGGTGAAATTTTGATCGGAATGGCATTGAAAGTATAGATTGCTCTAGGCAGTATAGGCATTTTAACAATGTTTATTCTTCTGATCCAAGAGCACGAATGGATAAGGAAGATGTGGTCCATATACACTATGGAGTATTATGCCTCCATCAGAAAGGATAAATACCCAACTTTTGTATCAACATGGACGGGATTGGAAGAGATTATGCTGAGTGAAATAAGTCAAGCAGAGAGAGTCAATTATCCTATGGTTTCACTTATTTGTGGAGCATAAGAAATAACATGGAGGACATAGGGAGATGGAGAGGAGAAGGGAATTGAGGGAAATTGGAAGGGGAGATGAACCATGAGAGACTATGGACTCTGAAAAACAATCTGAGGGTTTTGAAGGGGTGGGGGGTTGGGAGGTTGGGGGAGCCAGGGGGTGGGTATTATGGAGGGCAAGTATTGTGTGGAGCACTGGTTGTGGTGCATAAACAATAAATTCTGTTACACTGAAAAGAAATAAAAAAAAGAGGCCTAGTATATAAAGCTCTGAAAAACTTTTGCTATTTTTCTCTTAACATAGAAATCTATGTATGTACAGATCCATCTCATTCTTTTGGTTGATTGTGTTAAACTCCATTGTCAGAATTCTTTCATTTATAAGTGATAGAAACCCAATTCAGACAGGCTGATGAGGGTTGGTTGCTGGAAGTAGTAGGTCTGATTTTGGGCATGGTTGGGTGGTTACATCCTTTAATTCTGCCTTTCCTGGTGTTGGCTTCATCCTCAGGTTGGCTTTTTTCATGTGGTGGAAAAATGGTGCTCTGTAGCCTGTTTTTATGGTCCCAGAAGGGAGAGAGACCTTCTAGAGTATGGATGGTTCTGCCAGTATTGCTTGTCCTTTGACTGGACACTAGAAACCTGATGGATGGTGCCATCTGTTCTCACTGAGTCACATTCTAAGAGGGGTGGAGCTTTGTGATTGACTCATTCTCTAGGTGGTGAAAGAGCAGTTTCTAGAGGAAAAGGGTTCTGTTTCTAGAAGCAGAGGGAAGGGCTGCTTTGGAGGCAAAAACAGATGTTTCACCAGAGACGGATGAGGCATAATTTAATGTAGTCCCCTGTGTTGATGGGCTTTCAGGTTTTCAGTTTTTCTTTATTACAAAAAGACACACCTAGGCAAAGAATGTCATCGAGGAATACTTCAAATGCAAGAAATGAAAAATAAACTTAGTTCTTGTTCCACAAAAAAACCCCACCCCCAAACCAAAAAACAACAAATAGGCACACCTAAAAGGATGCAATGCAACACTTGTGACATCTCTAAGATTTTCTGTGGTTAAATTATTGGATGAAGGGAGGCCTGGGTGGCTCAGTCAGTGAAGCATCTGCCTTCAGCTTGGGTCATGATCCCAGGGTCCTGGGATTAAGTCTTACATCAGGCTCCTTGCTCAGTGGGAAGCCTGCTTCTCTGCTTGTGCTCTCTGACAAATTGTTATGCCCCAATAACGGGTCCGTGATTAAAGGAGCGAGACTGATACCAAGCGAAGGTCAAGCAAAGCTTTATTTCGCGCCAAGCATCAAGAATCTAACCGAACGTTCGGGGCCGCACCTCTTACAAGAGAGGGCGACCCTTGTCTGTTTCACAGTCTAGCTTTTAAGGGCAAAGACCATGCGGTCGGGCCTGGCCACGCACAGGTGGCCAATGAGATTGTAACACACCCAGGAAACTCCACAGTGATGTTAGGTGACCAATTGAATTATAATTTACCCTAGTAGACATTTGAATCAGCCTATTACACCTTGATTAGGATTGGCGCCAAAAGGGTACCCAAAGGGCGGGGGCCCATACTCCTTGGTAGCTAGGGAGACAGTATGCAACCCCCTACTGATCGGATGTCTCCACCTGGCCTGACCCACCTTTGTATCTGGGCATTGTTACCCGGAGCTGGTTTCCGGGACCCGCCTTTAAGTGAATCCCCTGGGGGAAGGGGAGCGAGGACAGTTCAAGGGCTAAACAAGGTTTTGTTTAACCTCAATGAAAGCCTCTTGACAAAATATAAACATAAAATAGGTCCTTACAAAATGAAGAGAATCTTAAAAAAAAAAAACAAAAATTATTGGATGAAGACATTTTGGGTCGTGGGGTGTGGATTTAAATTTTGATAGGTATTGCCAGACTGTTGTCTTAAGAAAACGAGCACTGCCTTGTACTCCTGTCCACAGTATATGGGAGTGACAGTTTGCCATATTCTGATAATATTGTCAATTAAAAAAATATGCTTGGGACACTGGGCTGGCTCAGTTAGTAGAGCATTTAACTCTTGATCTTGGGGCTGTAAGTTCAAGCCCCATTTTGGGTGTAGAGATTACTTAAAAACAAAAATCTTGGGGTGCCTGGGTGGCTCAGTGGGTTAAAGCCTCTGCCTTCAGCTCGGATCATAATTCCAGGGTCCTGGGATCGAGCCCCGCATCGGGCTCTCTGCTCAGTAGGGAGCCTGCTTCCTCCTCCTCTCTCTCTCTCTCTCTGCCTGCCTCTCTGCCTACTTGTGATCTCTATCTGTCAAATAAATAAATAAAATCTTTAAAAAAATCTTAAAAATATTGCTATCTCATGACTGAAAAATCATTTAGACTTGTGTTAATTTGATGACTATTTGATTTAATATTTTATCATTAACTGTATTTTCATAAATCTGTTTTTCAGAAAGTTGCCTGTTATCTTTTGTCTATTGTCCTATTGGATGGCTTGACTTTGTTATTGATTAAAAGGAGTTTTATATAGGTGGCACCTGGGTGGCTCAGTGGGTTAAAGCCTCTGCTTTCAGCTCAGGTCATGATCCCAGGGTCCTGGGATCAAGCCCCGCATTGGGCTCTCTGATTGGTGGGGAGCCTGCTTTCCTTCCTCTCTCTCTGCCTGCCTCTCTGTCTACTTGTGATCTCTGTCTGTCCAAAAAAAAAAAAAAAGATTCTCCTAAAAGGAGTTTTATATAGGGTGTTTTTAATCCTTTATACTGCAAGCATGTATATACATACATGCTTTTATATAGTATACATATTACATATAAGCATACTTATATAAAAGTATATATGCTTATAAATATATGTAGCATACATGTATCTACATAAAATAATCTCTTGAGCTATCTGAGCTTTGTTTATGATATTTTGTTTTACTGAAATTTAAAAATTTTAATTGTAGTCACATCTGCTCTTCGGGGTCTTGTGACTTTTTTTTAAGAGATTTTAATTTATTTATTTGACAGAGAGAGACAGCAAGAGATGGAACACAAGCAGGAAGATTGCGAGAGGGAAAAGTAGGCTTCCCACTGAGCAGGGAGCCCTATGTGGGCTGGATTCCAGGACAGTGGGATCATGACCTGAGCTGAGGTTAGATGCTTAACGACTGAGCCACCCAGGAGTACCTGGGTCTTGTGACTTGTTTACATAAAGCTTACCTATCACCAGATTATAAAAATATTTTATATTTTAGTAGTTTTATAACCTTGTTTAAATTTACATTTCTGTATCTATAATCGTTTTGTGTATGTATGATACAGAACTCTTTTTTGCTAAGTGGTTAGTGAGTTCTCTCCATACTATCTATTGAATGGTTCATCCTTTTCCCATTTACTTGGAATCTTGCTAAGTTCCCCTGTTTGTCTACTTCTGACTCTCTGGCTTCAGTACTACTGACTAATAATCTCCAGCTAAATGTATATTCTATTACCTAGATCCAAATCAATCAAATGTACTCAATCAAATGTGGCTGGAAAAACTGTTTCCTGGTTACCCTCCATATAGCAAGGTGTTTCCTAGTAAGGTGACTTGGGGAAAATGTAGTCTTACTCCCACTCCGTTCTTATTTTTTCAAAACCTTGGCTATTGAGCCTTTTTTTTTTTTTAATCTGCTTTTATCAGTTTTTTGGATACCAAAAAAATCATCAATTTTAAGTGTATAATTCTCTGGGTCTTGACAAATGTATTTGTGTTGTAAAGACCTATTTAGCAAGAGGCTTTCATTAAAGTTAAACTGTTGCTGCTCCCTTTCCCCCAGGGAATTTACTTAAAAACAAGTCCCGGAAACCAGCTCCTGGTAACAAAGCCCAGATACAAGGGTGGGTCAGGCCAGGTGGAGACATCGATCAGTGGGGGGGATGTATACTGTCTCCCTAGCTACCAAGGAGTATGGGCCCCGCCCTTTGGGAGCCTTTTTGGCGCCAATCCTAATCAAGGTATAATAGGCTGATTCAAATGTCTACTAGGGTAAATTGTAATTCAATTGGTTACCTAGCATCACTGTGGAGTTTCCTGTGTGTGTTACAATCTCATTGGTCACCTGTGTGTGGCCAGGCCCAACCTCATGGCCTTTGCCCTTAAAAGCTAGTCTGTGAAACAGAGAAGGGTCGCCCTCTCTTGTAAGAGGTGCGTCCCTGAACATTCAGTTAGATTCATTTTTTTTTTTTAAAGATTTTATTTATTTATTTGACAGAGAGGCAGGCAAAGAGAGAGGAGGGGAAGCAGGTTCCCCGCTGAGCAGAGAGCCCGATGCGGGACTCGATCCCAGGACCCTGCGATCATGACCTGAGCCGAAGGGAGAGGCTTTAACCCACTGAGCCACCCAGGCGCCCCGTTCAGTTAGATTCTTGATGCTTGGTGTGAAATAAAGCTTTGCTTGACCTTTGCTTTATATCAGTCTCGCTCCTTTAATCACGGACCCATTACTGGGGCATAACAGTGTAATCACTACCAAACCACAATGTTGAATGTTTCTATTATTTCTAAAATTTCCCTCATTTTCCTTTGCAGTCAATCCCCTGCCCCAATGCTTGCACCTTAGAAGTTACTGACCTACTTTCTGTCCCCATTGTTGCCTTTTCTAGAGTCACATAATAAAAAGAATGACTCATATGTAATCTTTTGTGTCCATCTTCTCAAGCTTAGCATAATGTGCTTTAAATACATCTGTATTGTTTAATGTGTCACTAGTTTGTTTCTTTTTACTGTTGAGTAGTTTTCCATTGTGTGGATATTGTCTGTATATTCACCAGTTGATGGGCCACATTGAGTGTTTGTAGTGTTTGGTTATTATGGGTGAGTTGCTAAGACTATCTGAGTAAGAGTTTTTGTCTGAACATAGGTTCACGGTATGGGGGTAAACACCTACAAGTGGGATTGCTAGCCTGTATAGTAAGTGCACATTTTACTTTGTTAGAAAATCCTGAATTGGTTTCTAAAGTGGCTATCTCATTTGCTTCTCTACCATCAGTATATGAGAGTTCTAGTTGCTTTACACCCTTTCCGATATTTGATATTTGACATAACCTTTAAAATTTCAAGTATTCTAAAAAAACAAAACAAACCAAAACAAAAAACAAACAAAAAAATTTAAGTATTCTAATGAGTATGCTGTGATAGCTCATTGTGTTTTCAATTTGCATTTCCCTTATGATTAATGATGTTCAGCATCTTTTTAATGTGCTATTGGCCACTTCTTTATCTTTGGTGAAGTGTGTGTTCAAATCTTTTGCCTATTCCTTCCCCCACCCCAATCAGGTTATTTGTCTTATTGAGTAGTAAGTTTTGTTTGTTTTTAATTCTGGATACAAGTTTTTAATCAAATATATGTTTTGCAAATATTTTCTTTCTATCTTGGCTTGGATTTTCATTTTCTTAACAGTAAAACTTGAGTAGCAGAAATTTAAATTTTGATCAAGTCCAGTTTATCCATATTTTCTTTTATGGCTCGTGTTTTTGTCATAAGCACACTATGATGGCACACACATGAATTGTGTCTTTCCACTACATCAGTTTTATTCAATCATAAAGCAAAGTTAGCTCACAATTATAAAGCAGGTTCAGGATTCCAATCTCTATGATAATTCCCCATGTGATTAAACTTGGCTTCTTACATGGCACACCAAGCAGTACAGAAGACAAGCCACACAACAAACAAGAAAACAGAAGGGTGCAGGAAGTGAACGAATCAAATGCAAAGTTGGTCTGCGAGCCTGCTGCTGAGATGAGGCCTTGGTCTGGTCTGGGTCAGCTCTTGGCACTTACTGCTTCTGATGTTCAAGCAGGGAAGGCTTCGGTTCTGTTCAGAGACCCATCTGGCAGTTGCCTTTTTAAGTGGTCAGACATAGTGGGGTCAGGTCTGAAGAGTCTGAGTTTGCTGCCCAAACCCTTCCCTTTTTAAAGGGATTTAACTGGTTTTGGGTCTTTGCAGAAGTCCTCTGGTTCTGTTCATTACCAGTTCTGGGGTGTCAGCTGACATTGGTCCCAGAGATATCTCCTAGCTGCACTACCTTAACTGCTTGTGTCATTGCTTGACATGGGCTCCTGCTTGACATGAGAGACTCTCTCTTCAGTTTTTCATGTCTTTTAGAAAAACATTTATATTATATAAGATATATATATATATGTGTATATATATATATATATTAAACACACACACACACACACACACACACATATATATATATAAGCTTGGGCCCAAGTATACCCGACACAGCGGAGTAGGGACGTGGACCCAAGCTTAAGCTTGTCAAATAAGCCCTCGTGTGATTGCATCGGTGCTTGGCTCCTTGGTGGTCTCTCAGACGTGAAAACTCAGGCACAACATTTGGAGGTCCCACCGAGATCTGGGAGACTCCCAGGACCCCAACCCGGAGGGTCTTATGCCGGCTGGTGAGTGCACTCATTTTTTTATCTGTTTGCACGCATACTTTCAGGGAGCTCCAATCTGCATTTTTACCTGTAGGAATTCCAATCTGTATCCGTATCTGGAGTCGACATTGGCTCAAGCGGACACGTGGCGGGCCGTCGACCGGGGTGTTTTGGGAGACGTCCCTCTGCCCCTGTCTGGAGGCTCGGCTGCTGTTGTAGCCAGGCCCGGAGGACAAGGTCCTCATCTGGAGGCTCAGCTGCTGTTGTGGTTGAGCCCGTATCTGGAGGCTCAGCTGCTGGTACGTTCAGGCCCAAAAGACAAGGTCCTCATCTGTGAAGAGAGCTGGCTGCTGGTTCGGCCGGATTCTCCCTTAACTTCCTTTGTTTTTTGTGGCTGCGCTGGATCATTTGTCCTTGTGAGTGTGTTCTTGTTAGTTGTTGTAAGTGTTTTTGTCTTGTTGTGGACTGAGGACATGATGGGATAGATGCAGACAACTCCTCTGTCACTGATGATTGACCACTTCTCGGACATCAGGGAAAGAGCTCATAACCTGAGCACTGATGTATGAAAGGGAAAGTTTCGGACTTTCTGCATGTCTGAATGGCCATCCCTTAATGTTGGATGGCCCCAGGAAGGAACTTTTCAACTACCTATTATCTTACAGGTTAAGGCCATCATTTTCAGAGAAAAACCACATGGTCACCTGACCAAATACCTTACATTTTGGTCTGGCAAGATATGATAAAAAATCCTCCCTCCTGGATTAAACCTTTTACCTAACACCCCCGTCTGTAGGGGGCCGGGAAACCCCCACCAGCGGCAGACTCTGGGTGAGGGCTGCTGGGTCTGCGGTTGTCTTTGTCTTGTCTTTTTGTTGTCTGTTGTGTTGTTTATTGTGTTTGAAGAAATGGGGCAAGCAGAGAGTAAGGGAACTCTGACTTCCGTCTCTCCATTCCTCCTAATAGATGTGGGGCTTCTCTCACTCATTTCGTGTGTTTAGGGCTATAACTGGAGCCAAATGGGCTTAGTCTAACTCGAGACAGAAACTTAAGGAATATTCCCAAGCAGCAGCCGAAACAACTTTATTTCGGGGACATTCCTTGCCCTCTCTGGCCTGACGTGGACTGCCTAGCCCCTCTCTCCCTTGCTGGTGGGAAAGCATAGCGTCTGCTCCTCTGTTGGAGTTGATAAGCTCTAAAACCAGGAATCCTTTCTCTGCCTCCTGGCAGCACTTTGTTTCTTCTGTCTGACCCTTCTGTTTCTGCACCAACGTGCGTGGGGCCTGCATAACTGGCCTCTAGACCATCCTTGGTGCTTCCTGTACCACGGCTCCTTCTCTCATTGTTAAGGAGCAAGAGCACCCCCTGGACCTAACAACCCCCACTCCAGATCCTCCCACCCGTGTCTCAGGTAAACATTCAAAGTGGAGTGGGCCCAGGTGGAATGTAAATCAGTATTTGAACTAAGTTAAGTTTGTCAGGTTAATTAGGATGGACATGTCTTTTGAGTTATCAGTAGTAAATGTGAGAGCCCAGAGTTTTTACTTAAAGTCAAATAAGCTCGTGTTATTTGTTAAAATCTGTTAAAATCTGTTAGCAAAGAGATGACTAAACTGATGGTTGATTGTCTGTCTCGAAGTTTTTTTTTTTTTTTTTTAAGATTTTATTTATTCCTTCAACAGAGATCACAAGTAGGCAGAGAGGCAGGCAGAGAAAGAGAGGAGGAAGCAGGCTCCCTGCCGAGCAGAGAGCCCGATGCGGGCTCGATCCCAGGACCCTGAGATCATGGCCCGAGCCAAAGGCAGAGGCTTAACCCACTGAGCCACCCAGGTGCCCCATCTCTCTCGAAGTTTTAATGGGTAATTGTTAAAGTAGCTTTCAAAGTCTTTGCTAACCTGAAACTTTAAACCAAATGGGATAAAATGCTAGAGCGCTGGTTGCTGGAACTAGGTTTGTGCTTTTGAAATCTGTTAGTAAACATGTTTTGTGCTTAACTGATTGATAAATTCACCATCTAAAGAATTCTGTCTTAATTTCACAGTTGGTTAATACTTAGCCATCACTAGAGGTTAAGGTATTTCTAAGACTACAAAATTCTGTTAAGTGTAATTAAGACTGATGGAAATGAGAAAAGCAACTCCGTATGTAAAAATTAGGGGATATGTAAAAAGAGAGAAAACAGCCCTGAGGCCACTGTCGGGCGCCAGACCCGTTCATAAAGAATGGAATGGGAGACTGATCATCTCCCATTAGCCAGGGATACCCAAAGGGAGGGTGTCCAAGCTGTTTGAATCTGAAGAGTGCCTGACTGTGTGAATGTGTCTGTATGGCTCCACCGCTTCGGCTACGGAGTCTGAGTGGGCTGCACCCTGAGTCTCGTGGGGCGTCATATGGCATAACGGTCATCTACTCCATGGAGTAGCCTGGTCGGCGGTTTATACGGACAGACCTTAGCTAAGACGCTCCTAAGTTCCCACGAGGGACGCGAGCAGGACAGCATCTGAAAGATCCCCCTCTCTTTGTCTGTGACATCATGCATGATGGGAGGGAAACACAGAAAACTCTCAAGACTGCACACTTAAGGAAAAAAAAAAAGGAAAGACACTGGTATAGAAAAGCTGGTTTTCTCTCTGTTTAAAAGGGCAAAGTTTTCTTCGGTTAATTGAAATGTAAATGGTTTTCTCCTTGCCTGCCCAGAGTTGTAAATGAGATCTCTTTGGCTAATAAGGATTCCTTGATATGCTAAGTTACCCAGGGAGTACTGCTAAACCAATGATAAACCTTGGGTTAGATTTGGGTAAATGCTGTAGCTACTCGAGAGGTTCAATACATTTACTAGAGTTTAATGTTTTGATAAGGGTCATCACTTGATATTTAACCATATCTATTCTGAGTTTTTGTCACTTGCAATTGTTTTAATTCTCTTGTAAGATGAATTCCGTCCTAAAGGAAATTCATATGGGAAGACTTTCAGGACAAATACAGGTCTTTGATATGTTAAAATCCTGGGAACTGAAACGGGTAAAAATTTACAGAAGTAAGGGCTACATTCGGACTAAAACCAGAATTAGTAACATGGGACTGGATGAACTAAAAGGTTGTAATGTTGTGTCTCTTAATGTTTTAAACATTACTGGTTCTGTAATGTTTGCTCCTCTAGATTAGGGAAACTTTTTCCTAAGTTATCTGTAACTTATAGAGATGTAAAAGTGCTCATTTGTAAACGAATCAAGGCATTCAACTTTTCTCTCTATCTGAACCCTCTGAAAATCAAAAGGCCTCAATAAGTATTTTTTCTTCCATGACAATGATACATTTGCATAAGTTCAATAAGAATCTGTTCTCCTTGTAACAGGACACAATTGGAAACACTGGTTATTTTACCAAGGCTTTGACTGGGATGTCATATTTGAAAAGACTCAGATATGACCAGACAGTTTAAAGGAACTAAGGTTGACTTTATGAAACCTGGAGCGGTAAAGCCCTTTGGAACTGTTGGCCTGATACCTTGCTTACAGAGTTCCCAGCAGCCTTACCAGGTGAGTAAAGAATGTCACTCCTTGGTAGGTGCAGAGCCTCAGGAAGAGAAATTTGCCCAAGTCAACAGGTATTACAGGCATGTCTGATGTGGCTTGGCTTCTGGCCCAGGGAGGCTACTAAAAGTTCAACCTAGAGATTCCTTATAAGAAGTTCCAGCAAAGCAGATTCTAAAAGATCTAGAAGATCACACTCACTGTTCTTGCTGAGCTTATGTAAATAATAGGCCAAGTTTGTTAAAACTGGACTTGTTTTTCCAAATAAATTGGTCCTGATTTGGCTATCTCTGGAAATGAGGGTTATTTTAGAGAGAAAAATTATGTTTTAATAACCCACCTTTATGGGTGTTAAATCCTAAAGTTGATTGTTTTTAAATGCTTGTTTACCTAAGCTAGACAACTTGAGGTAAACTTCAGAGAAGTTATATGATAGCTCGTTTAGAGGATCTTGCCTTTGCCATTCAGTCAGCCCCAGATATAAGGAACATTTTGGGAATTACAAACAGCCTAACTGAGTGCCTCAGCATTGGCCATCCCAGATGTTACCAAGCCCTTCCACTTGTATGTGGATGAAGAGGTAGGGGTGGCCAAAGGAGTTTTGACTCAGACTCTGAGGCCTTGGCAAAAGCCAGTAGCCTATCTTAGCAAGAAACTAGATCCAGTAGCAGCTGGGTTCCCCCTTGCCTCCTCATAATTGCTGCCATGGCCCTCCTGGTCAAGGATGCAAGTAAATTGACTTTGGGTCAAAATCTCATCTTGACCACTACACACACTATCGAGGGCCTTCTCCGGACTCCACCAGACCGGTGGATGACAAACGCCGGAGTGACAGGGTATCAGGCCCTCCTCCTTAATGATGACTGATCAGTCTGTACTCTAGTCACTGCAGGCATTACAGTCTGTCTAGCCTACGCAGGGATCCTAACTGCCCACACTGAGATGGAGACGGATGCACTGCCGCCAAGTGGAAAACTTGGAGTCTCGCTGGAAGGGACCCTACATCGTGATCCTGACCACTCTCACCGCTCTCAAGGTCGACAGGATTACTCCCTGGGTCCACTACACCCACGTCCGGCCAGCTGACCCACACGCTGTTCTCAAGGACTTTGTTCCAGAATGGAAAAGTCAGCCCGACAAGGACAATCCCCTAAAGCTAAGACTGCACCATTCTCACTTACCCCACTAATGTTGCTTACAGTTCAGCTCATGGTACTCACACAGCAATACCAATCACTGGACTTTGTTGCTGAAACAACCTGGACCCATGACTGGGTCCTACCTTAGGTTCCTCTGAGAGGGGGAAATGTGGAGGCCAAGAAAAACAAGGTTGTGCCCACCTCGAGTCTAGCCCTGACATAAGTACTGCCATCTTGGCAAAGCAAAAGCTGGCACCTTGCACCCCCTCTTCACCCATTCCCCTCCCCTTGGCAGTATGTGTGACATTCCTCAGCCACCCCGGCTGCCCTAAAGGAAAAACAAATAGTTAACTGCAGAGATCACAATCCTGCAAGACAGGAGTCTCCCTTGGTTTACAAATGTCCTAGTGATTTACAACAAAGAAGCCATCTTTTCAATAGCCCAATTTCCAGAGACAAATAACTCAGTTCCTTAAGCCCTAATGTCGCCCTCCCCACCATAAAACTGAAGGAGGCTGAGGCAGAGGGAAATGTAAATAAAGTTAAATTTCTAAACCAAAATCTCACTAACAAGGACACTTGATGGGAGAAATGTGAAACTTTATCTCTAAACCTCCAAGATAGTGTCAGCAATCATTCCCAAGCATATGACCCACTGATATACATCTGGAGGGTCTCATGAGAAGATTTTTATTATTGGTAATAAAAACATTTCCCCCAGACAACAGCTAGCCCCTCAAGGTCCTGGAGACCTCGCTTCCAAAATTCCTTAGAGACTTATATCATCCATAACCCCCTTTGTCCTCACCCACCGCCGAGTCCACCCCCACTCTGCCTTTAAAAACTCTGACTGTAATCTGGCTCAGAGTCCAAGTCCCTACTCCGCGGTGTTGGGTATACTTGGGCCCAAGCTTAAGCTTGTCAAATAAACCCTCATGTGATTGCATCAGTGCTTGGCTCCTTGGTGGTCTCTCAGACGCGAAAACTCAGGCACAACACTGAGCAGAGGAGTGCAATGCGGAACTCCATCCCAGGACCCTGGGCTCATGACTTGAGTCTAAGGCAGATGCTTAACGACTGAGTGACCCGGGCACCCCAGTTTTTTATGTCTTCTCTGAAAAATCTATTTTCTTTTTTCCTGCCTTCTTTTGGATTGATTTTTTTTTTAAATGGATCCTTTTTATCTTTACCATTGGCTTATTAGCTATACTTTTTTTTTTTTTTTTAAGTTGTGCCCTAGGGCAATAGTTAGCAACCACAGACAAGTTTGGGCTCCTACCTCAGTCCCAGAAGAACATTTGCCAGTGTCTGGAGACATTTTTATTGTCACAGCTGGGAGGGGTGCTAATGGCATTTATTAGGTAAGGCCAGGGATGCTACTAAACATCTTACATTGCACAAGACTGTCCTCACATCGTGGGATGGCATTTTGGCCTAATGTCAAATGTGCCAAGGCTGAGAAGTCCTGCTTCAGGACTGGGCTCAGCAACTTTCTCTGTAAAGAAACAGATAGTAAATACTTTAGGCTCTGTATGACATATATGGTCTTGCATCTCTTTTCTACCCTCTACTCCCCCTGAATTGTGAAAACCATTCTTAGTTCTGAACTGTACAAAAATAGGTAGCAGCCTGGATTTGGCCTGTGGCTTCAGTTTGCTGACCCCTGCCCTAGTTTTTAAAATATACATGTACTACCTTCAAATAATATTTTTTAAAAAATTATTTATTTTTATTTTTTCCTTTTTAAGAAAGTTTAAATTCAATTAATTAATATATAGTGTATCATTATTTTCAGAGGTAGAGTTCCGTGATTCATCAGTCTTATATAATACCCAGTGCATGTTATATCATTTGCCCACCTTAATGTCCATCACCCATCTCCCACAGCTCCCTTCAAATAATATTTTGTCACCTTATATGTAAGGTCCATTCCCCCTTCCATCTTTTGTGTTACTGCTGTCAAATATTTTATGTATGTTATAAGTTCCTCAATATTTTGCTGTTATTTTTGCTTTAAACTATTATTCTTCAAAAAGATATTTAAAATATCTCTTATATTTGTTAAGTTATATACCATTTCTGGTATTTTTTGTTTTGTGCAGATCCAAATTTTCATTTGGTATCATATTATACTTCGATACTTATCATTTCTTTCAGTACAGGTCTTCTGACAGTGAATTCTTCTAGCATTTGTGAAAATGTCATTATTTTCTCTTCAGTTTTGAAAGATAAATTTTGCAGCTTAGAGAATTTTAAATTGATAGTTTATTTCAGTATTTGAAGATGTTGTTCCATTGCCATTTGGCTTACATAGTTTCTGACAAGTAGATTACTGTCCTGTATTTTTTCTCCTGGCTGTTTTAGTTTTTATCACTGGTTGTCAGCAATTCATTATCCTGTATTTTGTGTGTACTTCTTTATGTTTACTCTGCGTGGAGTTCATTGTACTTCATTGTGTGAGGGGTTTTTTGTTGTTGTTGTTGTTGTTTTTGTTGTTCTTTGGTTTCTGTCTCTCATTTCTTTCCTTGACTCTTAATACATGCATGCTACTCTGTTTTATTTTGTCCCATGGGTCACCCATGCTTTATTTATTTTTCAGTCCTTTTTTGGTGTTTCATTTTGGGTGGTTTTTATTGCTGTGTCTTCACGTTTACTAATTTTCTGCAATTAAAAAAGATTTATTTATTTATTTGAGTGGGGAGGAGGGGCAGAGGGAGAGGGGGAGGGAGAATCTCATGCAGACTCCTTGCTGAGTGCTGAGCCCCATGTGGGGCTTCATCTACCTTGAAATCATGACCTGAGCTGATATCAACATTCAGTCACTTAACAGACTGAGCCACCCAAGCACCCTGGGTATTAGATCTTTTATCCCGAGATGGTATTTTAGGAGGACATTTTTTTAAGATTTTATTTATTTATTTGAGAGGGAGAGAGCACATGGACAAGTTGGGGGAGGGGCAAAGGGAGAAGGGGAAACAGACTCCCCACTGAGTGTTGAACCCCACATGGGGCTTGATCCCAGGGCCCTGAGATCATGATCCAAATCAAAAGCAAATGCTTAACTGACTGAGCCACCCAGGTGCCCCTCGGGGACTCTTTTTAATATATTCCCTTTCTCTTTTCATCACAATCATATTCTACTTTCTTGAATATGTAGAGCATATTTATAAGCTATTTTAATATCCTTATTTATTAGCTTTATCATCTCTACTGCTTCTGGGTCTGTTTCTATTGATTGATTTTTCTCTTGGTTATGGATCATATTTTCTGGTTTCTTTGCTGTCTCATTATTTCTAATTGGGTGCTGGACATTATGAATTTTATGCTATTGCTGTGATTTTATTCCTCTAAGTAGTGTTGGATATTTTTCTGGAATGTCATTATTTACAATCAGTTGGAATCTTTTAAACTGATTTAGAATCAGTTGGAATCTTTTAAACTGATTTAGAATCAGTTTAGAATCTTTTTAGTGCTTGTTTTTAAGGTTTGTTTTGACAGGACCAGAGCAACTTTTATTCTAGTTGCTCCATCCCCCATCCCTTTTAGAATTCTATCTGGTGCTCCATATATTGTAAGATCTTTTCACTCTTTCACTCTGGCTGGTAGGACTCAATTTTTTTTTTTTTTCCACTTATTCCTTTCTGGTGGTCTTTCCCCAGCTTTGGGTAGTTCTCACATGTATACAGATTGGTACTCAACCAATACTCAAGGGGACCTACTGCAGGTTTCCAGAGCTCTCTGTGCCTCTCCCTCTTCCAGTATTCCACTCTGGAATTTTGGTTGTCTCCTACCCTCTGATTTCTGTTTCCTTACCTTCATGAATCAACTGGGGTCTGTTTCCCTTCCCTGTATTGAGGCCTGGAAACTGCCTCTAGGCACAAAAGTAGAGTAATTATAGAACTTCCCTTTTTTTCCCTTCTCAGGTATCACACACAGTCCTATGTTGTTTGGCGTCTGGAAAATCATTGTCTCATTTATTTTGTCCAGTTTTCTAGTTATCTAAGGCAGGAGGGTAAATCTGATATTTGTTATTCAATCTTGACTAAAGTTGGAAGTCTTTTTGAATTTTCCTGGTTGGAACCATTGCCAGAAGAAGTGAGGGACTCTATTAATAACTAGTTGTTAACCAGCTCAAATTTCTCAGTTTCTATAGCTTATTTCTGTTGAAATATTTATTAGACCAATTAGTATTTGACCAAAATAACATTTTTGGAATGTTTAATAAATGGGGAATGTGGGTAGGGTGGTATCACAGGGCATTAAGTCTTTCAGTTGAGCACATACATGTTCCAGAATCTCAGCCAACCTTAATTTGGTGGGCTTCCTGCCAAAATTAAGAGTTTTCTGCATTCAGACTTATTTATGTGGATGAGGTCATGGATGGTTGGTAAACAAACTCTTACCTTACTAAGAAGCCTGTGTGAGCTCACCAGGTGTACATACTTCTGGAGTTTAGCTTTTACTACTTTCAGGCCAAGTGGGCTGACAGCTTTCTTACTGAAATATTAGAAATAATCACGTGTAGCTCTTTAAAGGACATTTTGAATAAAAGGACCAATTTAACAAGCAATTAAAAACTAATTATATCCTATGCATTATTTTCATGGGAAGCATAATACTTTGCAGTTACTTGAGAATGTTCCTGCGAAATCAAGTATCCTTAATTTATAGTTGGCCCTTGAGCTAGAGGCAGCTCTCTAAATGATAGCTGGTGATATTTTCCAGCAAGGCTTTTAGGAACTCACATACTGTTTTATTTTAGATCTCTAAAAAACTTTCTGAAGGTGTTAGGCATACTAATAGTGATGTGGCTTTTGGTACATTAATAAAGTGCTCCAGCACTTAGCTTTTCTTCAGTGCTTACAAGATACCAAATGAGCTGCA
Source organism: Martes martes (assembly GCF_963455335.1). NCBI lineage: Eukaryota > Metazoa > Chordata > Mammalia > Carnivora > Mustelidae > Martes > Martes martes. The sequence goes on from NC_137905.1 coordinate 35,900,410, forward strand.
AGGAAGATGAGCAGACAGTTTAACACTTTCTAAAGTAATATTAAGCTTTATAGCACTAGAAATCTATTTAATTCCCTGTCATTGCTTCTAAAATGCATTCCAAATCTGTTGTGGTAAAATGCTCAGAGTCATTGGAGAATTTTTTTGACTCGGTGTTTATATCTAAAATTTGCTAGTGAGACAAATCCTCTCTGGTGCTGGAGGAAATTAACATTTTGGCCTTTCAACATAGTATTGATATTAGGTTAGAGTTTATGGTTCCCTAGGGTCTTTCAATCTTATGGGTTTAGAAAGGCTAACAGATTTCATACTCTCTGTTTTTGGAAAGTCACATTGTCTTGGTCACAGAGTTTTCCTCTAAATCCAATTTTCTGTTCTTTTAAATAACCATTTTGTTAAGCCAAGTCTCTGTAATTCCATATTACATAGATGTTGTCCCTTAATTTCAAAAGCAGAATCAATGTCTGTAATTCTTTTTTTAATCAGTGTAAAGCGTGTATGTCCAGACTGTAATTGACGATTCAGCAACTGACAGGGGAGGGTTTTCCTGGCTCTGTGGAATGTAATGACTAATTTGCTGATGGTGTTATTCTATGGTGGGGGAAGGGTGGAATTCTGCTCTGTAGGACACTATACAGAAAAGTTTTTCTGGAGGGGAGGCTGATAAGAACTGGTAACGTCAGACATGTGCTTACACTATGAAATTAACTGCATAATGTCCTATGGAAAGAACTGAGAATATTAAAGCAAATATTGACAATAGTAAAGCTAAATCATTTTCCCCAAGATAGAAGTGTTGATTTACAGGTAGTTTTCTGTAGTACGTGTTAGGGCACCTAGTCACTTGAGGAAAGAGATTGTTCTCTTTTCACATGCAACTTTTGAAGATTTAAGGTTATAGAAATAGCAGGAATATAGGAGGCTCTCAGAAGATACTATTTTAGAGATTGTGGAAATGTCTGAATATCTCATGTCTATCCAGCACTTTTGCTTAAGAGTCTCTAAGGCTAATTTCCTTAGAACATGAAGGCAGAATTATTTCAGATTCATCACTCATGGGTTGGCTATGAATTCATGTGAGTCTGAATCTCCCATTATTGCTCTAGACATTTTTAGAGACCACACAAGTAGGGACATTGTTTCAGCCCCTTTTATGTTCTGTTTCCATACCAGCTTAATAAAATGACACGAGGCTAGAGCATTAGATGATGTTTCTCAGCACTTGGTTTGGAATGACCTTGTGTGCTTAAAAAAAAAACCCAACCTTAAGTGCCCACATCCCCCCCAGAATTCTGAATCAACTGGTCTAGAGTCTGTTCAGGGATAGATAATTTTTAAAAACACCCCAGGAGATTCTGATGTGCTGGGAAGATTAATCACTGCTATGAGGGAAGGTAGGCATTGGGAATAGCACCTTAATACTGTGTAGAGGATAAACGTGGTGGGGTGTGTGCTGCATTATTTCTTAACACCGTGTTTTGTGTTCTGTAGAAGTGATGGGTCTGGTTAATATTCAAGCCTGGAAACAGATATGCTAATCCTCAATCTAACTCCTCCACAGCTGTTGCTTTGTTGCGTGGTGGTCATGTTTGCAGAGAGTCCAAAACCCAATATCTAGAATTGTGTGAAAATTCCTTTTTCCTGACTCCTATCACCTGACAGTGAGCACATGAATGACCCATGTGAATGTGTTCTCATTTGAGGAGTGGGAATAATACAGCTTTGTTGATGTGTTTTTCCATAATAATGTCACTATCCACCCAGTGACTTACGGGGAGAGTGCTCTGTATAAGGCATTCTCCTGGTTATTGTCAGAACTTGAAGAATGTGTAAGACCTAGCTCCTGCTTTCAAGGAGCTTTTGTCAGTGGAGAAACACCCAGAAAAAAGTCACATTAAGTGTGGGAATGATCAATTAAAGGCAGGAGGAGGAGAGGGCACTGAAGACTGGGTGGTAGGATGACCAGCTCAGCCAGATTTGCTGGGGACTTTTTCTGGTTTTTGCACTGAAGTTTTCATGTCCTGAGAAATTCTTCTGTCCTCAGAAGACCAGGAAAGCTGGTCACCTTGCTGTCGCTAAGGCTTGGCAGTGACTGGAATGTGTCTTGAAGGGGCATTTTAGGTGTTGGTAAAAGGAAAGCGCCTCACTACTATATCTCAACATCCCTCTATTTCCCCTCCTGTGACCCAGCCATTTTTATCCCAGCTGTAGACCCACAAGAAATTATTTCATAGCAACATTGTTCATACTAGCCCCAAACAGCAAACAACCCAAGTATCTACCAACAGGAGAACGGGCGTACACTTGCGGTATATTCATAGACCAGACCATTACATAACAATGACGTGGGTGAATTTCTCAGGTATAATATGTAAAAGAAGCCAGGCATAAAAAAAATCAGGGTCTATGTGATTCCATGTATAGGAAGTTAAAAAATAGGATCTATATGATTCTATTTATAGAAAGTTAATATATATGATAGAACAGTGATTGACTACCTTTGTGGGGCTCTTTAGAAGTGGGCTTGAGGAAGACTTCAAGGTTAGAGAGGTTCTGGGTAGTGGACCTGGGTAATGCGCATATATATATATGAATTCATTGAGGCATTGCTTTAAGATTTGTGCACTTTATTGAGTATATTTCTCAAAAACAATTAAGGCTGTTATTTATTGAGCACTACCCATGTGCCCTGCCCTGTGTTAAGCATTTTAATCCCCACAGCAATTCTGCCAGTGTAGCTATTGACCAGGTTATAGAACAGGCCCAGAAAAGGTGAGGAAATTTCTCTTGACCTCTATGAAAGTATTTCTCAAAGGATGTTTCAAGGAATACTATTTTTGTAGGTGTTACCTGCGAAAAGGGCTTGGGGGAAATAAGTTTAGAGAACCTGGGCTTGAAAGGTTCCAGTGTACCTCTCTGGCTCGTGGTTAACATGCTGGCGTGCACAGTCAGTTCCCAAGGGTGGACGTGAGGGACGGGGGCAGTGAACAACATTTCCCAAGCTTACTTGGTCACAGGTTTTCCTTGGTGGCAGGGAGAAGAATTAGTGGACTTTTGGAAACACTTCCCTCTGCCATTTAAGCAGAGGTCCTTCCTGGCAGACCTCTGTTCGCTACAGTTCTGGAGCTTCACTATGGTCTCTGGGTGAGCCCAAAAGGCCCAAGCTGGAAAGTGTAGCTGTAACAAGGGTGTAGTCTATAGTGACTGCACTGGAGAGCCTCAAATATCGAGTAAATCTCTTTCTAAATATGTTTCACTTTTAATCTCAAAAATCATGCAGGCCTATTATATCTTAAGTTACTACATCTGATTTTTTCTGTTTTTGAGGCTTGACTTTTTTCATTAACCCATTTGCAAAAATCACCAGTTTCCTTAAGAAATGGGCCCCTGAACTTGCTCCAGAGCTCCCATCTCACTGGGCAGGGTGGATGGGAAAGGAACCAGGAAGATTTGGGGGCAAATCTTACTTCACTGTCTCTGACGAACGGCATCGTTTTGGGGGCCAGGACGTGGGGTCAGGATGAAGGTCACTTGTACAAGATTCCTTTGGCCTTTCTCAAGGTGATTTTCATTAGCCAACTTACCTTCAGAACAGCTTGGTGAAAATGTTGGCCCTCAGGGAAGATTATGAAGAACGGAGGTCACGGTTTTTAATGGGAAACAATTTAGTTTAGTGGGAGGAACGGAGGATTTGGGTCAGAGGATCTGGACCTCCAATCCTGGATTTTCTGCTGCCTGACCATGTTCTTGGGCAAATCTTTTCACATCCCCCGTGCAGTTTTTTCTCCCTGTGGTAAGGGAATATGGGAATAATTCACCAAAATAAAGGGAGGTAATATCTGTGTGGGGGCTCTCCAACCCAAAAGCAACATGCAATTTGGTGTTAGTTTCTCGATTGATTCTAAGCCTTTTCTTTCACCTCATCTTTTTTTGGGCAGCTAAGTGCCCTTTAGTTAGTTACTAATGATGATGATACTCAGTCCTCAATAAATGTTGGCTAAATAAATATGTTTCAGGAACTGGCCTAAGAACTGTCATGTTGGCTGGTGGGGTGGTTGTTAGCTTCTTTGTCTGAGAACCTGCGCCAGTGAGCCTCCCGTGATCTTAGGCTACCTCCCTTGGTTCACACAACCAGAAATTAAGCACAGAGTGGCTGACTCTAGAGCTTGAACTCTTAGCCCCCTTTATTGGCTTGAACTTGGGTCAGATCTGACTATAAGAAGGTGGCTTGGGGGGCGCCTGGGTGGCTCAGTGGGTTAAGCCTCTGCCTTTGGCTCGGGTCGTGATCTCAGGGTCCTGGGATCGAGCCCCACATTGGGCTCTCTGCTCAGCGGGGAGCCTGCTGTCTCTCTCTGCCTGCCTCTCTGCCTACTTGTGATCTCTCTGTCAAATAAATAAATAAAATCTTAAAAAAAAAAAGATGGCTTGGGGTCTGGAAAGGAAATAATGCAATGGCTTTATACAACCACCTGGGGACATAGCGGACAAGCCAACTGAGACTTCCTCTTTACATACCACAGTCTGTGTCAACTCATGTCACCAGCTTATCCTTAAGAAAGTCACCCATGAGAGACTGTGGGCTCTGAGAAACAATCTGAGGGTTTTGAAGGGGCAGGGGGTGTTAGGTTGGGTGGGCCTGTCGGTGGGTATTATGGAGGGCATGTATTGCATGTAGCACTGGGTGTGGTGCATAAGCAATGAATTCTGGTACACTGAAAAGAAATTTAAAAAAAATAATAAAAAAAAAGGAGAAAGCCACTTATGAGCATAAATTTGAGTTTTCTGCTAGGGGTGAAAATTTAAAAGGCATTAGGGGTTGGAAATGCTGCTTTGCCACTTTTCATCTTTAGGATGTGAACCCAAGTTTCTAAGGATTTTTTTTTAAGATTTTATTTATTTATTTGACAGACAGAGATCATAAGTAGGCAGAGAAGCAGGCAGAGAGAGAGGAGGAAGCAGGCTCCCCGTGGAGCAGAGAGCCCCATGCAGGGCTTGATCCCAGGACCTTGGGACCATGACCTGAGCCAAAGGCCCCCCAGGCGCCCCTCTAAGGATCTTTTTTGAAACCTCTGGGAACCCCCATAATCCCTGGTGAGGTGAAGCAAGACTTTGGGCTCAGCATGGAGATTCAGAAAGACAGGAATGGAATGATGAATTGGGAACTGGCTGAGTCTAGCTGACAGGTGCTAAGGTCTCTTTTTGCACAAGAAACAGTGCAAGTGACATTCCAGGGGTCCTGGAGCTCACTTTGCTAGTTAGGACCTTCCTTGCATGGGGGTGACACTGCCCAGCTCCCATATATTGAAAAATTCCTTCCTGGAGGGAAGCGCTTTCCTAATTTAGCTTTTGTAATAAAAAAACAGGCTCTCCACTGGGTCTACAGATATTGGGAGAGTGAACGAACAGACCCAATTTATTTTTTTTTAAAAGGTTGCAGAGATGAAACTGATGGAATGAACAACCTGATTGTCTCAATCCAATTTCCATGTTCTTTGTCTTTTATTAAAAAGAGAGAGAGAGAAAGAAAGAGAGATATGGTTAGATATTTAAAAACAAAACTAAAAACTTACTAAGTCCAAAAGCAAAATGCAGGATAAATGAACAGTGGCCTCCAGCCTGGAATGATCCCATCTGGAAGGAGGGAAATGAGCTAGAGAGGAACTCAATATCTGAACAATGAGCTGGACACACCCCTCAGCCTGCTGCCTGCCTTGGTCCTGTGCCCCTTTGCTGTCCAAGGTCTCCAGTGCCTGGGGGAGTGTGTATGTAGGATATCACTGAAGGGAGAGATGAATGAGCTGAGAATGTATGAGTTCAGCATTTCTCAATTTGATCTTCATAATATTTGTGTATCTTGATGTTTGCAGGTATTCTTTGTAACAACAAATATGTAAGTTAATTTATTTAACTCAATATTTCTCAAAGTTACACGTGCCTTTAACATTTTAAAGACTAGGAGAAGTCCCTCAGAAAAGTGTCTTGTCAGACTCCCAGAGGAGGATGTGTGCAGCTTTTCCTAAAATTTCTGGTCACTAACTCTTTTTCAGACATTTCCTAGCATGCCAGTGTTAACTAAGAATTGCAGAAAGCATGGTACTGCTAGTTAACACTTAATGAGAACTTACTAGGTACCTGGTACTGTGCTGATCTGCTTTCCTCTCTTTTCTTGCTAATGCTTCTAGATAATGTGAGGATTGTTTCCTTTACAAACTGGGATAACAGTCGTACCTACCTGAAGGATTGTTAAAAAATCTCAAGGGGCACCTGGGTGGCTCAGTTGGTTAAGTGACTGCCTTTGCCTCAAGTCATGATCCTGGAGTCCCAGGATGGAGTCCCACATCAGGCTCCTTGCTCAGCGGGGAGTCTGCTTCTCCCTCTGAACCTCTCCCTTCTCGTGCTCTGTCTCTCATTTTCTCTCTCTCTCGAATAAATAAATAAAATCTTAAAAATATTTAAAAATCTCCCTAAGATCACACAGTTGATTAAACAAGTAGTGGGTGTCAAGATCTGAACCCCAAATGTGTTGCCTGGCATTCAGGCTGTATTTCCTGTCCTGCCTCACCTCCCCAGCTGTCAGGCTCTAACCCTTCATTAACTGAGGTCATTTAAACATGAGTCTGTTCCCAGCAGCTTGGCAGAACAGCTGACATTCTGCAGGTGGTTATGTTTACCTGGGCTCTTAGGGCCCAGGGCCCTACAGTTCAGTGGCCATACTCATGTTTTCACTGAGCCCTGTTCTACCCTAGCCCTGATAGAGTTGCTGTGGGTATGCAAGAAGAGAAATGTGGCTCTAAACTCAAACATCTTTAGTTAAGCAGGGAGCCTTTCCCCTTTTCTGGCTCGCAGAGGACATCCAAGATGGGTGGAAGTTTGCCAGCCTGGTTACAGAGTTGCCTGGAGGAGCTCTTGTTGCCCAGACCCTCCCAAGGTCAGAGACCCCTTCATAAGGGCTGTGTGGGTTTAGCCAGGGAGAAAATAGCAATACCTCTGAAGTGTGCTGAACTTGGCTCTAATTGAGCTCTTCCTGTTGATTAGAATCTATTTGCATTCATTTTCCAGAAGAAGGGTTTCTCTGCCTTCTCAGATGGCACAGCTTTGGAGCAGGGCAGCATGTGCCATTGATGATGCTATTTGGGCAAAATTAGCCAAGGTGCATTAGGCAAAAGAACAAAGGATCAGAGATCTTGGGAGGTTCATACATCACGTTCTGTGAGCTAGCTGCCTCCTGTCCTCTTCTCTTGGAGGCGATGGTCTTGGTGCAGTTCGAAGAACCAGCTGGATGGAGGGGGTAGGAAGAGAGACTATTTTGGGAGATGAAAGGCTGTTTGGCCGTGGTACAGCTGCTCCCATCAGAGCACTAGGAAAGCGTTTGAAAACATTAACTCAATAAGCCTCCCACTTTCGTTGACTAGGAAGCTGCTCTTTCAGGCCCCATTTGGCAGCCCAGATGCAAGGTGTGATCACCCCTTACCACCCTGGGCCACGACCACGTGGGTGGGGGTGCCAGCCAGGGTGCGGACTCTGAAGACTTTTTGAAATCTCTAATTTCAAAGGGATGTATTTTCAAATTCTCCAAGAAAATTTTTGAGTTCAGGTTCATTGTTTGCTTGTTTACTTGGCAATCACTAATAAGTTGCTTGAACATTGCACTGAACTTTAAGTATGACCCCACATCCCTCCCGTAAGTGTCTCTCTACATCTGATCTCCCCATCACCTCTGCATGGATTTGAGAAGAAAGGTGGGAAGGAGAAGGCAGTCTCAGCTCCATAACATCCTCTGCTTTCTTGAATGAGTAGTTTTCATGCGAAGCCATGAAATAGCCTGCCTCACAATCAGTGTAGCTGTCTTTGGATGGGTGGTTAAGGTCACCTGGGAAAGCACCCTGATTTTGCTAAGAGAAACTATTCCTCCTCTTCTCAATGGATGTAGTTTTGGGGGGATGGTCACTGTTGGTTTCTTGTTCTTTCCTGGCCAAGAGGTGATGTAAGCTTAAGCTATTACATACAACTTGGGTATGTATATTTTTTTGCCACTGTTCAAACATTACTATTATTATTATTCTTTTAAAGATAAAGCTATAGTGGGGCACCTGAGTGGCTCAGTCTGTTAGGCGTTCGACTCTTGATTTCAGCTCAGGTCATGATCTTAGGGTTGTGAGACTGAGCCCCCCATGGGGCTCTGTGCTGTCTGTGGAGCCTGTTTAATATTTCCTCTCTCCCTCTGCCTACCCACCTCCCCCCAGACTTTAAAATGTGTCCAACTTGTAAGACCCAAAGTGGTCCTAGATTGACATTGGAAAAAAAAATTAAATTGTACCAAGGTAAGATGAAGATGCAAAATAATGAATGTTTTACTATGTATAAAGGCACATCATATTTTATGCAGGAAGAAATCATAACACTCCCACAGTAGAGGGCTTAGCACTATAAAACAGCCCTACATCAGCCTGTGGGAATATCCTGAGGGTTCAGGCCAGAAGGCAGCAATGCTTCTCCATCTGTTTCCGAGTTAGGGGAGCTTGAGGACCATGTTATTCCTGGTCTTGCCAAGTTGTCTCAGCCCAACCACTTAATCTTCCTCTATAAAATTAGAATATCACTGGCTTCTTCCCTGTGATCTTGGGAAGACCTTCCCAGAGATGCATCTGTGGATTGCTAGAGATACCCAAATTTCCAAGAATTTGGTTCCTGAGCAGGATGACTAAAGAATGAAAATAGTGGAGTTTGCTCATTCCAAGGGCCATGCTGAACCCAGGTTTCTGCTCCTGGATCTCCAGGACTGCTCCGTTTCTGTCTTTTCAGACAGCTTTGTGTTAGTAAACAAACATAAAGGAGTCTCCTGGAAATACATGTGGTAGGAGGATCAAAGACTCAGACTCCATGTCTGCTGCTTGTAGTCATTGGCTCTCTTCCTCCTTGTGCCTTCTTTCTCACTGGTTACATCTGTCTATACGACTTCTAATAGCATCTCTATGCAGAACACTCCAAGATGTGCCTTTAGCTCTGACCTCTCTCCTAGCTCCGAGTCCCTACTGCTGATGGAGATGCCTATGGATCAAACAACCACATGAAGGGAAAACCAGATACCTAAACACAAAAAGGAGAATAGTTTTGCCAGGATGCAGTGTTACTAGTAAGATAGAACCAAATTTCCCCTCCCCTGAGAACCTACCTTCCAGCCATCCTAGCCTTCTTTATTTTATTTTATTTTATTTTAATTTTTTAAATTTATTTTTATTTTTTTATTTTTTATTATTTATTTATTTATTTATTTTTTCATCCTAGCCTTCTAACTCCCAACCCCCTCTGTTTGAAATCGCATCTATTCTGTCCCCAATTCTAGTACAGGCCTCCCTCATCTCACCTGTTGCATCCCTCCTTTAACTGCTCGCCACGGAGCTCAGCAAAGCTGTGCAAATTTAAAAGTCTTCCCAGGCCAGGCAAGGCATGTGGAGATGGAGTAATGGGGGCTGTTGGGTGTCTTAGGACAGGACTTGCCTTCTTTAAGCAGTCGTGTGTTATTTTCACCTTTCGGGCTGGCCACCACCCACTCTCTACAGGTTTTCTTATCATACCTTGCATCTTGCTCTGAAGTCTTTGGATATCATATAAGGAGCTTATTATCTGGGATAAAGCTTCCCAAAGCCTCCTTCCATAAGGAAGATTGGAGCAGCAGTTGGAGTGTTGGGGACTTGGTTGGGTCTAATGGAAGTGCTATGGAAAAGGTGAGTTTGGGTCAACTTAACTGTTCTCCCAATGGGCCCCCCATGCTCTGCCCCAACATGTAGACTTCTGATCCCAGCTAGAAGTTCACCCTTTAAGAAGTCTTCTCTTTTTCCTATTAAATAAGCCTCCTAAGCTTCCATTTCCTTCTTTGTAAAAAGGATTTGAAACTTCTCAGAGCTTTTGTGAGGATTAAAAGAAAGTTAGTATGGGCACACAGACTTTATTTCCATCAAACACTGTACAGGGTAAGGCTTTGCTGTTGAAAGTAATGGTTAGGTGGCCATGAGGTCTAACCTCCCACTTATGTATGCTGTCAAAAAGACATCTATGCTGACCATTAATGTTTGGATACCTCGGGAGGTGGGGAGCTCATTATCTGCAAAGCATTCTGCTCCATTGTTGGATGCCTCAAGTTAAAAAGTAGGAATGGCCTCTTTGTGACAGATGTCATGGGTTTTTATACCATCTTGTCCAGGGAATGGAACTGCCTCCTGTGTGTTGTGTATAACTATCATATCAGATTCTCCAGCTTGAAGGGAGGTTTGTGTTTGCTCCTTAGTGCCCTGGAAGCTTCTCCTGGATGGCGAGGGAGTCTAGAGACATTCTCCATGCACTTGACGCAGGAAGCTTTGCAGTGGGGAGGAATTTAGGGGAGAGCAGGGGCCTCCTCAGGCTGATTGGTAAGCATTTGAGGGAGAGACAACAGAGTCTCTTTGGGACAACAGCTAGGATCTAGAGGGAGCACAGGTGTTCACTTTAGCATGTTCACTATCATATTTTTATATAATAGTTAAAATTTGGAAAATTTGTAAACAGCTTAAATGTCTATCAAAAGTAGCTAAATAAACTATGATTTGTCTATATATTGGAATATTAAGCAGCGAATAAAAACAATGGTATAGGGGCACCTGAGTGGCTCAATCCCTTAAGCATCCAACTCTTGATCTCAGCTCAGGTCTTGATCTCAGGGTCGTGAGTTCAAGCCCTGTGTTGGGCTCCATGCTGGGCATAAAGCCTACATTAAAAACAAACAAACAAAAAACCAAAAAGATGTAGAACACTGCGTAAATAACTTTAACTTAGGAACACATTAGGCTCCTGTATGCTGTTAAGAAATATAATTGTTGGCCAATCAAAATGACACTACACATTTGGTCCTTTGTGTCACCTGTCAGTTGTGGGCAAAATTGACCTGCTTTCTCTCTCACCTGTGTTCATGAACCTGCAGCTCCCAGAGCAGTGTCTGACACATAGTATGTACTCAATAAATCTTGGATAGATGAATATCTGTGAACATCCTTTAAATTTCAAGGTTTTTTTTTTTTTTGTTTTTGTTTTATAGATTTTATTTGTTTATTTGACAGACAGAGATCACAGGTAGGCAGAGAGGCAGCCAGAGAGAGAGGAAGGGAAGCAGGCTCCCTGCTGAGCAGAGAGCCCGATGCGGGGCTCTATCCCAGGACCCTGGGATCATGACATGAGCCAAAGGCAGAGGCTTTAACCCACTGAGCCACCCAGGCGCCCCTAAATTTCACGTTTTTAAGAGGAAGTTTAGTATAATGTAAACTACTTCCATTTCTAACAATTTTTCATAATGTTGCTTACAATTAGTTCTGAAGACTGCTAATTGGATGTGTTGGATGCTTTCACTGAACTGCTGGTTGTTCTGAAGGTCTAAATCCACTAACTCTCTGGCTGAAAGGGCTTATCTTGAGATCTCCAAACCTACTTGGGAAACTCAAACAGTAACGTTCAAGCACAGCCAGCAGTGTTAGTGGGCCAAAGCTGACCCAACCATTGAGGGTCTCTCTGCATTGGGGTACAATAAACAACAGGCTCTTCATGTCTACCTAGTAATTCTCCCACTGCTGGCACTGACTGGCTAAAGCCCCTGAGTGTGTGTCGTTAGGGGGAAGAAACAACCCAGTCTGTCAATGACCAAAAGGTTAATGGAAAAACAATCCACTAGTTTGCTGTTTCCAAACCACCAGGGAGCTACTTCTCTCTTAAAGGCTCTTAAAAACAATAACAACAAACATCCTTTTCTTTGACTCTCAGCTTGGGAACAGAAGAGGAAACCCAGGAACAATTTTTCATTTGACACAACAGTTTCTTTTGTTTTGTTTCAGTTTCTCTGCATCACTTCTGTGCTCCATTCTTCTTCTTTGAAGAAATAAAAAAGCAATGTCTACCAGAGTGGAAACCTGGCTAAAGTAAAATCTGCCTGGTGGGACTCAGTTCCAGTTCCCACAAGGGCTAGCTCCTCTTCTGTATCAGAGACAGTGGGAGGCAGGGGAGCTGGTGCCAGATGGAGGGACCCACATCCTCTCAACTCCGAGCACACCAGATTTGGGGCCTAGGTGCTGTCTCTTCCAGGTTTTTAGAGGACAGTGGAAATTTTGATTCTTATGTAAGATCTATTTTTTTTTCTCTCTTGGTTGTTAATTAGACATTTTAAGATACTCTATAGACAAAAAAATACATTTGTGGGCCACCAGTTTTCAATCTCTGAATGTCTTACCTTAAGTTTGAGGTTGACTTTAGGCCTTTCTACTCCTAGTAAGTCACCTGAACAGAAGGACAAATTGCTATCCTAGCACCCTTTGGGCTTGAATCCATTTTCATTCCTATATCCCGAATCTCTTAACACACTAGGGGGTAGGAGGTGTGTGTAGGGAGTGGGTTCTTAAGACTAACTCATTATCTTAGCTGGATCACTCCTGTTCTTGAAAGTCACATTAATTACACCCCTGAAAACAATTTTCCCCTCTAGTCAACTGGATAATAGAATTCCAGGCCCTATTCCTAGAAGATGTACTTAGAAAACTATTAGTAGATTATCATGATGTGGATTCCTTTACCTCACATTGCCTCAGATTCCAACAAAGATGGGACAGCCAGCATAGATCTGAAACTAGGCTGGCAGAGCAGGAAATCAATGACTTCCCCTCTGAGCCTGGCACAGAGGAGTAATGTGCTGGTCTAAGAGCCCCTACAGATCCTGGCTGTTGTCCCAAAGAGACTCTGTTGTCTCTCCCTCAAATGCTTACCAGTCAGCCTGAGGAGGCCCCTGCTCTCCCCTGAATTCCTCCCCACTGCAAAGCTTCCTGTGTCAAGTGCATGGAGAATGTCTCTAGACTCCCTCGCCATCCAGGAGAAGCTTCCAGGGCACTAAGGAGCAAACACAAACCTCCCTTCAAGCTGGAGAATCTGATATGATAGTTATACACAACACACAGGAGGCAGTTCCATTCCCTGGACAAGATGGTATAAAAACCCATGACATCTGTCACAAAGAGGCCATTCCTACTTTTTAACTTGAGGCATCCAACAATGGAGCAGAATGCTTTGCAGATAATGAGCTCCCCACCTCCCGAGGTATCCAAACATTAATGGTCAGCATAGACGTCTTTTTGACAGCATACACAAGTGTGTACTTGTTTCTCAACCTTGGGACGCTTGCCACTTTGGCTTGGACAGTCTCTTGAGGGGAGTGTCCTATGCATGGTAGGATGTTTAGCAAGATTCTTGGTCTCTTCCCACTTAGATGCCAGCCAGTAGCTTCTCTTCAGTTGTGATAACCAAAAATGTCTCTAGACATTGCCAAATGTTCCCTAGGAGGAAAAACTGCCTTCAGTTGAGAGCCACAGCCTTAGAATAAATTCCAATAACTAGAAATTGTGTATCAAAGGGGATGCACAACTCCAAGATTTTGCTTATGTGCTCCAAATTAAAGGCTGTGGGAGATTATATGCTGGTGTTGATGACAGTGTAGGGGAGCAGGTATCCTCATACACTGGTGGGAGTATAATTTTTTTCAATTTGAGGTGAAGTTCATGTAATATACAATTACCATTTTAAAGTGTACAGTTCTATGAGATTTAGTGCATTCACAATGCTGTGTAACTACCAGTTCTTTCTAGTTTCAAACTTTTTCATTACCCTGAGAAAAATACTTACCCATAAAATAGTCACTCTCTGTTTTCCTTTCCCCCATCTACTTTCTGTCTCTGTGGATTTGCCTATTCTGGAATCATGCAACATGTAATCTTTTATGTTTGGCTTCTTTCACTTAGCGTAGTATTTTTGAGCTTCTTCCAAGATGTAGCATGTATCAGTAATTTATTTCTTTCTGTGGCTGGATAATATTCTATTGTATATGTGCATCATAATTTGTTTATCCATTCATCCGCTGATGGCCATTTGGTTTGTTTCCATTTTTTGGCAATTACGAATTATCCTGCTATGAGGCCCATAAATTTAAAAATTTCAACCTCTCAGATTGACAGAGGTTAAAAGCAATATTGAGATATTTTAGAGGCCTTTGTTATAAGTGGCCAGTAAATATGTTCAAGGATATTCAGATTCCTTGATGTGGACAATGGCAGCCATTTTGATGTTTGTCGTCTTTCAGTGAATGTGAAAATATGTACTGGGTCCTTTTTGTCTAGTCTTGTGTGAAGTGTTGGATGGTGGGATTTTCAAAAGAAGCGTAGAGTTGTTTATTGCTTTACCCCTCCTCTGCCTCTGCCCCTGCCCCTAAGGAGTTTCTTCTCTGGGGCTGCATGGGGGACAAAAATTCTGAGTTTGATTTGTTATTGGGCTATTGCTTACGTACCTCTTGGCTTTAAGCATCTGTCACGAGGCAGATGAGTGTCCCATGAATTATCATAGTGATTTCACAGAATTAATTTCCTCGGAGTTGCCAGGCAGAATAGCCTGTGGACATCACATTTGTAGAATTCTGGACAGCTGTTTTCCAATATTTACCTTCCATACATCAGTGGCATTTGCAAGCTGCTTTAAAAAAATATTTTATTTTTTTAAGAAAGAATTTTAGTTTTACGTGTTTGGAGGAAAAAACCCTTTCTTAGAGTTAAGTGTTACATTAAGGATTTAAGGAAGCAGGATAAAAACCCTTGTAGTGTTTAATTCACTCTTTGCCAGTTCACTATCATATGGTTCAGCATATGATAATTATAATTTAAAGAGAGTCAGATACTGAATTTAATACATGAATACTTCCTGTATTGGTTTCCTAGGACTGCCATAACAAAGTACCATAGAACAGGTGGCTTAAATAACAAATATTTATTTTTTCACATCTCTGGAGGCTGGAAGTCCAAGATCAAAATATTGCCAAGATTGATTTCTTCTGAGATCTCTCTCTTTGACTTGCAGATGATTGTCTTCTCTCTTCACATGGTCTTTCCTCTGTGTCTGTCTGTGCCCTAATCACCTCTTCTCATAAGGACACTAGTCATATTGGATTAGGCCCTCCCATGTGACCTCATTTTACTTTAATTATCTCATTTTAGAGACCCTATTTTCAAGTACAGTCACATTCTCAGGTATGGGGGTTAGGACTTCAATGGAAGAATTTTGGAAGATACAATTCAGCCCATACCCTTCCTAATGTGGGAACTTACTGGAAACCATATAGAACTTATAAAATGTTGATACTACAACATCTTCAAAAGTAATACACGTCTATCATTTTCAAACCATTTAGTTAACCTTTAACTACCTCAAAGTGTTGCTAAATTGGGCTTGCTTTATTAGCTAGATCTCTTATTTGCGTTTGCTGCATTGTTTATATTTAATTTGAAGAGAAAATAGATTCACCAAGTAGGTTACCCACTCCTACCATGTGTATCCTTTTTTCTTTTTATTGAGATATAATTCACCTATCATAAAATTCACTCTCTCAAAGTGTACAGTTCAGTGGTTTTAGTATATTCTCAAAGTTGTGTATCCATCATGACTATTTAATCCCAAGATGTTCATCATCCCCAAACAAAACCTGTACCCATTAATAAGTCACCATTGGTATCCCTCCACCTGAGAGCAGTCACTCTCCATCCTACCTTCCCCATCCCTGCTAATAATTAACCTACTTTCTGCATCCTGGATTTGCCTGTTCTGGACTTTTCCTATAAATGGAACCATACAATATGTAGTCTTTTGCATCTGCTTCCTTTCACTGAGCATAATGTTTTCAAGGTTCACCCACATTGTAGCAGTATCGGTACTTCAGTGTTCTTTTTTTTTTTTTTTTAATGGCTAAATAATATCCCATTGCATGGATATGCCACATTTAATTTGTCTGTTTGTTGGTTGATGGACACTTGATTTGTTTCCACTATTTGGCTATAAGGAATAATGTTGGTATGAACATTCTTGTGTAGTTTTTCTTTTCGAAGTAGGCTCCATGCTCAGAGTAGAGTCCAATGCAGGGCTTGAACTCATGACCCTGGGATCAAGACTTGACTTGAGATTAAGAGTCTACGCTTAACCAACTGAGCCACCATCATGTTTAAGTTTCTATATAAACATTTACATAAACATTTATTTTCAATTCTCTTAGGTATATACCTTATCTTTGTGTTCAGAGATAAGGAACTGCCAAACTGTTTTCCAAAACAGTTCCACCATTTTACATTCCCAGCAGCAGTGTGTGAGGGTTCCAATTTCTCCACATCCTTGCCAACATCTGCTACTGTCCATATTTTTTATTATTATAGCCACTTTAGGGAGCCCATCTTTACTTTTAATTTGCTTTGCAAAACTTTGCTCATGGTGCTGGAGGCAAGCACCTGAGTCCTGGATGCATTGTTTTGTTCCCTTAGGGGACTTCACTTGCTGTTGTCCATTTCCCACTTCATCTTTGTGAGTTTTCATTCTGCATCAAATAATTCAGCAAATAATTCAGCTCTGGTGTTTGGAGCCCAGTGAGAATCCAGTTGCAGGGGGTCTCTGCTCACATTCCTCCTGGGCCTGATGAATTAATGCTTCCCCTGTGCATTCCTGTCCTGTGTTGTTACCTGCCTTATATAGCATGAATGCATTAAATGAAAATGTTCAACTCTTTTTTTATTTAAAAAAAATTTTTTTTTCTGAATCAGTAAGGAATTTACCCCCTTCTACTGTCTTGCCCCTCTCCCAATTATGTAGTTTAACATTGATTTTTTTCCGTCCTCCTTCTAGGCATACACAGTACTTGTAGACACTTTTTAATGACAAATCAATTCCAACACCTTGATGGTACAGACTTGGGAGAGCAGTTGAGTTTAAAGCTCTGTTCTGTCTTTTTGTTTAAAAAGTTGAGTCATCCGTGATTGATGGAGGACATTACTGAGAGAAGTTAGCACCATTTTGATTTATTTTGTTTACTTCGGAAACAGTTTTCTCACTTGTCAAAATAATTATGAGAAACGAATTGTGGAACCGTTGCGGAGGAAGGGCAGAGAAAGCCAAGGTTCAGGGTCCCCTCCTAAGCTGAGGAAGGCCCAGAGGGACAGGCCCACGCCTTCTGCCGCACCAGGATGAGAGCTCTGACTGGGCAGGGCTGGGGGCCCTGACTCCTCCCCCGGCTGCATAGTGTCAGGAGGTGCTGGGGCCGCGGAGAAAAAGCTTTCCTGTAATTATTTTGTAGTGTTTTAATTCCAACTGCCTCACCTCCGGTTCTTTGGATACCAGTTTCCTCATAGCTCAATGTACTTTTCCTTCCTAGCATGTAAATATCAAACGCTGTAATAAAATACACGTTAGTCAGTATCAATGACCTCCTCCTCTAGATAGCATGCGCTATTTTTTTCTTGATCATGGCTGAATCCCCAGTGGCCTTCTCTGTGCCTTACTGAGATGATCAATAAATATTGGTTGAAAGATAGAAGGAAACAATGTCATGAAGATAAAACAGAGAGCACAATGCAGCATCTAATGTGATGGAAGAGGAGGTGGGGTGTAGGGTGGTCTGTGAAGAAGTGAAGGATGAGCAGGAGTTAGTGATCCAGGTGAAGAGGTTCTGGGATGGGAATTCTAGGAACAATGGAAATGCATGAAATCACAAAAGCACACGTGAAATATTCAGGACCTAAGAAGCTGGAGTCCCAGGGAGTTCCAGAGTTTGGTGGGCCTGTCTTTTTCTGACATCATTTTCTGCAGGATAACCTATAAGCTCATGAGACAAAAGAGAATTCTGGAATTTGGGTGCTAGAGAGAATCTGCAAGCCCAAAGCCAGGGAACTGGTGGACAGCTTCAGAGGGCCGAGGCCTGGATCCTCAATCCTGTGGCAGTAACTACAAGTGATCCTGGTGAACCAGACTGCAGTGGGCAGCTTCCCTTAATTGTCCCAGTGAAGCCCCAGGGTGGAAGCCTCTGTTCCTGACTAACATGAAATTCCTTCCCTATAATTCCAGGATTTTGCCTTTGTTCTTTCTCAACCAGAAACAAGGCAAGTCTGTTTCTATGGCTGATTCACCTTGGGGTTGGACTTTTTATGTCACTATCCTGTTGCTTCCTTGGCTCAGCCCCCTTTCCTGCTGGGTTAAATGCAGGTAGCTGATTTTGCTTCCCTGGGGAGGACACCCCTAAGACCATTCTGGCTCTCCTGGTGTCTGAGGGCTGCTGGCTGTCACCTCCTGTTGCCATCTGCAACACTTGGCTTCACATTTGCCTGTCCTCTATGCCTTTCCCAATTTGTCATTATTATTTTAGTGATAATAGAGAGACCACTGGGAGTAGAGGCAGCAGGCAGCAGCTTTTACAGTTGATTAAATGCCTAAAGAACTAAGAGAGATGTGGGCTGGCTTGCCCCTTGTTCACCTAGAACCTGTCACATGTCCTCTGGCCTTTGGTTTCCTCTCTGCTTGGTGGTTCTTGGTAGCCACAACCCATCTTACTTGCAATGCAGACACTTGTTCTAATTAGAGAACTTAGCTTACCATTTCCCTTAGAGTAAACATTTTGAAAACAGATCTTTGAAAGTATATAGTTTCTTGGGCTTCTGTTGGCTTGCAAAGCCTATTAGTACTTCTTGTCACCAGTAGAAAAGCCTTTAAAAGCACCCACGCAAGTGAAGGTGAGGTGTAGGCAGAGAGTGTGTGATGCTCTGGGCAAGACATGCCAAGGTTTTGGTAAATGAAAGTTAACCTTCACTTTGAATATCCCACGAGAGAAATAATAGTATGCATTTAAATTTGCTTCCTGGAAAATGACTGCTCTGATGGATAGGATTTCCATTCAGTGGCTCATCTGGGCATAACTATGGGGTTTGCTCATGGTAAAGATGGAGGCCATCTCCCTGCAGAATGTTTTCACCTTGCTCCATGAAAGGGCTGATATGCTGGGTGCTTTCTGACTTCCTACAAGGTGGGCTACTTGGATTCTCTGTTGCAGCATGAGGTTGAGAGTCCTGTGACAGAAACGAGGTGCTCTGAAATCTAACTGCTCTCCTTATGCATAACTTGCTTTTTTGTAAAGTCTCTTCATTTATTCAAAATTGTCATATTCCCCCAGTGCATCTGAATAATTGAAGTTTGACTGTAATTGCCATAATTCACAATTTTACAGCAATTTAGAAGAAAAACAATTGAGAATTTTGTGCTTCTTATCCCATGGAAAGGTCCAGATGACAAAGCTAAGAATGCAATAAATTTTAATTATGATGTAAGACAGACACTTCGTGTCTGGGGAGGTCGAGGCATGGCCAGGCAGGTTGCAACAGTTAATGTGGGCAAGGAGGACACCCGGGCATTTGTTTCACAACAAGAGGAATCAGAATGAGACCTTTTAGAAGCATTAACATGCAGGCAGCACTGAGTAGAACTTTCTAACCAGCTTTTGATGTCCATAGATGAGAGGAAAGTCCTCATGGGCAAGAATGAAACTTCTGAAAGAATGGGAGATGAAAGAGAATTATAGAAAGGGCCCCCACATCCTTTGGGCAGGGAAGTCTTGTTTTACACAGGTGCAGCTGTGCACTGCAGATGTCGTGCCCGAAGCCATGGAACACCGTATTTCTGGTGCCCACATTGGTGGAGTGACAGGAGCATGGCCCAAGTCGCAGGACTGGCTTGGGAAGTGCAGAGGCAGCAGGAAAAATGAGCGCATAACTGCAAGGAAGGATGAAAGGCACGTGGCTATTAGGGAAATAGGCAACCCAGCGCCCCCAGTTCTGTGCTGGGAAGAAGGGCTGGGGTGGTTTCAGAGCCACCCTCGGGGAGGGAGTCAGGCATAGATGGGACCACATAAGCTGGCCTGCTGAGTGCAGGGCCCCAGGGCTGCAAGATGCCATGGCAGATGCGAGTGTTGTGGGGGACCTGGGCTGCTGACGCCGGTGCAGGGTGGTGCGTCAGGGATGCTGAGGGCCCAGGTGCCTCAGTAGACAGGGGGAATGCCCACCTTTTGGAACCAGGTCCTGAGGATAGAGACGAAGAAACCACAGGCCATGCTTCTCAAGTAGCTCAGAGCCAGGGAAAAGGGGCATATACAATATAAGATTGGAGCTTAAATAAAAAGACATTTGCTGATAGGGATAGGCTTCATGGAAGTTTAAGATTTAACCCACTGGGACAAAGCCCAGTCCCCATCTATGTATTCAGGGCAAGTGTGGGTGTCTGTCTTTTCTGGACCCAACAACACACCCATGGTTGACCTTGTCATTCACAACTGAATCATAGTTGCCCTTGATTCCAAAGATGGAAGTTTAACTTAGTCAAAGTTTCCTTACCTTCAGGTTTTTCTTTTTTAAGCCCGATGAGTTCAGATCCTTTTGTCCTTCCTATTAAGCGTGGCCTAAGCGAGGGAGTATAAACCTTTATGTGTTACGGACCCTTTTAAGATGTTACCTGATCCATGCAATTATGTGTTTATGTGCATGTTTGCAGGGAGGTTGAGTCTCTGATGAAAGCTATGCAGTGAATGTGGGGTGGGGGTGGGGGTAGGCTCAAGGGCCAGTGAGATGGGGCAGGGGGAGAGGGAAGCACATGGGAAATATGCAGGTAAATACTGAATCTTGTAAAGCTTATTTTTCGGTTTGGAAGTGTACCGGTGGCAGAAGGGGGAAAGCCTAGCCTTGAACAAAAATAATTTCCTTCTCCTTTCCCAGGCCTAGTCTCAGGAAGGGGTGGAGGGGAAACTCACAGAAGAGAGGCGGAAGGACTACAGGGGCTGGGAGTGGGATGGGGGAGGAAGCAGCCCACACACCAATGACAGGGGTGTGGAAGGGAGCAGACCCAGCAGACCCCAAGAGTGTCCTCTTCCCACTCATGGCCCAAAGACAGTCCACTGTCTGTTGGGTCAGGGGGCTCTGGATAAATAGACTGAGGGTGAGGGCCTTGGACACCTTGGGTGTTGGGGTTGGGCCTTGACGGAGAGGGGAGCAGAACAGAATGGCCGGTTCTTCGGGCCAGCAGTGTCCAGCAGTGGTGGGCTGCTTCATGGTCACATTTGCCTGTACTCTGAGAGGCTTCCCTGCTCCTTCCCAAGGACTTCACTGTGGTTATAGACTCAAGTTAACCCCCCGGTAACCTCTCAACCTGAATAAATGAGAGCAAGCTGGACACAACTGTGTGGGCCACCTGCTGGGTACCAGGTGAGCCAATTACTGCCCACTTTGGAGTGGGAAGTACACTTAGAAGAGAGGGTTACTCTGGGCAACTATTTTGTCATCTTTTTAAAATTAATCTTAAGAAAATCATTCAAATAACATGTGATATTTAAAAAATTAGAAAACAAACACTGCAGAGAAAATGAAAATCTCTTATAGTCTGACTCCTCTAGGGATAATCATTCTGAACATTTTTGGGTTTAACTGACTGGACTTATTTGTGTTTCTAGGACCAGTTAAAAATCAATTACAGCAGAGCAGACTTGTTTCCTGCTGTTCTCCCTGACAGCACATTCTGGGTTTCTTGTCAGTCATGCAGCCTCCTTGTGGGATGGTGTACAGGGCCCCATCAGATGTGTGTGTCAGAATTCCCTGCTGCTGGGCAGTTTAGGTTGTGGTTAGTTTCTTACTTTTACAAATAGTGCTTCAATGAACCTTGCTGCAAGCTGAATTCCATTTCTAGGAGCATTTAAAGCAAAAAATTAAGGAAAGATGCAGAGAAAAGGTGTATTTTTTAAGGCTTTGCATACAAGTCACCAAATTACCTGGACATCTTTTTGGCAAGCTCCTACCCCAGCAGATATATGTGAGTCAGAATGTGACTGATGACCTCAAAGGAAGATACCCGGGGGGTTTTGTCTTGCAGGAAACTATTGCTCGTATGTTTTTCAAGAGATTGCAGCTTCGCTCTCCTTTATCTGGCAGAGCAGAAACAAGACACAACAATAGCAATAAAAACAACTTGAAATTGTGTCTTTAACCTAGCCAATTTTTCCTCTTGCCTGCTGGGGTTGAAGATCTGGTTTATCAAGTATTAAAATCTTTACTAGAGGTTTTACTTAGATTTTGGCAATGACCTCAAGGGTTACAACTAGCTTTCCTGAGCTTGAAATTGTTATTTCCACAGGAGGATGGGGGTGGAGGCTGTTGGAGCAGGCAGGTAAGAGGAGCCTCCTCAGAGAGCTTTGCCTGAAGCCAGACTACACGTATGAGCCACCTGACCTCTGCCCCAGTCTCCTAGGGCATCATCCACTGAAACCGTAAACTCATATTAGACAGACGGTCTAGTCTCAACACTACAACTTACCTGATACAGAGTAATCATCCACTAAATTGTTGAAAGAGTGACTGAAACCCCATTCCTTCAAATGCAGCTTTGTTCTTTGTTGACCTTCTATGTCCTAAAGTAAAATAGGGGCAGGGAGTGGACTGAGGAATGCCAGCAGAGAGGGGTAGACATGGTTTTCTCCAAAACAGATGTGAAAACAATCTGGCATAGACATTCTAAGGTTATGGATATTTTTCTTGCCTTTTTGAACACTTTATATCTCGGCTCTGCCTTCGGGGTATAACTTCCTGATGTCTTCTCACTTTGTCTTCCCTCAAACCCAGCATGTCAGAAAACCTGTGCAGAAGGGGCAGAAGTGGGGAGGGCATGAAGTCAGGGAATCTGCAGTCAGTACAGTGCTCTGGAGACACCTGAGGAGGACACAGTGAGAAAAAAAACACCATACTGTCCTGACTACATAATTTCTGAGTTGGACTGGCTCCAAGTGCTGCTGTTGCGAGGATGTCCTCCAAGTGTTGGTAACTTGGAGGTGCTGTGAGTGGGGGGGGGCGGGGGGGAGGGACAGTCCTGGAAAACAGACCGGGTGGCTTTTCCCAGATCACAGAGAGGCTCAGAGGAACCAGGGCGAGACTGGAGGGCTCACACTCCAAAGGTGGGGGCTCATTGCTCCAGCTCAACTGGCGGGATCAGATCATAAAACCAAAATGGAAGTGGAGATGGATGGAAGAGGCAGGAATGGCTCAACACCATGATGGGGAATTGCATATTGATCACAAGGAGAAAAGGAGGTTTTTAATAAGGAGAAATAATTACCTAGTGAGTCAAGTTTCAGACTTTCCTGAACATTCAAGCCAGCCTGAGTCCAGAACAGGAAACAGCTGGCAAACATTTTAATCAAGCGAAGGCAGCCGCTCTGCCGTCCAAAGGGGGAACTCTTTAATTAAGTCCTGTTGCCTTGTTTATCAGCAGAAATAAGAAACGATCTGGCCACCAGGATGGAAAGGAGCTTCAGAGAAACCCAGCAGTGCGTGAAGACACTGGTGTGCCTGGGAAGGGAGACGGAGCCTGGGAACATTTTGGAACTAGATACCATCCAAGACACAGGATGCTATTATGACAAAGACAGCAGTGCCTGGCGTGGGTCAGGGGCTGGAAGTGGTGGGGTCTGTGCCACCAGGGAGCCCTCCATTTGCTGTAGAGTTCTTACCTACACAGATGCAGGCCCAGCAAGATGGCCTGCAGGTGCACAATAAAGGACTTTGTCACTGAGCTGTGAACCATAACCTTCTTAGGCACACAGAAAATGAATGTGACTGTCTCATTAAGGCAGCAGAAATGATCATAATTTTATTTCTAATTTGTCTTCTCTTTTTCCCTTCTGATATTGTAACAGGGGACACAGCTGAATCAAGTTTCAGCTGCTGAGGGAGGTGCAGATGGTGCTGTGTGGTGTGGCCCAGAAGGGATTTCCTACAGAATGTGCTAAGGCAGAGGCAGGGGGCAAATTGCAGGCTAGCTCCCTCTAGGCCTTTCCCTGGACCTGGAAACCTCTCTACCACAGCCTGTTTCCTTCAGTATCTTCTGGCTCTGATTATCCCTTAGTCCTTCTCTCCTTTCTAAAGCGATTCATTTGTTCATTCATTCATTCGTTCATTCATTCATTTATTGTGTATTTTACTAGTAGAGGATTTTCATTCAACCAATTCCATCTTCTCCCCATCCGATAGGCACTGGAGGAAGGCTGCTTCTGTGGGGGCTCTGTGTCCAATATGGGAACAACCCCTTGAATAAAACGTTACCTACCATTCTGAACTTATTTCTTCCCTCAAGGAGATCAGAATGATTTGGATGAGTACATTCTCATTTAAAACCTCTACCTTTCTCAGAAAACTTATTAAAGATGTGATTAAAGAAATAATCATGAAACTTATTTATTGACTGAGGTTCTTTCACTTGGTCCTGAATGTGAGATTTGAATGCTAAATGACTGAGGCTTCTTTTAGCGTTTACTTGGTGCCCTTGTGCTGTCGTGCTCAGAAACAATGCTCAGTGTTCGACGGCTGGGGCCATTGTCAGATATGGACCTGCACAGCCTTGTCTCCAGAAGGAAGATGGTCTGAAAATGACATTAGAATATCTACAGAAAGCCCCTGGATGAGGGAAAAATCAATATAGCCCAATTGTGACCTAGCTCTGGCCCTCCTGGGTTGGGGGCAGCATGGGAGGACCTCCACTGACTATACTCTTCTTGTCCAAAAACATCAATTTATGACCCCTGTCAATCTCCACCTGCAAAATGAAGGGTTCTGACCTCATTCATGGGTCCTTCCATGCTGACAACCTATGATGACGAATGTGGTTCAGGAACCAGCCAATCACGGGGGAGAGCAGGAACACAAGCATCTAAGAGTTGAAATAAAGAGTATTTCCTCCCCCCAACCCCCCTTAATTAGGGAAGTAGAGAGACTTGAACTCCTGAGGGTTTTGGAATGACTGCAGCCCAAATCAGGTCGGGGACTTCCTGTGGACACTGATCCCTGTTTGCCATCTTGCTACCCACTTTCTTCTGGAAGTAACATGCACTGGGGTGGAGAGTGAGGGTGGCAGAGAGACTTGGTTATATTTGCCTGACAGCAATGTGATATAAACACCCATCTCATCTGAGCTACACTCATATTTTATATGAAAGAAAAGCTCTTTCTCCTTATACAGTGCAATTACACATAAATACTTCATGTCATCTGCTCCTGAAATTTTAGCAGCGGGACTTAATGCTGCCGGTTACTGTGGCAACAGGCAAAGTTGGTGATTTTGAATATCAGGGTATTATTTCACGCCGGGAAGGTTCGTTTCTGTGTATGGGTGTGCATGCATGTGTATGAATGTGCTCTGTGTGTGTGCAGGGTTTTGTTGCATGGCAGAGATAGTTTATTTATATACCTCATTGTTAGAACGTCAGGAGGTGAGACTGTCGCCATTGTTCAGGTGAACAGATTGGAAAATCTGAGCCCAGCATAGGGTATCTTCTATCTCTTGGTCATATCTTTTCTTGAGAAAGATTAATTAGGCTTACAATGGACACATGACAGATTTAAAAAAAAAATTTGGTAATAGAGACAAAGATGCTGAGGTAAAAGACACCTACAGTGGGCTCATATTTTTCTTTTCTTTTTTCTATTTTGGTTCTATGGCTCTTCTGTGAACTCCACCTTCTTGGGCCTCTCATTTCTCCTTCCCTCATTGCTGCTGACACCCCTGTGAGCCAGTTCTTGGGGCTCTAGCATCTTCAGCTTATTTGACACTTCTCCCCTGCTTCCCACCTATAAACCTCAGTTTCTAGTTTGCATGTCTATGTTACAACATTCCTTCCATCTTATTCCAGAAATTCTTTGCTTCCTCTTCCTGTTTTTTTTTTTTTTTAAATTATCATCAGTCTCTGTTTCCCTCTTGTTCTCATTCTCTGTCTCTCACACACATCAACTAGGCTTGATTTTTTTTTTTTTTTCTCACTACAGATAGGTGTTTTCTATGTGGTGGAAAAAGTAACCCCTGGCTTCTCCAAGTGAACATTCTTCCAACCTAGAAGTTCTCATTCTGCTGCACTTGTTCTCCCTGACACTGTACTCAGGAAGGGACTATGATGGGTCTGGATCGAATCCCATGTCCACTTCTGGGCCAATCACTGCCCTGGGTGGTGAGACATTATGACTGGTGAGGCCTGGGTTGCCCCGCAACTGCAGAAAAGGAATGGGGCTGCCCAGTCCCAACAATAGCTGACATGATCATCACAGCAGAGACCAGGACACCATAGGACCTTTCCTCCCATTCACAGTTCCGTGGGGAGGATATTTTGTTGGTCTCATGAGTCTCCCTGTTAGCTCAGGGCTGAGAATTCTTAGGTGGTTGAAAGTTAATTAGTTTGTAGGTAGAGGTGGTTGATTGAACATATGCATTAATTGGCATGTTAGTGAAGTTTTGAGAGTAAACAAAAAGTAGCAAGATTTGAAAAAATATATATAAACTCAGAAAAACAAAGGGGAAATGAAACAAAAACATACACATTTTGAAAAGCACACAGACAAGTGGTAACTGATTTGGCTTTCTTGACTGCTGGCTTAGTAATCATCTTTCTCTGGGCAGAAGCAGCCTGAATTACACTGAAGAGCCAAAAACAGGCTCAGCAATTGTTGCTTTTAGGTATTGGTGAAGGTGGAGGTAAAGACAAGGCTTGAAAAAGCAGAAAATCTATTTTAGAAGCAGTTAGAATGGGAAATCCTTTCTACTCCATGCTGGTGGTGATTGGCCTTCCCACCCTAGGTGGGAGGTAGATTTTTTTTCTCGGATAAGATAAAACAGAAGGTCTCTGGCCTGGGGGATACAGCCACTATAGACACAGGTGTGCTGCAGTGAAAATGGGGTAATTTTGAGTGTTTCTATACTAGCTTTCCCACTCAGCATCCAGGATGCTGATTGTGGGCCTGTAACGTTATGGGCAGGGTTTTTTTTTTTTTTTTTTTTTTTAAGATTTTATTTATTTATTTGACAGAGAGAGATCACAAGTAGGCAGAGAGGCAGGCAGAGAGAGGGAGAGGGGAGCAGGCTCCATGCTGAGCAGAGAGTCCGATGCGGGACTCGATCCCAGGACCCCGAGATCATGACCTGAGCCGAAGGCAGTGGCTTAACCCACTGAGCCCCATGGGCAGGGTTTTTAAGGGCTATTCTTTAGGGTTTCTTCTTAGTTCTCCAGAGATACTGACATTGGAAGTTCATTAGTGAAATGACTGTATTGTCTTCCTCAAGTAAACCCCATAGCTGCTAGGTCTCACCATGTGATTGAACTTCCAATCAGCATGTTAGTGTCCTGACCTTAAATAGAGCTGAGAGCTAGGGATCAGCAGACATCTGAGGAAAGCCTCTAATATGAAAAAGGTCAGATATTTCTACTGGATATTCAGAATATTCATTGTCTGTTCTATTTTCTAGTAGATTTTTTCCGTATTTTGTCTTCCAACATTTCTATAGGAATTTTTATTTATGTTCTCCAATTTTTAAATTTTAAGAACACTTTCTTGTTCTCTGAATGTTCTTTTTTATAGGTTCCCTTATTTATTTTTTTATAATTTAAAAAAATATTTTATTTATTTATTTGACAGAGAGAGAGGGGGAAGCAGGCTCCCTGCTGAGCAGAGAGCCTGATGCGGGGCTTGATCCAGGACCCTGAGACCATGACCTGAGCCAAAGGCAGAGGCTTAACCCACTGAGCCACCCAGGCGCCCCTATAGGTTCCCTTTTTTAAAAATAAAATTTTATTACACTGGAGACCAAAACCTTCCTGAAAGAAAAAAAAATGTATAATATACAAAGGATCAGGAAACAGGATGGCTTTGAACTTTTTAACACCCGTACTGGAGGCTAGAGGTCAATGATGGATCAGTGTCTTTCAAGATTGAGAGGAATGTGATTCACAACTTAGAATTCTATATCCAGCCAAGCTATCAAGTAAATGTAAGGGATGAATAATAATAACAACATTTAAGTCTTGTGTGCTCTTTCTCACAAAGTTATTGGAAGATATGCTTGACCAAAGCTAGGGTTTAAGTCAAAGGAGAGAGAGAAGAGAGGGAGAAGGGAAAGACATAGGGGGGAAATGGGATCTACTCAAGAGAGCTGTGAATGGAGATACTAGGGTGACAATTTGCAACATATGAGAGCTCTAGTCTTCAGCAAGTCCGAGGCTCTGGAATAGATTTCTTCCAGAAGACCTGTGTTAGAAAGATGGCAAGAAGAGAAGAGTGGTAAGGTGGAGCAGGGAAGCTGTAAAAGAGAGATGTGAAAGAGAACTGTCTTTCACTACATTGGACAGAAAATAAATAATGCTGAAAACTAAATACACATGTATCACTCCTTCTTGTTATTTCAGAGATATCCACAAATGAATCGTCAGAAAGAGTTGAGAGTGGTTGCCTTTGGGAGTTGGGAGTTGTTTGGTTAG
Source organism: Martes martes (assembly GCF_963455335.1). Classification (NCBI taxonomy): domain Eukaryota; kingdom Metazoa; phylum Chordata; class Mammalia; order Carnivora; family Mustelidae; genus Martes; species Martes martes. The sequence continues at coordinate 35,928,590 of NC_137905.1, forward strand.
GAGGCAGAGGGCTGCTATTTTTGTAGTAAGTCTTGTAAAGTTACTTGACTCTTTTTTTAAATTAACATACAATGTATTATTTGCCACAGGAGTTCAGGTCTGTGAATCATCAGGCTTACACATTTCACAGTACTCACCATAGCACATACACTCCCCAATGTCCATAACCCAGCCACCCTATCCCTACCCTCCCAACCCCCAGCAACCTTTAGTTTGTTTTGTGATATTTAGGGTCTGTTATGGTTTGTCTCCCTCCTGATCCCATCTTGTTTCATTTTTTCCTTCCCTACCCCACCCCCCACTCTGCGTCTCAAATTCCTCATACCAGAGAGATCATATGATAAATGTCTTTCTCTGATTGACTTATTCACTCAGCATAATATCCTTTAGTTCCATCCACATCATTGCAAATAGCAAGATTTCATTCTTTTGATACTACTGCATAGTATTCCACTGTGTGTGTGTGTGTGTGTGTATACACATCAAAAGATGAGTGGATAAAGAACATACATACATATGTATGTATGTATGCATGTATATATGTATATGTATGACAGATATGAATGGATATGAGTGGATAAAGAAGATGTGACATACATACATACATACATACATACATACATACGTAGGTTCTTTCCATAGTTTGGCTATTGTGGACATTGTTGCTATAAAAATTCAGGTGCACGTGCCCCTTTGGATCACTACATTTGTATCTTTAGGGTAAATACCCAGTAGTGCAATTGCTGGGTCATAAAGTAGCTCTATTTTCAACTTTTTGATTCCTCCATACTGTTTTCCAGAGAGGCTTTTCCAACTTGCATTCCCATAAACAGTGTAGGAGGGTTCCCCTTTCTCCGCATCCTCACCAGCATCTGTCATTTCCTGACTGGTTAATTTTAACTATTCTGACTGGTATGATGTGGTATCTCACTGTGGTTTTGATTTGTATTTTCCTGATGTCAAGTGATGTTGAGCACTCTTGCACGTGTCTGTTGGTCATCTGGATGTGTTTACAGAAATGTCTGTTCATGTCTTCTGCCCATTTCTTGATTGGATTATTTGTTCTTTGGGTGTTGAGTTTGAAAAGTTCTTTGTAGATTTTGTATACTAGCCCTTTATCTGCTATGTCATTTTCAAATATCTTCTCCCATTCCGTCGGTTGTCTTTTGGTTTTCTTGACTGTTTCCTTTGGTGTGCAAAATTTTCATCTTGGTGAAGTAACAATAATTCATTTTTGTACTTACTTCCCTTGTCTTTGGTGATGTTTCTAGGAAGAAGTTGCTGTGACTGAGGTCGAAGAGGTTGCTGCCTGTGTTCTCCTCAAGGATTTTGATGGATTCCTTTCACATTGAGTTATTTCATCCATTTTGAGTCTATTTTTGTGTGTGGTGTAAGGAAATGGTCCAGTTTCATTCTTCTGCATGTGGCTGTCCAATTTTCCCAACACCATTTGTTGAAGAGACTGTCTTTTTTCCATTGGACTTTCTTTCCTACTTTGTCAAAAATTAGTTGACCAGGTTGAGGGTCTATTTCTGGGCTCTCTATTCTGTTCCATTGATCTATGTGTCTGTTTTTGTGCCAGTACCATACTGTCTTGATGATGACAGCTTTGTAATAGAGCTTGAAGTCTGGAATTGTGATGCCACCAACTTTGGCTTTCTTTTTCAACATTCCTCTGGCTATTCCAAGTCTTCTGGTTCCATATAAATTTTAGGATTATCTGTTCCATTTCTTTGAAAAAAAATTGATGGTATTTTGATAGGGATTGCATTAAATGTGTGGATTGCTTTAAGTAGCATAGACATTTTCACAATATTTCTTTTTCCAATCCATGAGCATGGAATGTTTTTCCATTTCTTTGTATCTTCCTCAATTTCTTTCATGAGTACTTTATGTTTTCTGAGTACAGATTCTTAGCCTCTTTGGTTAGGTTTATTCCTAGGTATCTTATGGTTTGTGTGCAATTGTAAATGGGATCAACTCTTTAATTTCTCTTTCTTCAATCTTGCTGTTGGTGTATAGAAATGCAACTGATTTCTGTGCATTGATTTTATATCCTGACACTTCACTGAATTCCTGTATGAGTTCTAGCAGATTTGGAGTGGAGTCTTTTGGGTTTTCCATGTAAAGTATCATATCATCTGCAAAGAGTGAGAGCTTGACTTCTTCTTTGCCAATTTGGATGCCTTTAATTTCTTTTTGTTGTCTGATTGGTGAGGCTAGGACTTCTAGTACTATGTTGAACAGCAGTGGTGAAAGTTGACATCCCTCCTGTGTTCCTGACCTTAGGGGAAAAATTCTCTGTTTTTTCCACATTGAGAATGATATTCACTGTGGGTTTTTCATAGGTGGCTTTGATGATATTGAGGTATGTATCCTCTTTCCCTACACTTTGAAGAATTTGATGAAGAAAGGATGCTGTACTTTCTCAAATGCTTTTTCAGGATCTATTGAGAGTATCGTATGGTTCTTGTTCTTTCTTTTATTAATGTATTGTATCACATTGATTGATTTGCAGATGTTGAACCAACATTGAAGCCCAGGAATAAATACCACTTGGTCGTGGTGAATAATCCTTTTAAAGTACTGTTGGATCCTATTGGCTAGTATTTTGGTGAGAATTTTCGCATCTGTGTTCATCAAGGATATTAGTCTGTAATTCTCTTTTTGATGGGATCTTTGTCTGGTTTTGGGATCAAGGTGATACTGGCCTCATAAAATGAGTTTGGAAGTTTTCCTTCCATTTCTATTTTTTGGAACAGCTTCAGGAGAATAGGTATTAATTCTTCTTTAAATGTTTGGTAGAATTCCCCTGGGAAGCCGTCTGGCCCTGGGCTTTTGTTTGTTTGGAGATTTTTGATGACTGTTTCAATCTCCTTACTGGTTATAGGTCTGTTCAGGTTTTCTATTTCTTCCTGGTTCAGTTGTGGTAGTTTATATGTCTCTAGAAACGCATCCATTTCTTTCAGATGTCAAATTTGCTGGCATATGGTTGCTCATAATCAGATCTTAAAATTGTTGGTATTTATTTGGTGTTGGTTGTGATCTTTCCTCTTTCATTCATGATTTTATTTATTTAGGTTCTTTCTCTTTTCTTTTGATAAGTCTGGCCAGAGGTTTATTGATCTTATTAATTCTTTCAAAGAACAGCTAGTTTTGTTGATTTGTTCTACTGTTTTTGTTTGTTTGTTTGTTTTGGTTTCTATTTCATTGATTTATGCTTTGATCTTTATTATTTCTCTTCTTCTGCTGGATTTAGGCTTTCTTTGCTATTCTTTCTCCAGCTCCTTTAGGTGTAGGGTTAGGTTGTATACTTGAGACCTTTCTTGTTTCTTGATAGAGGCTGGTAGTGCTATATACTTTCTTCTCAGGACTGCCTTTGCTGTGTCCCAAAGATTTTCAACAGTTGTGTTTTCTTTTTCATTTGGTTCAATGGATTTTTAAAAATTCTTCTTTAATTTCCTGGTAGGCCCATTCATTCTTTAGTAGGATGCTCTTTAGCCTCCATGTTTTGGAGTTCTTTCCAACTTTTCTCTTGTGACTGAGTTCTAGTTTCAGAGCATTGTGGTCTGAAAATATGCAGGGAATGATCCCAATCTTTTGGTACCAGCTGAGACCTGATTTGTGACCCAGAATATGATCTATTCTGGAGAATGTTCCAAGTGCACTAGAGAAGAACGTGTATTCTGGTGCCTTGGGATGGAATGTTCTGAATGTATCTGTGATGTCCATCTGGTCCAGTGTGTCATTTAAAGCCTTTATTTCCTTGTTGATCTCTTGTGTATATGATCTGTACATTTCAGTGAGGGGGATGTTAAAGTCCCCTACTATTATTATATTTTTGTTGATGTCTTTCTTTGATTTTGTTATTAATTGGTTTATATAATTGGCTGCTTCCATGTTAGGGGCATAGATATTTAAAATTGTTAGATCTTCTTGTTGGACAGACCATTTAAGTATGATATAGTGTCCTTCCTCATCTGTTATTATAATCTTTAGCTTAAAATCTAATTGATCCAATCTAAGGATTGCCACCCCAGCTTTCTTTTGATGTCCATTAGCATGGTAAATTGTTTTCCACCCCCCTCACTTTAAATCTGGAGGTGTCTGGGTCTAAAGTGAGTTTCTTGTAGAAAGCATATCAATGGGTCTTGTTGTTGTTGTTTTTTTAATCCATTCTGATACCCTATGTCTTTTGATTGGGGCATTTAGCCCATTTACATTCAGGGTAACTTTTGAGAGATATGAATTTAGTGCCATTGTATTACCTATAAGGTGACTGTTACTGTATATTGTCTCTGTTCCTTTCTGGTCTGTTACTTTTAGGGTCTCTCTTTGCTTAGAGGACCCTTTCAGTATTTCCTGTAGGGCTGGTTTGGTGTTTGTAAATTCTAATACTAATGTCTATATTGATTAGGTCCCTAGCCATCGGTACTGTCCCTTGTTCTTTTTTTTTTTTTTTTTTGTGATGAGTTTTTCCACCTTGTCATTTCATCCAGATAAGAATAAATGAAAGAGAGAACAAAATACTAAAAGGGTGGCAAAGACCCCAGAAAAATATATGCTAACAAAATTAGAATAGACCCAAAACCAGGGGGAAAAGAAAGAGGGAGAAATTAAAAATTAAAAAAAAAAATATATATATATTTGACAGGTTAATAGAACAGAGCCACCAACTTGATTTTGGGTGTATTCTGGTCTCTTAGAAGAAGGTGCCTCCCAAAATTTTGAAGAAAGAAAAACTTATATACACACACAAAAATAACGATAAACATGAAGAAGGGATGGAATATTACTGTAAAGATGAAAATTTAAAAAAGATTCTAAAAAAGGAATTGATAAGATAAGTTGGTTGGAAAATGAAAAAAAAAAAAAAAAAAAAAAAAAAAAGGAAGAGAGAATGTGGTCAGGCTGGAGACCAGAACAAAGCCATGCACTAGATTTAGGGTATATTTAGTTCTATTAGAAGAAATTGTATCCCAAAATTTTAAAGAAAAGAACCTATATATATACAAAAAATAAGGTTAAATACAATGAAGGGGTAAAATATTAGTATAACAGTGAAAATTTAAAAAGATTTTTAAAAAGGTATTGATAAGATAAAATAGTTTAAAAAAAGTTAAAATAGCAAAGAGGAAAAGTTAAAAATAGAATAAGAGAAAAATAAAATTAAAAAATTTTAACATTCAAAGACTAAAGGATCTTGGGAAAAAAACCCATGAATTCTATGTGTTGCTCTCCCCCAGCTCGGGAGTTACCTAGTTCTTATTAATCGGTGAACTTGGTCTTGGCTGGATGTTTTGCTGATCTTCTGGGGGAGGGGCCTGTTGCAGAGGCACATGTCTTTGCCCAAGGGGGAATTACATCACCCTTGTTAGGGGCCAGGCTAAGTAATTTGCTTGAGTTTGCTCTTCGTAGCTTTTGTTCCTTGAACACTTTCTGCACAGCTTTGGAGGACAGAATGAGGATGGTGACCTCCAAATCTCCAGCCTGTAGGAACCAAGAGCTCGGGGCCTCACTCCACAGTGCACTTCAGAGAAAAGCAGTCAATCCCTCCCCTCTTCTTGGTCTCAGTATAGACTCTGTGCTCACCTGGCTTGTGACCAAGTGTTTCTATCTCTGGTTCATGGCCCGTTTGGAGTCTTCAAACCCGGAAGATTCCTGCCACATGCTTCTGGGCTGCTCATTCCAGAGGAGGGAGAAGGCGGTCTCTTAGGATCTGCCACTTGTGGGGTCCCTGCTTAAAGAGCAGTGGTCTTACTGTGCCTCGGATCACGGTTTAAGCTAACCACTAGCTGAGAGTGCACTCCTTGGCTCTGTCTCTGTAGCTAGCTTCCCTCCTCTGATACCTGGGAGCTCTGCCACACTCAGACACCCCCAGTCTTTCTGTGACTCTGCGGGTCCTGAGATCACACTGTCCCCACAAGAGCTCCACCCCCTGCTTAGCCTCTGGAGCAACGTTCCTCAGAGGAGCCAGCTTCTAAAAAGTTCTGACTTTGTCCTCTGCTGCTCTCTCACTTGCCAGGAGCTGGCCCCTCCCCCTGTGGTCTATCTTCCCATTGCTTCAGATTCATTTCTCCACATGTCCTACCTTCTGGAAAGTGGTCGATTTTCTGTTTCTAGAATTCCTGCTCTTCTCTTTGATCTCCTGTTTAGTTTGTAGGTGTTCAGAATGGTTTGATAACTATGTGAACTAGGACCTGATGATATTTCAGTCTTCTACTCCTCTGCCATCTGCTTCCTCACAGTTACTTGACTCTTAAGCTATGTGCATGTGTACCTTTTTTTAAATTTTAATTTAAAATTTTAAAAATTTTAAAAATTTCTTTTCAGTGTTCCAGAATTCATTTTTTATGCACCACACCCAGTGCTCCATGCAATACATGCCCTCCATAATACCCACCACCAGGCTCACCCAAACCTCAACCCCTCTCTCCTCCAAAACCGTCAGTTTGTTTCTCAGAGTCCACAGTCTCTCATGGTTCATCTCCCCCTCCAATTTCCCCCAACTCCCTTCTCTTCTCCCACTCCCCATGTCCTCCGTGTTATATCTTATGCTCCACAAATAAGCAAAACCATATGATAATTGATTCTCTCTGCTTGACTTATTTCACTCAGCATAATCTCTTCCAGTCCCATCCATGTTGATACAAAACTTGGGTATTCATTCTTTCTGAAGGAGGCATAATACTCCATAGTATATATGGACCACATCTTCTTTATCCATTCATCTGTTGAAGGACATCTTGGTTCTTTCCACAGTTTGGTGACTGTGGCCTTTGCTGCCATGAACATTGGGGTACAGATGGCCCTTCTTTTCACTATATCTGTATCTTTGGGGTAAATACCAATAGTGCAATTGCAGGGTCATAGGATAGCTCTATTTTTAATTTCTAAAGGAGTCTCCACACTGTTTTCCAAAGTGACTGCACCAACTTGCATTCCCAACAACAGAGTAAGAGGGTTCCCCTTTCTCCATATCCTCTCCAACACATGTTGTTTACTGTCTTGTTAATTTTGGCCATTCTAACTGGTGTAAGGTGGTATCTCAATGTGGTTTTGATTTGAATCTCCCTGAAGGCTAGGGATGATGAACATTTTTTCATGTGTCTGTTAGCCATTTGTATGTCTTCTTTGGAGCAGTGTCTGTTCATGTCTTCTGCCCATTTTTTGACATGATTACCTGTTTTGTGTGTGTTGAGTTTGAGGAGTTCTTTATAGATCCTGGATATCAGTCCTTTGTCTGTACTGTCATTTGCGAATATCTTCTCCCATTCTGTGTGTTGCCTTTTTGTTTTGTTTGACTGTTTCCTTTGTTGTACAGAAGCTTTTGATCTTGAAGTCCCAAAGTTCATTTTTGCTTTTGTTTCCTTTGCCTTTAGAGGCATATCTTTTTTTTTTTTTAAGATTTTATTTATTTATTTGACAGAGAGAGATCACAAGTAGGCAGAGAGGCAGGCAGAGAGAGAGAGAGAGGAGGAAGCAGGCTCCCTGCCGAGCAGAGATCCTGTTGCAGGATTTGATCCCAGGACCCTGAGATCATGACCTGAGCCGAAGGCAGAGGCTTAACCCACTGAGCCACCCAGGTGGCTCACCCAAGATAGAGACATATCTTGAAAGAAGTTGCTGTGGCCAATGTCGAAGAGATTACTGTCTATGTTCTCCTTTAGGATTCTGATGGATTCCTGCCTCACATTTAGGTCTTTTATCTATTTCAAGTATATCTTTGTGAATGGTGTAAGAGAATGGTTGAATTTCATTCTTCTACACGTAGCTGTCCAATTTTCCCAGCAACATTTATTGAAGAGACTGTCTTTTTTTGACTGTATATTTTTTCCTGCTTTGTTGAAGATTGTTTGACCATAGAGTTTAGGGTCCATATGTGGACTCTCTACTCTGTTCCACAGGTCTATGTGTCTATTTTCGTGCCAGTACCATGCTGTCTTGGTGATCACAGCTTTGTATTAAAGCTTGAAATCAGGCAATGTGATGCCCCCAATTTTGTTTTTCTTTTTCAACATTTCCTTAGTATTTTGGGGTCTCTTCTGATTCCATAAAAATTTTAGGATTGTTTGCTCCAGGTCTTTGAAAAATGCCAGCGGAATTTTGATCGGAATGGCATTGAAAGTATAGATTGCTCTAGGAAGTATAGACATATTTAACAATGTTTATTCTTCCAATCCATGAGCATGGAATGTTCTTCCATCTTTTTGTGTCTTCTTCAGTTTCTTTCATGAGTGTTCTGTAGTTCCTAGAGTACAGATCCTTTACCTCTTTGGTTAGGTGTATTCCCAGGTATCTTATGGTTCTTGGTGCTACAGTAAATGGAATCGATTCTCTAACTTCCTTTTCTGTATTTTCGTTGTTAGTGTGTAAGAAAGCAATGGATTTCTGTACATTGATTTTGCATCCTGCCACATTACTGAATTGCTGTATGTGTTCTAGTAGTTTGGGGTGGAGTCTTTGGGTTTTCCATATAAAGTATCATGTCATCTGCAAAGAGAGAGAGTTTGACTTCTTCATTGCCGATTCAAGTACCTTTTATTTCTCTTTGTTTTCTGATTGCTGTTGCTAGGACTTCTAATACTATGTTGAACAAGAGTGGGGAGAGTGGGCATCTTTGTCATGTTCCTAATCTCAAAGGGAAGGCTGTCAGCTTTTCCCCATTGAGGATGATATTTGCTGTGGGTTCTTCATAGGTAGATTTTATGAAGTTGAGGAATGTTCCCTCTATCCCTATACTTTGAAGCATTATAATCAGGAACGGATGGTGTATCTTGTCAAATGCTTTCTCTGCATCAATTAAGAGGACCATGTGGTTCTTCTCTCTTCTCTTATTGATTTGTTCTATCACATTCATTGATTTGCAAATGTTGAACCAATTTGCAACCCAGGGATAAATCCCACCTGGTCATCCTGGATAACCTTTAATGTACTCTTGGATCTTATTAGCTAGGATCTTGTTGAGAATCTTTGCATCCATATTCATCAGGGATATTGGTCTGAAATTCTCCTTTTTGGCGAGGTCTTTGCCTGGTTTGGGGATCAGGGTAATGCTGCCTTCACAAAAAGCGTCTGGAAGTTTTCCTTCTGCTTCAATTTTTTTTCAAACAGCTTCAGAATAGGTATTATTTCTTCTTTGAAAGTTTGGTAGAATTCTCCAGGGAATTGTCAGGTCCTGGGATCTTGTTTTTTGGGAGATTTTTGATCACTGCTTCAATCTTGTCACTAGATATTCATCTATTCAGGTTGTCAGTCTCTTTCTGATTCAGTTTTGGAAGTTTATAGTTTCCAGGAATACATCCATTTCATCTAGTTTGCTTAACTTATTGGCATATCACTGTTGATAATAATTTCTGATGATTGTTTCTATTTCCTTGGTGTTAGTCATGATCTCTCCCTTTCCATTCATAATTTTATTAATTTGGGTCCTCTCTCTATTCTTTTGGATTAGTTTGGCCAATAGTTTATCGATCTTATTTATTCTCTCAATAAACCAGCTTCTAGTTTCTTTGATGCGTTCTATTGTATCTCTAGTTTCTATCTCATTGATCTCTACTTTAATCTTTATTATTTCCCTTCTTTTGTGTGGTATTGGCTTCATTTGTTGTTGATTCTCCAGTTATTTAAGTTGTAAAGACAGCTGGTGTATTCAGGATTTTTCAATTTTTTTGAGGGAGGCTAGGATGTCTATGATTTTCCCCCTTAGGACTGCCTTTGCTGTATCCCATAGGTTTTGGACTGAAGTGTCTTTTTTTTTTTTTTTAAGATTTTGTTTATTTATTTGACAGAGATCACAAGTAGGCAGAGAGGCAGGCAGAGAGAGAGAGAGGAGGAAGCAGGCTCCCCGCTGAGCAGAGATCCCGACGCAGGGCTCGATCCCAGGACCCTGAGACCATGACCCGAGCCGAAGGCAGAGGCCTAACCCACTGAGCCACCCAGGCACCCCTGGACTGAAGTGTCTTTATTCTCATTGGTTTCCATGAATTGGTTAAGTTTTTCTTTGATTTCCTGGTTGATCCAAACATTCTTAAGTAAGGTGGTCTTTAGCTTCCAGGTGTTTTAATTCCTTCCAAACTTTTTCTTGTGGTTGAGTTGCAGTTTCAAGGCATTGTGGTCTGAGAATATGCAGGGAATGATCTCAGTCTTTTGGTATCTGCTGAGTCATGATTTGTGACCCAGTATGTGGTCTAGTATGGAAAAAGTTCCATGTGCACTTAAGAAGAATGTATATTCTGTTGTTTTAGGGTGTAATGTTCTGTATATATCAATGAGGTCCATCTGGTCCAACGTGTCATTCAATGCTCTTGTTTCTTTATTGATTTCCTGCTTGGATGATCTGTCTATTACTGTGAATGGCATGTTAAAATCCCCTACTATTAATGTATTCATATGAATATGACTTTATCTTGATTAACATCTTATGTAGTTGGCTTCTCCTGTATTAGGGGCATAAATATTTACAATTGTTAGATCTTCTTGGTGGATAGACCCTTTAAGAATGATGTAGTGTCCTTCTGTATCTCTGACTACAGTCTTTATTTTAAATTCTAATTTATCTGATATGAGAATTGCTACCCTAGCCTTCTTTTGAGGCCCATTGGCATGAAAGATGCTTCTCCACCCCTTCACTTTCAGTCTGGATGTATCCTTAGGTTCAAAATGGGTCTCTTGTAGACAACATATGGATGGGTCCTGTCGTTTTATCCAATCTGCAACCCTGTGCCATTTTATGGGAGTGTTTAGGCTGTTCACATTGAGAGTGATTATTGAGAGATAGGTTTTTATAGACATCATGTTGCCTGTGAAGTCTTTGTTTCTATAGATTGTCTCTGTAAATTTCTGTTCTATGACACTTTGGGTTCTTTCTTCTTTTATAGAACTGCCTTTAATATTTCTTTTAGTGCCAGCTTGGTGGTCACATACTCTTTTAAACCTTGTCAGTCTTGGAGGCTTTTTATCTCTCCATCCATTTTGAATGTCAGTCTTGCTGGATAAAATATTCTTGGCTGTATGTTCTTCTCATTTGGTGCCCTGAATACATCTTGCCAGCCCTTTCTGGCTTGCCAGGTTTCTGTGGATAGGTCTGACATTATTCTGATGGGCCTTCCTCTGTATGTAAGGAATGTCTTCCTCCAGCTGATTTCAAGAGCTCCTGTCTAAAATTTGATTCATGACTTTCACAATCAGGTGTCTCGAGGTCTTTCTAGATTCTATGATCTTGGGGGCAGAACTTTCTGCCTCTAGGACATGAACGCTGGTTCCATTCCCCAGATTGGGAAAATTTTCATGGAGAATTTGGTCAACTCTATCCTCTAGTCTTCTCTCTTTCTCCTCTCCCTCAGGGATTCCAATAATTCTGATGTTGGAACTTTTCATGGCATCATTTATTTCCCTAATTCTGTTTTCATGGTTTCTAAGCTGTTTGTTCCAGTCCTCCTCCTGATCCTTTCTCTCTATCAGTTTGTCCTCTAGATCACTAATTCTGTCTTCTGCCTCAGTTACCCTAGCTATTAGAGAATTTAGTTTAGATTGGAACTCATTGATAATATTTTTAACTTCTTCCTATATGGCTTTCACTTCTGCCCTAATTGATTCCATGTTGTCATTAATGGCATTCTTCAACCTAGCCATTGTCTGGATAATTGTTAGCCTGAATGCCCTTTCCAGCATACTGTTTATGTCCATAACCAATAGCTCTGATGGAAAGGGCACAGTCTCTAAAATTTTCTCTGTTGGGCATTCCTCCTCCTAGTCACTTTTGTGATAGATGGCTGAGGGGATGTGTAGCTGAATGTATCAACCATGATCCAGGCAAGTTGCACCTTGGAACACTTCTGAGCAATCGGGAGTACTTGTCCACTGGCATCTTCTGCCCCTTAGAGATCCAGAAGTTTTTAATCCTACATCTCAGGCTGATTTCATGGGTATTCAGAGTGTTCTGGTAGATAATCAGCTCACTTTAGGGGACCGGTTGAAACAGTATCTTCTACTTCTCCACCATCTTGCCCCCTCTCTCGCATGTGTACATTTTTGATCAAAGTCAGTTTGGAAATCACACCTGTTCCCCTCTGTAGTTGCCTGCCTGGTGTTTGGTTTGCATTGCTTCTCTGTGAGCTGGCATGTACTATGTGTGGAGCTCTCATCACAGTGAGTGCTGCTGACAGCCACCCCCTGTCCTCTTGCCTACTGCATCTCATTTCTAAAGCCAGTTCCTTCCTTGTTGAATTAAACATAACTTCTCCTGTCTTATTTTGATATTGAACATGGTTTTGAACATTTCCCTGAGTCTGGAGCTGCATGGCTCTTGACAGGAGCTATTAGGAATTCTGACAGCATATGAGGGAGGAGGGCCATGGAGGGCACACAGCAGGGCAGGGATGTAGGGGAACTGGTCCTTGGTTGGACATTTTGGGTTATGGCTGGATGTCCAGCAATCTGGCCCCCAGTTCACCCAAGTGGAGGTGTGGTGCTTTTTGTCCTGACTAGCTTGATGCCTTACTGAGCCTCTTTAGTGTCTGTGGATAGGAGACAGCCTGACTCATCCATTCATCTGAAGCTCTTGGGTAGACTCTTAGAACCTAGGCTATAGCTGTTGTATAGATACCACCATCCCTCAAGGCTTGATCCCAATACCATCTCTTCCAGGCAAGCACAAGTCCTCTTGCTCTGTTGACGAGAGATCCTTCCTTCTTTGTGTTCCCATATCTTTATATCTTGACTTTTCTGAGTATGTGTCCTTTTCAAACTTGTATGGTCTTCAGGAGTCCCTACTATACCCCCCCAAAATCAGTAGCTTAAAACAGCTGTGACTCTTGATTATGAGTCTAGGGCTCAAATAGGCAGTTCTGCAGATCAGGGCTAAGCTGAGCTAATCTCCAGTGGGCTGCTCAGGTGTCTGTGGTCAGTTGTGGGTCAGCTGGGGACTGAGTGGTTTTACCTCACATGTCTAGAATATGGCTAGCTTCAGCTGGAGTGACTGGGGTAGCTGTGCCACATGGTCACTTGTCTTCCAGCAGGCTAGCTGTGGTTTATTCACATGGCAGCATTGGGGTCCAAGACACAGGAAACTCAAATGTCCCTTAAGGCCCAGGCTCAGAACTAACATGTCTGTCACATTTCCTTGCCCTATGGTAGTTGCCAATCAGCCCATCTTCAAGAGGTGGGGAAATAGACCAACTTTTGATGGAAGTAGCTACAAAGTGACATTGTAAAGGCATGGGGGCAGGGAGTGGTGAAGGACTGTGACCATTTTTGCAATCTACTACAGCAGGGTATAGTAAATGAATAATGTTTTTGGACACTTTTAACAGTACCTGACATATGTCCTTTATGTGTATTAACTTCATTGTGTTTCAGTGACCTCATCTTTAACATGGGGATAATAGTAGTACTTACTTCATAGCCTCAGGGATTAAGTGATTTATGAAACATGCCCATGATTATGTGCCTGGAAAGTGCCGGACCTCTGGGACCCAATACAGCACAATGATTGTCTAATTCTTTTCTGTATTCCACATGGAACTTGACCAGGGCCTGGCATAGACCAGGCTCTTCTAAAATATGTAGCTCATCCAATAAATATATGCAGAAGTGCACTCCTGAAAAGAGTACCTGAGAATTTGCAGAATGTCAATCCATTCCACATTTTTTGTTATTTAATTAGCAACAACAACGAACAATTTATCACTGATAGATTCTGGCAGAGACAAATTGTCTCAGAGAGATGAAGAGGAGGGAAGCACTTCTTCACTTGAGGAGGAAGAGATGGGGCCTTTACAGCCCATATCAACCCAATGTTTTGTTCACTTTGATGAATGTGCCAGCCTCCCCATAAAACCTTCATGTGTGACTGCAGTCCAAACTGATGTCTCCTTTCAAAGTTTCACACAGCTCATTACCTCAAATGCCATCTGACACTAACATTCCAAAACAGAAGCATTATCAGGTTGACCTGTAATGTGACACTTCACGTGCCACATTCTAGTCTATTAAGTTATATACAATGTATTTTCATTCATGCTTATTCACTTACCCATTTGTAAGTTGAATTTTAATTTATCAATTCACCATGCATTGATCCAAATATTCATGCAATCTGCTCATAAATTCATGCACTCACAAATTTACCATTCCTTCCACCAAACAAAGCTCCATCCATCCCTGCCTCTATTACTTGAACTATGCCTTGATTTGTCTGCCCATCTATGCTCCAAGTCATCATCCAAGTCATCAATTTATCCACCTTGCATTCATCAACCATTTAATCCAAGTGTCTTTCCTTACAAATGCCTATCCAAACTTTCCTACTTCAATCTCTTAATCAATTACTCTATCCATTCCTCCATCCAACTACCCATTTATTTAGTAGCAGTCTCTAATCATTATATCCATCCATCCATTTATCCTTATGCTATCTACCATTCAAACATCTGTATCTGTTCTCTCCTGTATTTCTATGTAATTTTTTAGTAACATATCTGTCCACATATCTCTCTAGTCCTCTTTTCCTCAATCTAATCCTTCCTTCCTCTCTCCATCTACTTATTCATAACTACAGTCAAACTTCCATATATTTATCAGTCTATCTACCCTTCTATCATCTATTCTTTTTTCCCTTTCATTTTCGATCCTCCATTCCCTTTTCACCTATTTATCTATCCATTCACCCATCCACCCATCTCTCTGTTCATATCTCCTTTTTTTTTTTTTAAAGATTTTATTTATTTTTTATTTGAGAAGGAGACAGTGAGACAGAGAATGAGAGGAGAGAAGGTCTGAGGGAGAAACAGACTCCCTGTGGAGCTGGGAGCCTGATGTGGGACTCGATCCTGGGACTCCAGGATCATGACCCGAGCCGAAGGCAGTTGCTTAACCAACTGAGCCACCCAGCACCCTGTTCATATCTCCTTTTATTCCCACATTAATCCTTCTCTCCGTTCACCTACACTTCATCCATTTATCCTTCCTTCCTCCTTACCTCCTTCCTTCCTTCCATTCATCCGTCCCTTCCTCTATACTTATGGTTCCCTAATGAGAAAGACTATATGCTGTTTTAATGAAGATTCTTATAAAAACTTCTAATGCAGGCATTAGTGTGGGGATTTGGGAATAGGATAAAAAGAGGAAACAACATATTTGGTTGAACTCTGTGTGTACATGTGTGTGGATGTGATGTTCAGGGGGTGAGTTATGTGTGCTATGATCAGCATCATAAAAAAATATTAGATATATGGGGTACCTGGCTGGATCAGTCAGTAGAGACTGTGACTGTTGATCTTGGGGTTGTAAGTTCATGGCCTTCTTTTGGGTGTAGAGATTACTTAAAAATAATATCTTAAAAAAATCTTAGATATAGATATATGTTCCCCTATTAACTAGGTAATTATAGCCACATATGATAAGCATTTTGGTTACATATTACTCAAATTAAACTTTAGTCCCCATGAACACAAAGAGTATGTCTATCTTGCCACAACTGTGTCCCAGTAGTTTTCAGAGTGTCTGGCCTGTACTGGATAGTTAATGAAAGTTTATTGAGTAAAGAATGTGGGATCTGTGAACATTTTCAGCCCCATCCTTGGTAAAGTATTAGGAATGATTTAGCAAGATCTAGTATGGGATGGAGGAAGATTCCTGGTCAAGAGGAAAGAAAGTGACCCTAGCTCTCCTCCACAGAGCATACAAATTCTGTTGTGAGGGAGTGACTCAGGGCTGCTCTATCACTTTCATTATTATATTTAACAACTATGTGGTATAAAGACAAATACATATTATACATTTTCTTAAACTTAAAAATTCACTTTTTTCTTCTGATTAAAAAACATTTTTGTGCACCATTCCACAGAATTGTGGGCCCTGGACAATGTGCTCACTGTGCCTAATGGATATATGGACTCTGAGGTAGCATGGAAATTGAAGTTTGGGCTATAGGAGGAGGCCAGGATTTTCAGAAGCATTTGCCATAATAACCCATCTCTTTATTCCTTCTTTTAAAAACACCTTATTTATTTATTTAAGAGAGAGAGAGAGAGGAGAGTGGGAGTAGGGAAGAAACAGAGGGAGAGGGACAAGCAAACTCCAAGCAGGCACTGAGCTGGACATTGGGCTTGATTCCATGACCCTGAGATCATGACTTGAGCTGAAATCAAGAGTCAGATGCTCAACTGAGCCACCCAGGAACAATCCCACCTCTTTATTTCTTCTATTGAAAAAGTCAAGCCATTTTATAGGCCCTCTCTTGTCCACAGAAAACATCCTGCTTTTGTGAAGTCTTGGCCAGATAGTCCAAATAATAAACATTAGTCATTGTTGAGGATGATGATGAAAGTAATGATAATGACTTATTTATTATGTATCAGGCACTGCATGAAGTGCATTTTTCAAAACGTTCATATATTGTTGGAATGTGCCAGGGAAACATTGGAACTTCTACATGCTTAAAAGTGTGGCTTTAGTTTCTGAGGAGACTTGGCTCCTCTGTGGCTGCTCACCAAGGTACCTGCTTTCAGTCACAGCACCTTCATATCTCTGCAGGGAGACTTTCCTCACTCATTGAGAGCAGTTAGTGTGGACACATGACCCAAACATGGATAATTACATAGTTATTTGGGGACTTCAAAGTCCCCAAATTGAGTGAATAATGTAAGAATGCAATACATCAGTTGGAGGCCTGTTGTTGGAATGAATGAGCTCTGACAACTTTCTAAACTATTACCTGACACCTACATAAGCTCTTCCCTATCTATGCAACAAACTGCATGGCTCCCATTCTAATTAAGCCTGGTTCTAGCTCAGCTGATTCTTTCTTTAATTCAAACGAAAAAGAACTTAAAGAAGGACATTGGGTTGCTCAGAGTCAGTTTTCTTTGTTTGCCATCAAAAAAATTTTTAATTTTCCTAAAGGAAACATAGTTATAGTGATTGGAATTATTGAAAAGCAAACCCTGGGCCCAAAATGGAGTCACCTAGGCTAAGTTACCAAACTGAGGCTTAATACCTAACGTAACTGCAGTTTCAACCTCCTCTCCCCCTGGAATGCAGTCTTAGGTAGTCAGTTAGGAATTTTCACTTTGGCACCAATAAAGTAATCTGTTACTTGGGCCTTCTCCATCTCCCAAAGGAAAATGAGGCAATCCACCTAGTAAGATTCTTGTTCCCAACAGAAGGTGACCACACCAGAAATAGTCCTTTATCTGTGTATGACTTCCTTGTCCTATCTTTAAAAACCTTTCCCTTTCTGTAGCCCTTTGGCACTCCCTTCTACTTGCTACGTGGGATGCTGCCTGATTGGTGAATAGATTAATAAAGCCACTTGGATCTTTAAAATTTACTTCGTTGAATTTTTGTTATTTAACAGAGTAAGAGTGTATTTTTTTCTTTAACAACAAAAGCTGAAACTCTGCAGGGCCCAAGCCTAAGATCCTATTTAGTTAGAGAGGAGTTCACGGCAAGCCTCCTGAGCTAACACCCCAGAACAGGAAGATAGGTTTGGAGCTTAGTTTATTTCCATACAAATGGGATTTTAAGTCCTTATCAGGGTAACAGAAACAAAAAAGAATGTCATACAGACACATTTAGGGTATCCTGGTTAATTCCTTTTTCTTTTGGAACAACTACATTATCAAGATTATGCTTCACTGCCTGTTAGACTTGCTTCTGCTGGGAAGCAGATGAATTGATTTTGAACTTCTTCTGTGATACGCTTAGTGCTTTGTCAGTAAAATTACTGTAATATCTTATGCCATCTGTCATATTCCCTTCTCACAGCAGGAGCCCTCTCCAACCACAAAGTTCTCAAGCTGAATTTCAATCTTCAGAGTGGTTAGTATTCAAGTCCATATTCTGTGGTGCTCCGCTGGCTGGCTGGGGATGGGGCCACCAAGTGACTGGTGGCCTGGTTTTTGATTTTCATGCAGGAAGAAGCATCCTCACCCTGGATGGTCTGGGATAGAGGTATTAATGAGCTGAGGCAGTTTTGCAAATATCCCTATTCCTGGAGGCCTGGAGACTTTGAGGCAGCTGGGCTAGGAGGAGAGTGAGTTGGGTGGGGTGAGTGAGGCATTCACCTGGGATGCAAAATTTAAAGGGGTATCAAAAACTCAGCAAAGGGATCCTGGGTGCCTTGTGCCTCAGCTCAGGTCATGATCCCAGGGTCCTGGGATTGAGCCACCCATTGAGCCCCCTGCTCAGCAGGGAGTCTGCTTCTCCCTCTCTCACTTCCCCTGCTTGTGTCCTCTCTTGCTGTCTCTCTCTCTGTCAAATAAATAAATAAAATATTTTTTAAAAAGCTCAGCAAAGACAGATAATATTTTAATGTGATATTTAAAACATTAAAATTAATGCAAAAAAATCCATGATGAAGAAAATATCAAACATTTCCATGAAGTCAAGATCAATAACAGCACTGTGCTGTCATCCTGGGGCCTGAGGCAACAGGGGAAATCAGTGGGGCTGTTCCTCTGCTCTCTGATGCCACCTCCCACATTTCTGGGCCATTTCTGCACATAGTCAGGGCTTCCAGTTCTGCTTTGTGTACTTCAACCATGAACCTGAACCAACACAGCATATCAAAGTTGATCTGAGGCCTGGTTTGGCTGTGGATATCTTACTTTGCCCTCATGTTGAATTGCTAGTTGAACTAGATATAAAATTCTAAGTTCAAAATTTTTTCTCTCACGACTTTGGATGGATGAAAACACTGGAAGTACATTTGAATCCTGCTGTTAAAACATAAACATCTGCCTTATTCTTGTTCATATTGGAGTGGCCTCCCTTTCACTCTGCAGCTTTTAAAGATTACTCTTTGTCCCTGATGCCCCCCAAATCAATATATTTTTGTGTGTAGATTTTTTCCCTCATTTATCCTTTTTGAGTTCTTTCAATATATCAACCTGAGGTCCTGAATATTTCTTTTAATTTTGGAATTTCTCATTCATTCTTCTCAAAAAGTATTTCCTCCTTTCTCTTAACTTTTGTCTCTCCATGTAGGACACATGGATCTGACTCTTCTGATTTTGTGTGCCACAAGTCTCACATTTTATATTGTTTTATCCCTCTCCTTTTCCTAAGAGGGTTTCTCTAAGTCAAATCTGGCTACACATTAGAATCACCTGGGAGTGTTCATAACTCTATACCCTAAACTAATCAAATGAAGCTCTCTGGTGGTGGGTACTTTTAAATTTCCTAGAGAATTCCAATGTGCAGCCAGTGTTGAGAACCATGTCAGTGCTTCTCAGACTTAAGCATGCATACAGAGCACCTAAGAATCTTATAAACATGTATATTCAGATTGGATAGGTCTGGGCGAGGTCTGAGAGTTTGCATTTTTAACAAGTTCCCAGATGCTGTTGCTGCTTCTGGTCAGTGGATCATATTTTGAGTAAAAAAATTCTATACGACCTACCAATTCACTAACTCATTTTTTAACTATATCATTTTACTATATCTCATCTATGGAACTCTATATTTCTATTATTATAATTTTCATTCTCAGTATTTCTTTTTTTAAAAGATTTTATTTATTTACTTGAGAGAGGGGGAGAGAGAGAAAGAGAGAGAGAGAGAGAGAGAGAGAGAAAGAAGGAGGAGGGGGGAGGGGCAGAGGAAGAGGGAGAGGCAGACTCCCCACTGAGCAGGGAGCCTGATCCTGGACTCCATCCCAGGACTCTGAGATCATGACCTGAGCCGAAGGCAGATGCTTAATCAACTGAACCACCCAGGTACCCCCATTCTCAGTATTTCTAATTAGATACAACTTATAATTGTTGGTCAATAGCCTTTCATATAACTTTTACTTTATTATGCTTGTTCTAAATCTTTGTTCTGTAGAGTATAGTTTGTTGGGTGTGATGTTTTTCATTTACAGAGTGGGACTCCTCAAATGTCTCATTATTTTTCTACTCAGAGTTCACATTCTCCTGGGGCGATTAACTACTTTGGATACTAAATGTATACCATGGAATATATACATTGGGCTAAAGTCCAAGTCCTAGCTCATGTCTCTTCTGGTGAGTTTAGGATGGGGAGTGATGAGGGAAGAGAGGTACCAGGAGAGGGGGATTGACAGTGGAGGAGCAATACTGTGGGGATGAAATTCTGGTGTTACAGTCCAGGTTCTCTCTGATCCCCATCTCATTCTATTCCCCAGACAAAAGTCTCAGTACTTTTTCCACAAACCCTGCTCTGTTCCTGTTGGGGCCGATTCCACATTAAAACCTGTTAAACCCCTAGGGCCTGCCTAGGCCTACTTAGCCACAGTGACTCCATGTTGCCTAGGTAGACATTTTGTTGTTTAATAAATGCCTCAGCAGTTACTGATATCAGTTCCAGGTAACTGTTGCTAAAACACACACCTAAAACAAGGCCATTTTGTTGAATAAACGCCTCAACAGTTATTGATATCAGTTCCAGGTTAACTGTTACTAAAACACACACCTAAAACAAGGCCAGACAGGTGGAAACATCCAATCAGCCAAAGCCACATATGTAGAAGTCTGCAGTTGTGTCCTGTAAAACTAGCCTGTAAGACCAAGGGGTCGTTGCTCTCTTCGGAGGCGACCCTGGCCGGTCAGTCTGACTTCTAATGCTTGGCATAGAATAAAGCTTTACATAACTTTCACTTTGTCTCAGTCTCATTCCCCTGGCCAGTCAGTCTAACTTCTAATGCTTGGCATAGAATAAGGCTTTGCATAACTTTCACTTTGTCTCAGTCTCGTTCCTTTCATAACAGACCCAACATTCCTAGAGCTGTCTTCCTTGACTGTAATCACCAAAACCTGAGGAGTGGGGCTGAGGAAGTGGGTAATGCACAGGCCAGCAGGTCTACCTGCATCTGGTTTTATATGGTATTACCCAGTCAGGCTCCGATATCACTTCCTCGTCATACAGTGCAAGACAGCTAACATCCCAGCCAGACCAGAGGGATAGGCATTGACTATCCACTGAGTGCTGGGGAGAAAAAGAGCTTTCTCCCAACTATCCCCTGAAGGTGACTCCTGGCCCTTTGTTAGCTGTTTCCTCCTCAACTCAGGACCCTAACATCCCCTGCTTTTCCTGGGTGCTTCTTGCAATTTTTCTTTCAGTGTTTCAGATCCACTGACCTCCACCTCATGGGCTTCTGCAGAAAGGATGTGGTTTCAGACAAGGGAGCCTGTAGCCTGTATGGATTCCTCACCTCAGCAGGACATCTCAGCACATGTCTGCACGTAGACTCAACTTGACTTGGGGCATATCACCCGGCAGCCTGAGCAGGAGCGACCACCACAACCATAGTCCCAACCACAGCCATCAGCCATCAGCCATGGGAACAGTGGTGACCATGAGCCAGCCTCCACCTAAAGGGAGCTTATAAACTGGTCAGGAAGACAGTCAGGCAATTATGGGTGGAGTGTGATATTACCACAGGAGGTGTTCATGGAACACATAGTAGGGGCATCAGTCCCAGGCTCGTGTATGAATGGGTGTCACAGTCATTATGAACATCACAGGAGACTTGCCTGGAGAAGATGACACCAAAGCTGATTCCTGAAAGATGATTTGCAGGAAACAGTCTTCTGGGTAGAAAAAATGGCATAGGCAAAGGCCAGGAAGTCAGAAAGAGCACAGTATGTTTGGAAAACTAGAAGGAGAAGATGAGTCTGCAATTAGGAGGTAAATAAGGCAGGGTCATGCAAATGCAGGGAAGATTTTGTCTTCATTTAAACTTTGATATTTTATTTAACCTGAATTTCTTTGCATTAGTTTTGATTTTTAAATGTATTACATTAAAATAGTATTATTCTTATTTACTGATTTTTTTTGCTGCCCCTTTCAGTTAAGCCTCTGAGTCAAGTGCTTCACTTGCTTCACCTTAGTCCTGGTAGTTGAGCATGGCTGCAGTATAGACTTCTGAAGGGGCCAAGTGGTGAAAGACGAAGCTGGCACAGAGCAGAGGCCAGATCAGGAAGAACTGCATGCCTCACCAAAGAATTTGACTTCATGTTTCAATTCTGTTTGAAGCTATCCAGTGGTGTATGGTTGTCCTTGAAGAGTCCAACTTGGGCTTGCAGAGATCACATTGATTGCAAGAGGTCTAAGGGAGCAGCCTGGAGATAAATTTTTCCTTGTTTCACTGACTGTCTCCAAAGGAGACACTTGCTCTATGCTCTGGCAAGCAAGCTGTCTGGGCTTGGATGTCACCACCCCCAAAGGGACCTGCGTGTAGCTCTTATTTCTCATTGCCCATTTTCCTGCAATGTGTATAAAGTGGATGCAAGATTAGCTCATTGATTAATGGATCGTTGGGGGCTCCATCTTTCTCACACTGCCTTCCATGTTGTAGAGGGTCTGTTAAAAGAATATCAATGAGGTTGTTAATGTAGCAATCAGGATTTTCTGGTGGAACCAAAGCTTTGAGAATCAATAAAACATTAAAAAAGGTTAAACACTTTATTGGATAAGTCAGAACATATTCTTTAGTTAATGATACAGCTTTGGGGGAAAATGGAATATGAATAGGCAAGGTAATATCACTCTATAATGGGAAAACACTACATAAAAGGATTATATTATCACTCTGATACTTGAATTCAGTGTGTACACTCATTATGACTGAAGTCGGAATAGCAGGATGAGGTCTCCACAGGGAAAGTAACAAGATGGTTGTGAGATGAGAATGCTAGGGGATTCTGGTGCATTTGCTGGTTGTGTGACCTCAGGCAAACCATTTGATTTAATTTTTGTAAGCCTTAGTTCCCTCATCTTAGAGATGGGGTTAATGTAATATGTTCTGCTCTCTCATGGGACTGTTATGAAGATCTAATGGAATGGAAGTTATCAAGTACCCTATGCCTATTAGAGCTTTTGTCTGTATTCATACTAATGGAGTAATAATCTCAGGGAAGAATCTCTGAGCATATAGAGGAAGCAGAGAAAGAAGCTGCAGAGCACCATAGCTGCACTGGTGGGGGTCCATTGTCCAGCACCTCTCATTGGTTCCTTAATGGGTAAGAATTGCTGCTTTCACGAATTTTCTCTAGGATTGTTATGTGTTTTCATCTACAGGGTCTTACTCACTTACTGCCTTCTAGAAAGCACTGCTTCTTGGTTTACAAACCCCACCCATCCTTAGGGGCCAGTTAAAGCATAAGAACTGGGGCTATGTTCCTGCCCATCTCCTCCACCTTCTAAAAGCCAGGAGGTGTTTGTGGAAGCATTACAGACCTTTCAAAAGTACATGGTTCTGATGACATTAATTGGAAAATATAAGTTCTTATTTAAGACATTGTTCAGGAGGAGAAATTGCAAGATATCTTAGAAAACAAAACAAAACAAATCCATTAGCAAGTTGGAAAAAACTCAACATCAGTAAGACTTCAATTATGTCCTGCCTCTCCTAACATTGTCATCCCACTGTGCCCATGAAGGGTGAAGCTTAGTGCTCTCCTACCTCTTCTAGGAGCCCTCCCCGACCGTTCCAGTCCACAATGACCTCTGCATTCTTTAGGCACTAAATTTCACAATTTAGTCCTGAAGGTGACACGATTCTGAATGAATCCCTGTGTCAAACCTGAGTCTTAGTTTTCTAAAGGAGACTGGGAGTTCTCTGAGGCAGGAATGAATCTTCTTTTCTATCCCCTACAGTGAGGCAGGACCATGCTCTCTAAGCACATGTTAACCAATGGCCTGAAAAGACTCTAGTTTTCTCAACAACTTTCTATGGAAAAAATTTCTGGAAGTATTGCTGTTAGAAACCACAGCAGAAAGGTTGAGCTACGTTGTGATTCTTCAGCATGTCAGAAAGCTGACTTTAGGATGGGAAAACACACAGGGACATGGACAGGCACTTGAGCTTCACCCTTAACAAGACAAAGATGATATAAGCTTTAGGTGCAACATGGTCTGAGGTTGCAGAACAGGACAGTTGTAGAGGAAGCTCCCGAAAGCCCTGGGATAATGCAGCAGAGTGTGGGAAGAAGTATGAGGGAAATGCCTCATTTCTGGAAGGAAGAGAGGCTTAGAGGTGGGCAACCTGCCCAGGCTGGGAAGAGTCCCAAGACATTGCTCAGCCTTATGTCTGCTTTTGATTGAGATCCCAGTAGGACTCCAGGTTTGGTTGGCTTGCTTAAAGGCAGAGCACTCCACCACTACAGTGGGGTGCATTCATTCATTCAGAAACACAAGTGATGTACCAGTGAGCAAAATAGACAAGAGTCCTGCTGCCACAGAGCTCCAATTCTCATGGGGAGACAATAAACCAACAAACATGAAGTAAGACCATCTCAGAGTGCTACAAAGGAAACCAACCAGGCTGGTGTTACTGTGATTGGAAGGTCAGAGGTCTTTCTGAGGAGGCCCCATGGAAGCCAAGGCTGAGTGATGTGAGGGGTTGAGCCTGCAGCTATCTGGGAAAGAAGAGTCTTTTTATGTATTGAAGAAGAAGGGATGAGGCCCCAGGCAAGGATGAGCTGGGTTTTTTCCAGTGTTCCAAGGAACAGGAATGAGGTCAGTGTAGCTGGGAGGAACAGGGAGGGAGGGAGAGAGAGACAGACAGAGACAGGGAGAGATCAGGGAGAGATTGGAGGGAAAGAGAGAGAGAGAGAGAGAGAGAGAGAGAGAAGGGTTGGCCCAGGTACCCATTCCAGGATTACTCTGATTACTGAGTGAGAATGGTAAAATAGGCAAGTGATGACAGGGACCTGGGACAGGGTGACTCTCCTTCTTCACCCACCTGAACCCACCCCATTTGCAGCTCCCTTCCCTTATGAGCTTTGCCAAGCACTGCAAAGAGGCTCGGGGATCTGACCATAGCCCTTGCTGCTTCGAGGGCTATGGTCAGATCCCCAAGCCTCTGATCTCCAGCCTGCTCATCTGCAAAACAGAATTGGCAACAACATCTTCTTTATAAGGTGCCAGTGAGGGACATTAGAGCACATCTGCACCAGTGATGGGAATAAGAAGAACCAGAGGCAAGGTGACAGCTTTCAATTCTCTATTCCACATTTCCCCCATATCATGGTGTTTCTGAGATCAGGATGTGCCTTAGAATTGTGTTCATTTAATGTGTGCTTTGGAAGCTCATCTAAAAATTAATGTCATCCTAGAATTGGTGAAATATAGTGTTATGAACCCACTCTGCTCATGCTAATCACTATCCTTTTGCTCTCCCCTCTACCTTTTGAAAGCTTGCCATCCATCAGGGCCCTCCATCTCCTAGCAGGCCTCCTTGATTCCCATCCCGTGGAGGCCACCTTTGGGCTCTCCCAACTTTGAGAGTGCTCACTCTCTGAGCTCCCCAGTGTGAGGTTACTGGTCTTCCAGGGTTGGGCCTCAGACCTTTTTGCCATTTCTCACCAATACTGAGCCCCCAGTAGGTGACTGAGATGGAAAAGCCTCTGGTCAAGAGTCCTTACTCAGGTATATGTCCTGGGAGCTGTTCCTGTCAGGAGCTATGCTCCAGTCTATAGCATTCCTGATGCTTTGCCAGTCTTTCCAGCTGCTAATATTAACCCTGCCTCCAACATCAGGGGAAGAGTGGGTCCCCTTCCTTCCTAGATCAAGATAGACTCATGAAGAAGCACCACTCCTTGATGGCCATTTCCATCTGACTTATGGGTTTGCTTTCATATTGTTCTTTTAGTGTCTTTTCATGAGAGTCTAACAGGCATCATATCAACAAATTTCCTTTAAAAACCCTAGGGAAAAGGTTATGTGCTGCTGGCCATCTCCCAGCTTCTCTCTGTCCACAGAGATGGTAATTTTAAGTGCTTTCTGTTGGTTCCCATTGAAGTTGATGTGACACTGAGTTCTCAGTGATTAAGAAAGGCTTCCTGCAAAAAGTTGAGGAACAGAATTCTCAGAGTGGGAGATTCAGAAGGGACTGTTCAGGGAGTACAGAAAAATGAATCACAGTTTCTATTGCTATGGGAGGGAGGTTTCAATTGGACAGATAAGGTTGGCCTCACCTCTGCTTTCCTTTCTTGCCATGAATGTGGATGTGATGTTTGAGCTGTGGCAGCCACCTTATGACAATGAGCAATTACTGTATGTAGAAGGTTATACCAAATCCTCATTGCAACCCTATGAGGTGGAAGCTGTTATCTGCCCCATTTTACAGATAAGGAACCCAGGCCTCTGAGAGTGGAAAAGCACACAGGTTTTGAAGTAGAGATGGCATTTGAGCCCAGGTTTGGACCCCAGAGTTAGTGCTATTAACTATGAACTCTACATTTGTCATAAAAGCTGGGGACAGCGCAAGGCAGAGGGGGCTCCAGCTTCATGGCAGCCACTCCCTGTCTGTGCTGGTGTGCTGCTCAATTTCTTTCTTCCTTTCTTTATCTGAGAACAGGTGAGGTGAAAGTGGAAAACGGGAGCAGAGCATGTTGGGAGAATCCCTGTGAGGTTGATATTTGATCAGTTGTCTGTTTAACTCCAGCAAGTGAGGGTACAAATTCAGCCCAAGGTGTGTTCTTTTAATAATAAATCAGAGGTGAGTGCTCGCAATTCCTTAATTATGTGTATTTTTCTCAGGAAAAGTTTAAGGATCCCAGCAGGTGTCTGCTCTCTGGGCCTCATTATTGTTGACAAAGCCAGGATTTATGTGTTCAGAGCAGCATGTGGCAAAACGTGTGCAAGGACTAGGAGGCTGCTCATGTTTTCCCCTGCTATTAAAATGTCACCTCAGGGTAAATAATATGTGTTAACACACCAGACAAATCTCCCAGGCTTGTTTCTTTTACCTAGTCTGGAAATAATTTAACAGCTTAAACCAACTTCAAGACTAAATATAGTGAGTTAATTAGCCTTTCTAAAAAAAAAAAGGACATTTTCACATCATTCTTATTCTATCTCATTTAATTCAACTGTGAACCCACAAATTATTAAAATGAGATATGTTTCCCCAAATCATTGTATTACACAACTCTCATTGCATTGGGAGTCACTGATTTGGCTGCAACAGGGGAAGGAAACTTTTCTCTCTCATGGCCTTGTCATGAGACACCCTTTGGTACTCATCAGTACTTTGGTGCATCCTGTCCTTCCTCTTTCAGCTGTCATGGCTACTGGGATTAGGCTCAGTGACCAACACTAAAATCTGCTTCAACAGAATACCTATTCCCATCTCTGCTCACCTGCTTCTCTGCTATAGAGGCTGGAGAGATATGTAGTCACTTTTCCAGACTCTTTTGCATCTGGATCAAGTGATCTGATTCTGTCTAATGAGATATAATTGAAAATGCTGGGGATATTTGGAGGGAAATGTCAGGAAAAGATTTTTCTTTCCTGAAAGGAGTAAGACAATAAGCTCCAGGCTTGTTCTAGTCTCCAGCCTGAGCAAAATCTCTCCACTTTCTTTTTCTTTATTCTCCCAACCAACTTACTTTATCAACTCCTTTTTTTAGAAATTAAAAAAAATAAAAATTTTTTTCATCTTTAAGGCATATTCCATCCTTTAATTGTGTTTACCCTTATATATGTTTTTCATTCTTTAAAATTTTGGAAGGTAGTTTCTTCTAAGAGACCAAAATACTTCCAAAATTAAGTGGGTGACTCTGTTCTAGTCACCAGTCTAGTATATATATTTTTTTCTTTTTTATATTTTTTTAAATTTGTTTTCTTTTTTTTTTCCTGAATTTTTTTTTATCCCCTTTCTCCCCCCCATGATTTGGGGTCTCTTCTGATTTAGCTAATGCACATTTTCCTGGGGTCTTTGCCACCCTTTTAATATTTTATTTGCTCCTTCATGTATTCTTATCTGGACAAAATGACAAGGCAGAAAAACTCACCCCCCCCCCCAAAAAAAAGAACAAGAGGCAATACCAAAGGCTGGGGACCTAATCAATACAGACATTGGTAATATGTCAGATCTAGAGTTCAGAATGACGATTCTCAAGGTTCTAGCTGGGCTCGAAAAAGGCATGGAAGATATTAGAGAAACCCTCTCTGGAGACATAAAAGCCCTTTCTGGAGAAATAAAAGAACTAAAATCTAACCAAGTTGAAATAAAAAAAGCTATTAATGAGGTGCAATCAAAAATGGAGGCTCTTACTGCTAGAATAAATGAGGCAGAAGAAAGAATTAATGATATAGAAGACCAAATGACAGAGAATAAAGAAGCTGAGCAAAAGAGAGACAAACAAATACTGGACCACAAGGGGAGAATTCAAGAGATAAGTGACACCATAAGATGAAACAACATTAGAATAATTGGGATTCCAGAAGAAGAAGAAAGAGAGAGGGGAGCAGAAGGTATATTGGAGAGAATTATCATAGAGAATTTCCCTAATATGGCAAAGGGAACAAGCATCAAAATCCAGGAGGTGCAGAGAACCCCCCTCAAAATCAATAAGAATAGGTCCACACTGCATCACCTAATAGTAAAATTTACAAGTCTAAAAGACAAAGAGAAAATCCTGAAAGCAGCCCGGGAAAAGAAGTCTGTAACATACAATGGTAAAAATATTAGATTGGCAGCAGACTTATCCACAGAAATCTGGCAGGCCAGAAAGCACTGGCATGATATATTCAGAGCACTAAACAAGAAAAACATGCAGCCAAGAATACTATATCCAGCTAGGCTATCATTGAAAATAGAAGGAGAGATAAAAAGCTTCCAGGACTAACAAAAACTGAAAGAATTTGCAAACACCAAACCAGCTCTACGGGAAATATTGAAAGGTATCCTCTAAGCAAAGAGAGACCTTAAAAGTAGTAGATCAGAAAGGAACAGACAATATACAGTAACAGTCACCTTGTAGGCAATACAATGGCACTAAACTCATATCTCTCAATAGTTACCCCGAATGTAAATGGGCTAAATGCCCCAATCAAAAGACACAGGGTATCAGAATGGATAAAAAAACAAAACCCCTCAATATGCTACCTACAAGAAACTCATTTTAGACCCGAAGACACCTCCAGATTTAAAGTGAGGAGGTGCAAAACAATTTACCATGCTAATGGACATCAGAAGAAGGTTGGGGTGGCAATCCTTATATCAGATCAATCAGACTTTAAGCCAAAGACTATAATAAGAGATGAGGAAGGACACTATATCATACTCAAGGGGTCTGTACAACAAGAAGATCTAACAATTTTAAATATCTATGCCCCTAACATGGGAGCAGCCAACTATATAAACCAATTAACAAAATCAAAGAAACACATTGACAATAATACAATAATAGTAGGGGACTTTAAAATCCCCCTTACTGAAATGGACAGATCATCCAAGCAAAAGATCAACAAGGAAATAAAGGCCTTAAATGACACACTGGACCAGATGGACATCACAGATATATTCAGAACATTTCATCCCAAAGCAACAGAATACACATTCTTCTCTAGTGCACATGGAACATTCTCCAGAATAGATCACATCCTGGGTCACAAATCAGGTCTCAACCGGTATCAAAAGATTGGGATCATTCCCTGCATATTTTCAGACCACAATGCTCTGATGCTAGAACTCAGTCACAAGAGGAAATTTGGAAAGAACCCAAATACATGGAGACTAAACAGCATCCTTCTAAAGAATGAATGGGTCAACGAAGAAATTAAGGAAGAATTGAAAAAATTCATGGAAACAAATGATAATGAAAACACAACGATTCAAAATCTGTGGGACACAGCAAAGGCAGTCCTGAGAGGAAAATATATAGCGATACAAGCCTTTCTCAAGAAACAAGAAAGATCTGAAATACACAACCTAATCCTACACCTAAAGGAGCTAGAGAAAGAACAACAAAGAAAGCCTAAACCCAGAAGGAGAAGAGAAATAATAAAGATCAGAGCAGAAATCAATGAAATAGAAACCAAAAGAACAATAGAACAAATCAACGAAACTAGGAGCTGGTTCTTTGAAAGAATTAATAAGATTGATAAACCCCTGGCCAGACTTATCAAAAAGAAAAGAGAAAGGACCCAAATAAATAAAATCATGAATGAAAGAGGAGAGATCACAACCAATACCAAAGAAATACAAACAATTATAAGAACATATTATGAGTTTCTGGAGTTCTTTACAGATCCTGGATATCAACCTTTTGTCTGTACTGTCATTTGCAAATATCTTCCATCCCAAAGATGCAGATGTAGTGAAAAGAAGGCCATCTGTACCCCAATGTTTATAGCAGCAATGGCCACGGTTGCCAAACTGTGGAAAGAACCAAGATGCCCTTCAACAGACGAATGGATAAGGAAGATGTGGTCCATATACACTATGGAGTATTATGCTTCCATCAGAAAGGATGAATACCCAACTTTTGTAGCAACATGGATGGGACTGGAAGAGATTATGCTGAGTGAAATAACTCAAGCAGAGAGAGTCAATTATCATATGGTTTCACTTATTTGTGAAGCATAACAAATAACATGGAGGACATGAGGAGATGGAGAGGAGAAGGGAGTTGAGGGAAATTGGAAGGGGAGGTGAACCATGAGAGACTATGGACTCTGAAGAACAACCTGAGGGTTTTGAAGGGGTGGGAGGTGGGAGGTTGGGGGAGCCAGGTGGCGGGTATTAGGGAGGGCACGTATTGCATGGAGCACTGGGTGTGGTGCAAAAACAATGAATACTGTTACGCTGAAAAGAAATTAAAAAAAAAAAGAACATATTATGAATAACTCTATGGCAACAAATTTGACAATCTGGAAGAAATGGATGCATTCCTGGAGACATATAATCTACCACAACTGAACCAGGAAGAAATAGAAAACCTGAACAGACCTATAACCAGTAAGGAGATTGAAACAGTCATCAAAAATCTCCAAACAAACAAAAGCCCAGGGCCAGATGGCTTCCCAGGGGAATTCTACCCAAACATTTAAAGGAGAATTAATACCTATTCTCCTGAAACTGTTCCAAAAAATAGAAATGGAAGGAAAATTTCCAAACTCATTTTATGAGGCCAGCATCACCTTGATCCCAAAACCAGACAAGGATCCCACCAAAAAAGAGAATTACAGACCAATATCCTTGATGAACACAGATGCGAAAATTCTCACCAAAATACTAGCCAATAGGATCCAATAGTCCATAAAAGGATTATTCACCACGACCAAGTGGGATTTATTCCAGGGCTGCAAGGTTGGTTCAACATCCACAAATCAATCAATGTGATACAATACATTAATAAAAGAAAGAACAAGAACCATATGATCCTCTCAATAGATGCTGAAAAAGCATTTGACAAAGTACAGCATCCCTTCCTGATCAAAACTCTTCAAAGTGTAGGGATAGAGGGCACATACCTCAATATCATCAAAGCCGTCTATGAAAAACCCACCGCAAATATCATTCTCAATGGAGAAAAACTGAGAGCTTTTCCGCTAAGGTCAGGAACACAGCAGGGATGTCCATTATCACCACTGCTATTCAACATAGTACTAGAAGTCCTAGCTTCAGCAATCAGACAGCAAAAAGAAATTAAAGGCATCCAAATCGGCAAAGAAGAAGTCAAACTATCACTTTTTGCCGATGATATGATACTATATGTGGAAAACCCAAAAGGCTCCGCTCCAAAACTGCTAGAACTTTACAGGAATTCAGTAAGGTGTTCAGGATATAAAATCAATGCACAGAAATCAGTTGCATTTCTCTACACCAACAAGACAGAAGAAAGAGAAATTGAGGAGTCAATCCCATTTACAGTTGCACCCAAAACCATAAGATACCTAAGAATAAACCTAACCAAAGAGGCAAAGAATCTATACTCAGAAAACTATAAAGTACTCATGAAAGAAATTGAGGAAGACACAAGGAAATGGAAAAACATTCCATGCTCCTGGATTGGAAGAACAAATATTGTGAAAATGTCTATGCTACCTAAAGCTATCTACACATTTAATGCAATCCCTATCAAAACCCCATCCATTTTTTTCAAAGAAATGGAACAAATAATCCTAAAATTTGTATGGAACCAGAAAAGACCTCGAATAGCCAAAGGAATATTGAAAAAGAAAGCCAAAGTTGGTGGCATCACGATTCCGGACTTCAAGCTCTATTACGAAGCTGTCATCATCAAGACAGTATGGTACTGGTGCAAAAGCAGACACATAGATCAATGGAACAGAATAGAGAGCCCAGAAATAGACCCTCAACTCTATGGTCAACTAATCTTCGACAAAGCAGGAAAGAATGTCCAATGGAAAAAAGACAGCCTCTTCAACAAATGGTGCTGGGAAAATTGGACAGCCACATGCAGAAAAATGAAATTGGACTATTTCCTTACACCACACACGAAAATAGACTCAAAATGGATGAAGGACCTCAATGTGAGACAGGAATCCATCAAAATCCTTGATGAGAATACAGGCAGCAACCTCTTCAATCCCAGCTGCAGCAACTTCTTCCTAGGAACAACAGCAAGGGCAAGGGAAGCAAGGGCAAAAATGAACTATTGGGATTTCATCAAGATCAAAAGCTTTTGCCCAGCAAAGGAAACAGTGAACAAAACCAAAAAACAACTGACAGAATGGGAGAAGATATTTGCAAAGGACATATCAGATAAAGGGCTAGTGTCCAAAATCTATAAAGAGCTTCGCAAACTCAACACTCAAAGAACAATAATCCAATCAAGAAATGGGCAGAGGACACGAACAGACATTTCTGCAAAGAAGACATCCAGATGGCCAACAGACACATGAAAAAGTGCTCCGCATCACTGGGCATCGGGGAAATACAAGTCAAAACCACAATGAGATACCACCTCACACCAGTCAGAATGGCTAAAATTAACAAGTCAGGAAATGATGGATGCTGGCGAGGATGCGGAGAAAGGGGAACCCTCCTACACTGTTGGTGGGAATGCAAGCTGGTGCAACCACTCTGGAAAACAGCATGGAGGTTCCTCAAAAAGTTGAAAATAGAGCTACCCAATGACCCAGCCATTGCACTACTTGGTATTTACCCTAAAGATACAAATGTAGTGATCCAAAGGGGCACGTGCACCCCAATGTTTAGAGCAGCAATGTCCACAATAGCCAAACTATGGAAAGAACCTAGATGTCCATCAACAGATGAATAGATAAAGAAGAGGTGGTATATATATATACAATGGAATACTATGCAGCCATCAAAATAAATGAAATCTTGCCATTTGCAATGACATGGATGGAATTAGAGGGTGTTATGCTTAGCAAAATAAGTCAATCGGAGAAAGACAACTATCATATGATCTCCCTGATATGAGGAAGTGGAGATGCAATGGGGTGGGGGGTTAGGGGAGTAGGAAAAGAATAAATGAAACAAGATGGGATCGGGAAGGAGACAAACCAAAAGAGACTCTTAATGTCACAAAACAAACTGAGGGTGGTTGGGGGGAGGGGTGTAGGGAGAGGGTGGTGGGGTTGTGGACACTGGGGAGGGTATGTGCTATGGCGAGTGCTGTGAAGTGTGTAAACCTGGCAATTCACAGACCTGTACCCCTGGGGCTAATAATACATTATATGTTTATAAAAAAATAAAAAAATTAATAAAAAATGAAATGAGCTTGGGTCTCTGATGTCATCATGAAACACCTGAACTAGTACCAGCAATTTTCTATCTTTAGATTTCTTTCTTTCTTTTTTTTAAAAAAGATTTTTATTTATTTATTTGACAGAGATCACAAGTGGGTAGAGAGGCTGGCAGAGAAAGGGGTAAGCATGCTCCCTGCCAAACAGAGAGCCCGATGCTGGGCTTGATCCCAGGACGCCAAGATCATGACCTGAGCCAAAGGCAGAGGTTTAACCCACTGAGCCACCCAGGCACCCCTATCTTTAGATTTCTTATTAAGAAGAACAACCTTTTATCTTTCAGCTATTATATTTAGGTTTTTTGGCCTAACACATTTCTAACCGGGAAAACATATCTGAATCAAGTGGTGAACCAGTCTTAATCTATAAATTCTAGACAATTATGGATAGTACTTAACCCTCTATCCTCCTTCTCTCCCTCCCCCTTCCCTCCCTTCCTCACTTCCTTCCTCCCTTCTATCCTTTTATTCATTCACCCATGTACCCCACAAATATTTATTTAGCATCTACAATGTACTTTCTTGATGTTGGGGAAACAAGCGCCTTGTCTTCTGGTGCATAAGCACTTTCAGAAGAGAGAGAAACTGATAATATAAATGACTGACAAGATAATTTCACAGTAGGAAGTGCTAAGTAGAAAACAAAACAGGGTGATGTGATCAAGTGTGAAGGGGCAGGAGTGACAGGCCCTCTTTAGATGGAGCAGGAAGACCCTTCTAAGGAAGGGACATTTTTGCTGCACACTGAATGGCCAGAAGTTCCGGTAACACATAAATTTCAGGAAAATATTTCAGGTAGAGGGAAGAGCAACTGCAAAGATCTCCAGGAGAGAAAAGTCTTGGTTGGCCAAGGAGTTGGAAGGAGGACAGTATGGCCAGAGATTTATAAGGAAGGAGATGAGGAGGAGATGAGCTTGGAGAGTGGCAGAAACCAGGTCATGTGGAGCCCTGGAGTATTTATTAAGTCATTTATGAGGTGGCCCCCAGAAGACATGGACACTTGAGGTCTTCTGGTTGAGTGGTAGAAGTGGGGAAGCTGGTGTTGTTCTCTTTTGAGCTATTGCATATTGTCTCTGTCCCAGCAGAGCCCTTGAACCCCCAGTAATGCTCTCTTGGGCACCTGATCATCTTGGTCCCCAGGTCCCTACATGGAGAGGATGCTGTAGAGCAGCCCACTGAGATTAGTCAGGATTCTTAATTTGTAAGGTGTAGAACCCAACTTGAATTAGTTTAAATGAAAAGGGGAATTTTTTTGGATGTCCCTCCATGGTACCCAACCGTGAAGGAGCTGGAGTACTTATCTACCAACTTCCCATCCACCTATGGTTGAGATCTGCCTTGGAGGAAGTGGTTCAACTTGCCTTGTTTGCCCAGAAAAATCCACGGGCATAGAAAATTTGTAAGAAGCAGCTTGGGATTCTAGAGGTGAATGCTTAGGAGATGCTGTGCTATAATAATGCTCTCCTTTGGTGACTTTCCTCCCTCTTTGTGGTATGCCAGCTATGGAGGCAGCTGACAGGACAGCAATCCTGCTTGGCCCTGTGTTTTTACAATAGTATTGTATCCTTTTGTTGAGTAGCCAACTGCTTTAAGATAGGGGTTGGCACATTTTTTCTATAAAGAGTCAGTAAATATTTTAGGCTTTGTGGACTCTATGGTTTGTGTTGTAACTACTTAACTCTGCCATTGTTGCATGACGCAGCCATTGACAATACATAAAGAATGTGTGTGTCTGTGTTTCCTAAAATTATATTTGTGAAACAGACAGAGGGTTGGATTTGGTGCATGAGCTGTAATTGGAAACTTTGTTTTGGAATATCCTCTGGATTCATTATGGGAGAAGTGAGTAGGGGATTCTTATAAAAGAGGATTCCTTCCTTAGCTGAGATAAAAAGGCTTCTCTGTCAAGGGATGTCAGATGTGTTTTGTGGGTCTGCAAGTTGGGGTTGTGAAGGGAACCCCCTTTAGTGGAGGTGATGGAGTCATTCAAAGGTGAACTCTAAAGAATTAACCATCGTAAGTGACATTATAGACCAGTCCCTATAGAGATGAGTTTGACTCATGCCCTGCTCCTTTCTTAAATTATTTTCCAAATTCCCTGAGGAACTGACATGCTCTGGCCATAATTTCTCCCCTGGATCTTGCTATAATGATATGCGGTGTCATGCAGTGTGACTCTTCATGAATTGAAAGGACTGGCCATCCCTAGTTTCCTGCTGACTGTTATCCTGTTGAATTGACCATCTCCTGAAAGCCCTCCAGAG
This sequence comes from Martes martes, assembly GCF_963455335.1. Taxonomy (NCBI): domain Eukaryota; kingdom Metazoa; phylum Chordata; class Mammalia; order Carnivora; family Mustelidae; genus Martes; species Martes martes. The sequence continues at coordinate 35,964,348 of NC_137905.1, forward strand.
AATATAAAACTTATATTTGACATCTTTTACACACCTGCTTGCCTTTTGATAAACCTTACAAGTCAAATCTGTTTATTGGGTCATGGAAAATGGCAGAACAAGAGATCACGGCCAAATAATTTGGCAGGTTAACACCTTTCCAACTGTGGTAGCCACCTGGCTGGCTTTAAGAGACAGTGAAGAATAATTTCACAGGTCTCAACAGCAAGATGAACACATGTAAGTGGATTTCTGATATGGGTGTACAGTACCAAAGCACCCCCATTTAAGGGACAATTGTTTGTTATATGAAGCACTTCCCAGTTTTGCCTGACTATGGAACTCTTAATCATGGAACAGAGCACAAGTTTGAAAACCCTTAATCTACTCATCTTACATTTCCTTACTGATAGTGGTTTATGGCTCTGTCTCAAGGAACTTCATATTTCCAGAAAGGGGAACCCTCCTACACTGTTGGTGGGAATGCAAACTGGTACAGTCACTCTGGAAAACAGTATGGAGTTTCCTCAAAAAGTTGAAAATAGAGCTACCCTACAACGCAGCAATTGCACTGCTGGGTATTTACCCTAAAGATACAAATGTAGTTACCTAAAGGGGCCTGTGCACTCCAATGTTTACAGCAGCAATGTCCACAATAGTCAAACTATGGAAAGAGCCTAGATGTCCATCAACAGATGAATGGATAAAGAAGATGTGAGATTATACACACACACACACACACACACACACACACACACACACAATGGAATATTATGCATCCATCAAAACCCCTGAAATCTTGCCATTTGCAATGACATGGATGGAACTAGAGGGTACTATACTAAAAGAAGTATATCAGAGAATACAATTATCATATGTCAATCAGAGAATACAATTATCATATGATCTCATTGATAGGAAGAATTTGAGAAAAAAGACAGAGGATCATAGGGGAAGTGAGGGAAAAATGAAACAAGATGAAACCAGAGAGGGAGACAAACCATAAGAGACTCCTTTTTTTTTTTTTTTAAAGATTTTATTTATTTATTTGACAGAGAGAGATCACAAGTAGGCAGAGAGGCAGGCAGAGAGAGAGAGAGAGAGAGGAGGAAGCAGGCTCCCTGCCAAGCAGAAAGCCTTATGCAGGACTCGATCCCAGGACCCTGAGATCATGACCTGAACCGAAGGCAGAGGCTTAACACACTGAGCGACCCAGGTGCCCACCATAAGAGACTCTTAACCTAAGGAAACTGAGGATTGTTGGAGTGGAGGGGGGTGGGAGAGATGGGGTGCATGGGTGATGGATATTGGGGAGGGTATGTGCTTTGGTGAATGCTGTGAATTGTGTAAGACTGATGAATCACAAACCTATACTTCTGAAACAAATAATACATTATATGTTATTTTAAAAAGGAGCTTCATATTCCCTATCTGATAGATGAAATTGGAGAAATTTGGAATCTTCAAGGTACAGAGTTGGATATAAATTATGGTGAGTGCTGGGAAACCTGGCATAATTGAACATGTCCAGAATTAATGGACAATGTTGTAAACTGAGGGGTATTAGAAAGGTAGATCAGCCTCCAGAAAGGACATCCAGAAGCCTCCCCTCCTGCCGACCCTCATGGGGATAGGTTGGGACGGAACTGGGATGACACTGGAGAAGATAGTGTACCTGGAAGGAAGAGTCTTCTCTGAGACAGGCTAAAAGTACGCTGTAACTGTGTTAACTGATGGCCTTGGGAAGTTTGTAATCAATCAAGGAATGTAAAGCAGACAGACCTTGTCATCAACATGTGTTTATTGAGTGCCTACTGTGTACTATTCTAGGTACTGGGGATACAGCAGTACAAGACAAAATCCCTGCTCTCACTTAGCTCATAGGTTATTGAGGGAGGCACTACAAATAAACAAACAAATGTAGAATGTGTGAGATGGTAGAAGATGAGGTAGAATAAGTTGGCTGAGGATGGCAGTGCCTGGGAGGTTGCTTTTTACATAAGCTAGCCAGGGAAGGCCTGCCTGATAAGCTGTCATTTGAGCAGACACTTTAAAGAAGGTATGGTTATCTTGGACAAGGCTGTGCGAGGCAGAGAGAAGAGCAGGTGTTGAATACTGAGGAGCAGGGAGGCCAGTGTGGCAGGGACTGACATAAGGTGCTCTATATCCCATGAGGGCAGGCACTGACATAGGGAGCTCTATGTTCCACCAGGGCAACCCACGAGGGTTGAAGCAGAGTCAGTTGGCTGGTGAGGAAATGAGTCAGAACATCAGGGGAATAATCATGAGCCTCTCCAGGGCTCATTAAGGAGTTTAGATTTCCTTGTGAGTGTGAAGGGAAGGGGACAGAGGATTGATGGCAGGGACTGACATAGGGTGCTTTTGCTTTATGTTCCACGATGGCGGGGACTGACACAGGGTGCTCTACACCCCATGAGGGCGGGCACTGACACAGGATGCTCTACATCGCACAAGGACAGGAACTGACACAGGGTGTTCTACATCCCACCAGGGCAGGGACTGACATAGGGTGTTCTACATCCCACCAGGGCAGGGACTGACACAGGGTGCTCTACGTCCCACCAGGGCAGGGACTGACACAGGGTGTTCTACGTCCCACCAGGACAGGGACTGACACAGGGTGTTCTACGTCCCACCAGGACAGGGACTGACACAGGGTGTTCTATATCCCACCAGGGCAGGGACTGACATAGGGTGAGCTATGTTCTAAGAGCTCCACTGCAACTGCCTTGTGGACACCCCATACCTGCCAGGGTTGGGAGACCAGAGAGGGGCTGTGGAAACCATGACAGATCAAGGGCGTGGCCTAGGGTACTGCTCTAGAAGGGATAAATGTAGTCTGATGTCCAGTGAGGTTTAATATCAACCAATGAGATGGTTGTGTGGAGAGAAAAAAGAGGAGTCAAGAGTGATTGAAAGGCTTTTGGCCTGAGCAGCTGGAAGGACGGAGCTGCCTGTTTGTCCTTTTCATACAGTCAGTTGGTCGACATCTATCATCCAGAGCCTTCTTTGTACCAGTGCTAGGCCCAGCGCTGGGGCTAGCACCATCAGGGAGATTGGCAGGTCCCTTCTGTGATGGAGCCTCCACTTTTAGCGGGGAAGACGCAAAGCATATGTGAACAGACAGATGAAACTGAAATGGAGATGAGTGCTGTGGAAAAAAAAAAACAACACGAGGCAAGATGAAGAATGACCAAAGAGGGGGTTGATTTAGCTCAGCTGGCAGGTGGCCTGCTCAGGGGGTGGCATGGGAGCCAGGATCTAACAGAGAAGGAGCCAGCCAAAGGGTGGGGGGAGTGCCTATCAAAAAGCTTGGCCCCACAAAATATGGAAAGAGCTTGGCATGCCGGAGGGAGAAAGGTGAGCCCAGTATGGTTGAAACTTTGAAAATAAGCAAAGAGGGGCGCCTGGGTGGCTCAGTGGGTTAAAGCCTCTGCCTTCGGCTCAGGTCATGATCTCAGGGTCCTGGGATCGAGCCCCACATTGGGCTCTCTGCTCAGCAGGGAGCCTGCTTCCTACTCTCTCTCTCTGCCTGCCTCTCTGCCTACTTGTGATTTCTCTCTGTCGAATAAATAAATAAAATCTTTAAAAAAAAAAAAAAAGAAAATAAGCAAAGATAGGCTGCAATGAGACCACATAGGCGGGCAGGGCTGGGACACCCAGAGTGAGAGTGCAGGCTTTACCCCAAGGGCAGTGGGCCTGAGGAGGGACACTGAGCCCTGGACCAGTGTGTAGGAGGAGGCCTGTGGGGAAATGGGGAGCACCCTGTGTGTGTGGCTCCAGGGCCTCAGAGCATCTGCTCTCCCCTGACTGGGAGCTGGTTTCCTTTGGCACTGGCTGCTTTCAGGAAGGGGAAGGGGGCAACATGCTCTGGAAACCCGCCTCGAAGCCAGCCCCACCTCTGAAGACTGTTCTGATTTTTCACCTGCATTTTACAACATACTAGTTTCATTAGCCTCTGCTACTATTTTAAATGCTTAATTAGGCAATGTGGGGGTCTGTGTGAATCTATGAAGAGTGTTAGAGTGAAAAAGAGTAAGTAGGAAATTAACTATCTTAGCTTAAACCTCTAATTGCTTCTGGGAAGACAGAGAACATTGAAATACCCACCTGCAGGAGTTTGTCAGATCTTAAGATTAAAGAAGATATTTCACTAAGCTGGTAATAATCACTGCTAAGGAAAAAAAAATTTTTCCCTTCAAAATAGAAGGAAGAAAAACCAAATGATGCTGTTACAGTTCTTTTTGTTGCCACACCAGTGTTTCCAAGCCTCAGGGTGAAAGAGCTCCATTGATGCATTCATTCCAATAACGAGACTTTGAACCTTGAAGGGAGGGGGCGAAGGGTGGGGAGAGCCGAGAAGAGGAGAGAAGCTTTTCAGTGACAGCCCGGGAGGCTTCTTAATGTTGTGACAGGCACTGCTCCTTCTCTCTCAGCATTGTCGCTGCCACAGCCACAAGGCCACATCACAGTCCTTCCTACCCCAGCTTTGTCCTGTGCTTGGGGCCCTTTCCTCAGTCCAGGGAGGGGTACGCAGGGATGGGGGCTGCACCAGCAGGGCCTATTCTGAGCTATAGGAGGGTCACGTCCCTGAAGGACTTCCCATGAAGATGGTGAATGTCTCTCCAGCCGCATGCACACTCTGGAGGGGAAGGAGACTATGTTTATCTAACTTGCATCAATGTCCTATTCTCACGTTGCACTGCCTCTAGCACACCATGAATTAATATGCATTTTAACAGATTCTATAATTAGCTTGTGAGCTTCATCCATATTACAGTTTTTGGTCTTAAAAAATTTCCTTTTTGGGGGTGCCTGGGTGGCTCAGTGTGTTAAAGCCTCTGCCTTCAGCTCAGGTCATGATCTCAGGGTCCTGGGATCGAGCCCCACATCAGGCTCTCTGCTCAGTGGGGAACCTGCTTCTCCCCCCACTCTCTGCCAGCCTCTCTGCCTACTTGTGATCTGTCAAATAAATAAATAAAATCTTTATATATATATATATATACACACACATATATATATATATACACACATATATATGTGTATGTGTATATATATATGTGTATATATATATAAAATTTCCTTTTTGTCTGTAGGTATTTTAAATATACCTCAATGTGTTGAGGTAGCAAGACTAGATGAAACAGGGCTGGGAAAATGTTGAGAATTATTGAAGCTGAGTGATGAGTACACGGGGGTTCATTATACTATTGATATTTATGTGTTTGAAAATACTTCATATAAAAGGTTAAAGTAAAATTCAAATATACCACTATGTTTTGTATTCACTCTGTTTTTATTATGGGAAATGGCCCCATGTCCCTGACGATTTCTAATGGCAAGACTTAGCATTTTTGCTGATCGACATGAAGAACTTTCTGGAAGAAAGTTTTTCCCCTAATGGGGAAGCGTTACAGCTGAAGGTTTTGAGATGGGCTTTTGCTGTCAAACGAGTGTGCCCTCCATTTGGTCTCCCCATCATGCTGTTTCCCCAGAGATCTGATGTACCTGTAGCTCTCCCCCAGATGGCGCTGGGATGGCGGGAATGTCTGGGAGCCTGTCTACTGCCAGCCTTGACTGTGTTGCATGATTCATTTGGAAAACCCTGTCTCCTCATCTTGTTCTTTGCACACTGGGATTCCTCCTTGAAGCCCTCCCTGACCACCCCAAGTGAGAGTGATGTTGCCTCCCCTTTGCTCCACTCTAACCACATTGGTTTCTGTTTATTTGGTGTTGGAATGAACTGTATCCTGCCCTTATCTGAGGGGTGACCTGTGGTCTCCTGTCAACAGCAGGCTCCAACTCCAGCTCCAGAATGCTCTCTCTTCTGGGCCCTCTTTTCTGACACCAGGGGGTGAAGGGCTGGGTGGCGCTGACCTGAGTACTAATCTTGGCCCTGGCCTGCATGGCCTTGGACAAGCCTCCTTACTGAAGCTCCGGGGTCCGAGGCACACAGTGATCTTCTCCAGCAAGAGAAGCCCCACCTCTGCGTGGTCTGCGGGGCTCCCCGAGCCTCACGGCTTGGCTCCTTTCACTGGAGCTGGTGTCCAGCTGCTCCCCTACGTGGCAGAAAAGCGTGATACATGCACGAGGGGAGAGGGCCCTTCCCCTGAGGAGCTCATATCCCTGCCTGCATGTCACACTAATTAGCAGAGACTCATCTGAACACGTCTGTGGTGCAGGGCCTTGCAGCAGCCTGAATCGGGCTCCTCCCAGCACAGAACTGTCAGAATCACGAACCCGTCCGCGGCGGAAGAAAGCAGATGGATGGGTCCACTTCCACTAGTGACCTCTCCGCGGCAGAGGGGTCAGACCCATGTTCTACTTTTTTTTTCTCTGAGAGGGTCTGGGCTGGTCTCTAGAGGAAGGCCCAGGGAACAACTCTGGCAAAGGTGTCCAAACTCTCTCCTCTTTTCCTTCTGGGCTTGAGGAATTAAATTACATTGCTTTATTTGAGGAAATTTCAGTGGCTTCTTTTGTCTCTAGGAACGATAGAGGATGGGAGGAAGAGAAATAGTGTCTCACTGCTGTTCCTCCAGTGGCTGAGGGTCTGTAGGGTCCTCTTCAGAGCAGCTCCGAAGTGCTGGAACCTACAGCTCTCTTCAGAGGACCCCGAGATTGTAGGACATACCATTATTTTGTGTAAGAAAGAATATATTTAACCTGTGACATGATGCTTTGTTATCACTTGGAATTTTTCTTGTGCACATATTGGAAAGAGTTCTTACATTATTGCAAAGAAACTTATTTAGATATAGATATTTTTCATGCTGTGTTATCTTTCACATACACAAATAGGAAAATGTAAGTAAAATAAATTGGTTAAAATATTGCTCAAACCTCTTCATGTTCAGAATCTGAAATTTCTGAGTTATGTTTTGATTGTGAGTCTTTGATATCTGTGCTTTTCTACACATTCTTGTTCTGGGTGTTGTGAAGAACCCCAGGGAGCAGTGTTTCTGGGATTTTCTTCCAAGCATGGATACCATTTCTGCAGATTTTGATGTCTGTACATAAGCAATTACAACTGTGTCACAACTGTGCCTGGCCCACGGTGGTGGTTAAGCCATATCCCATTTCAGAGAGTTTTAGAGTGGAAGGAATACAATAACAAAGCATGTCACGAGAGGAAGAGTTTTCAAGATGCAGAAGCAAGGGAAGGGTGCAGGTGACCATTGCTATGAGCAGGAGACATGAAGTGAGATATGGTGTAGGTTAGGAAGGCTTCATGGAGGAGATGGGCCCAGAGCTGGACCATGATTAGATGGAGAGCAAGTGGTAAGGTGTTTAAAGCAGGGGCAGCAGGGACACCGGTAAGGCCATGGAAGCTAGAAGCCCTATGAGCATAGGGAGTGGGAGCAGAGGGCTGTGGAGCTAGTCTGAGTGGTAGGGAGAGACACTGAAGTTTCTAGTCAGGCAGTGCTAGGTGGAAAAGTGCTTCAGGAAGAATATTCTGGGGTGTGGAGAGAGACTGAGGCAATGGCAACATTCAGGAGGTTGTGGAGGGAGCTGAGTGGTGAGGATGGAGAACCTGGAGTGGGAGGAGGGGATGGCAGTGGGTGGTGAAGGCGGGGAGCACAAGGCAGGATAGGTCAGAGTCATGCTCACAGCTGTTTTCCTGTGTGGCCTCCTCTGCCCCAGAGGTTCTGGGTTTGAGTCAGTGGCTCAGAACCTTGTCCTACCCCCTCCCCCTGCCAATCCAGTCCTATGATCCACTCATAGGACCCTTGTCCCTTCTAACAGTTGAAACCGCTGAACTGGTTCCATGTCTTCCATAGACAGAGCAGCATGTTGCCTGCAATGATCTGGGCCTTCCAGACACAAATGGACTGATGTGGGTTAAGGGGCAACCATGGGCACTGGAAGTAACTGGGATAATGCCTCCTTCCTCTAGACCGGTGCTTGATTGTCTTGATGACAGTCGGCACTGAAGTAGGGAGGCTTATCTGCACAGACCTCTCTCCAGATCCCCACCTGGGGATAGCCTCTGCATTGTCCAGCGATGCCTTCCCTTGAGGGGGACCAAGATGCTTTCCGGTACAAGCTAGAAACATAAGCTGAATCTCCAGTGGTTGCCAGGCTAGGAGGCAGGGAGAGGAAGCTACAGGAGGGCTGGCTGTTTGCAGAGATTTCTAGTTCAAAAGAATGGTGTTAATGTGAGGTGACACAGCAGGGAGCCCATGGCAAGCCCCTGAGAGTGGCTATCCCTTCTAGATCAAAGTCACCTGAGGGCTTGGTGCCAGCCCCAGAGGGCACCCTCATCCCCACTCCCCAATTCTTTCCTGTGGAAACTTCCCTGCAATCTCATGGAGGCCTCCTTGTGTGCACGCGCCCCTCTCCGAAATGATTGAAGCCATTAAGCTTAAGTCTGTTATGACTGAAGACAGATTTAATTCACCCCAGAGGTGAAAGCTAAGTGCACTGATTAGCTGTGCCATCCTGCTCACGAAGAAGGGTGGTTGAAGGGTGTGTTAACTGCTTAATTTTTAGATAGGGTTTAAAATAAACATCTCTTTAAGTTTTGAAGGCTTAATGAGTCATAAGATCGTTCTAAATTACATGCCACTATAATATTCAATTTCTACACATTTTCCTACCTTTCACAGCATGCCGGGGTTCCTTAACTCTTTGTATGCGGACTAGAGTTCATTGATGGTAGGAGGTAGTAGGGATTTGTTGAGAAGTTTCTTTCTAGGAAGATGTGTGCCATATGCATGTGCATCTGTGAGCACCCGTACACATGCATATGTGTAAGGTTGAGGTTTGGTGGGGAGTCGGTCCCCATGCATGCCATGGTTGGTATTGTCTCACAAAGGGGAGGAAGTCACAGCTGTGCCTCTCAGGGTCCACCAATGAGCACGCACGGGGTGCACATGAGAATGTTTGCAGAACTTAATCCCACATGAAATGCACACAGTGCTATGATGCCTTTTGCTAAAACTAGCCTCGAAAAGCCCTTTCCATCCCAGCCCAGTGGAGTACACAGGGCTTTGTAGGTAGCACTGTGGAGCACTTCCTGGGCATACCATGCTGAAAGCACAGAGGACAGTGGAGATGCCACTGTGTGGTCACACTCCCCTACGAGACATCAGGTCGCTCCAAGGCGGCAGGTGAGGATGTTTATCCTGCAAGTTTTATTCCCCTCAGTTTGAAAAGCAATCTCCTTGAATATCAGTTTCTGAAAGCAGACTTGTTTCTTGATGTCAAGATCAAATAAGACAGCGGGATTGCATCCTCTGCACTGAATTAGGGTCTAAGGTGAGAGCGGTTTGCTCCACGGCATAGCATTCAGTTCAACGTCTGGCATGCAGAAAACACTCAGCTAGAAACCATTACTATTACAGAAGAGTGCTATGTACTTCCTTGATCAATGTGCAGTGGAGAGTCAGAGCTGGCAGTGACTTTAGAAACGAGGGCAAGAAGTGGAAAGGAGGTTTGGCAGAGGCAGTGCCAGAACTCAGGCTTCCAGGCTCCCACCACATCATCAGGCTGCCTCCCCCACACACCGTCTGCTGTCTCCTTCAGCTGCTTTGGTTGATGCTCCCTACCTTGTTATATAGACAAACATTCAAATGACTGCTCAGTGTCGGCGCATACCACCGGGGCTGTTTTCAGTGAAGAGGAGCCTCCCTGCCTATCCTCAACCCTGTATTTGTCATCTAACTTATTAATTCATTATATTTATTATTTCACCGCTAGAATGTAAGTATCATGAAGGTAGGATTCTTTATTTATTTTGTTCACTGCTAGATTCCAAGTACCTAGAACAGTGCCGGGAAATAGTAGATGTTCAGTAAATGTTTGTTGACGTAAGTGAAACAAATAGCACATGCACACACCCTCACAACAATGGTGGGGGGTTGACCTTAGGGAACAAGCCAAAAGTCTACCAACTTAATAAGGCCCAGCAACCACTGGCTCCAGTGACAGATGTAGTGTGACCTAGGTCGAAATCCCAGCTCTACCACTTGTAGATTACTTCATATTCTTACTGTGTAGATGAGGAAACTGAGAGACTAATAATAAGAATATCAACCTCACAGGTTGAATGTGAATGAAATCAATGATTGAATGAATCTAAGAATGCACTGAATGAATGAAATGAAACAATGAAATGAAATGAAGAATGAAATGAAACAATGCACATAAAGCAGGTATAGAATGTTTTCTATGTTCCATGACTGCTTCGGCACTTTTTATATTACCTTACTTAATCCTCATAAAGACCTTGAGGCAAATAAGATGATTATTCCCATTTTAAGAGATAAATAAAAAACCCTGATGCATAAAGAAGTTGAATGATGGCTGAGGTCACATAGCTTGTCAGTGGTGGAGCAGGATTCAAACCCAGGCTGTCTGGCTGTGAAGTCAAACTGGGAAATTTCGCCTACGTGAGCTCAACCAATTTCCAAATCCAGGTGCTCTTTTGGAGCCTCCCAGCCTTCCTAGGAAATCTTTTCCCATGCTGTTTTCCTCCATGTGGCCTCAATGTCAATATCAGCTGCCATATTTGTACTTTCTGATCTGCTGCAAACGCTGATTGCCTTTTTATTCAATCAGGCACCATGTGCCTAATTCTTCTTAAAAGAAGGCCTTGAATATTCATAAGGAATATGTCTTTATGAATATCACAGCTTTGTCTGTCACTGCTGTTCTCTGCAATAATTAGTATTAGCTACTGACTTTGTCAGCTGCTATTCACTCTCAAAGCCTCAAGGAGATTCTATGTTCTTAATGAACTGCCATAATGATAGTGTCCTACATTCATCTCACTGGGATTGACGTCTCAAACACCCCTAAGGTGGGAGAGTAGAAAGCAGACCTAAGATTCTAATGTCTAAGGAACACTCCGTCTAAGTGAGCATTGCATTTTCTGATTTCATGGGGGTTTCTTTGTGGAGTCTCACTTGTTTTGCATTTGTGTGACTTCTTTGAGTTTGATTTCATGAAAAAGGGGGGTGTGTTACTTCAGATATACCTCCATGCACTCACAATCACATGTAGAGCTAAACTAACAGCCCAATCCCATAAGATCAGGGAAAATTTCTTCATGGAGACATTTGCACTGAAGAGAGGGGGACAACTTATGAGAGAAGAAAGGAAGGCTATTATTATGTGCATGTGATGATGTGAAAAAGACACCATCAGGGACAATAAGAAGGAGTTAGGATGGAATAGAGAGAAAACTGAGATGGGATCGGGGCTTGAAGTTGCCTGAATTTTGGAGAAACAGGAGGAAACACGGTGCTTACTTAAGTGTATACCTGTTGGATGGAGCATGAGGTACACATCCAACTTGAAACCTAGCTCACTGTGTAATCCTAGAAAATCACTCAACCCTCCAAACCTCCCTTCTCTCATTGATTCTGAGCTTGAGTGAGGTGAGATGGGTCACAGAACTGGCTATGAATGATTGAGCAAGACTATGTGCCTGGTGCTCTGCCGCTGGTATTATTTGGGTGTGCAGTGCATCTCCGTATTGCAAGGGGAGCTTTCCAGACTCAGCTCTGAATACGGTGTTCTCAAAAACCAAAAGTCCAGGACTGGAAGTAGATTTATCACCTGAGAGTATGATCTCTGCCCCGTGGTCTCCCTGGTTGAGTTTCTCACCATGTCATGATTCAGTAACTTTACAGCCTTCTGGATGCTCTGCAAAGCTGACATTGCAGTTGGCAAGACTGCATCACGTAGTAAGCTTCCTCTGTCCCCTCCCACACATGCCAGCCAATGGTACCTATGCCTTCTCTCCAATCTTCTCCCAGACTACTTATCTGTGACACTTGCCACTTTGTCCAGCTCTGCTAACTCTGTCTGCAGAGCTGATAGAAGGTGCTGACCTTGGAAGACAGAGTTTTATCTCACCCACGGGAAGGCAGGCTTCTTCCTATTCATTAATTTGCCTTCCTCCAGCCTCCCCCAATTCTGCAGATTAGCAGAACAAGCTGCTTAAAATAAGCCATGAGCCTGCTTATAACCCTCCAGCAGTTTCCCATGCCCTTAGAATCAACCCTGTTTAGGGGTGCTGAGTGGCTCAGTTGGTTAAGCATCTGCCTTCAGCTCAGGTCATGATCCCAGGGTCCTGGGGTCGAGCTTTGCATCCGGCTCCCTGCTCAGTGGAGAACTTGTTTCTCCCTCTCCCTCTGCTTCTCCTTTTCCCTTTATTTCTCCCTCTCCCTCTGCTTTTCCCTGTCCCTCTTCTGCTCTCCCCTAGCCTATGAGCACATGTGCTCTCTGTCAAATAAATAAAGAAAATCTATATCTATCTATCTATCTATCTAAAAGAATCAACCCAGTTCAGTTACCTTAGTTCACGTGCCCTGTGTGACTCATTCCTGGTGACCTTTCCCTCACCTCTTCTCCTTCACCCTCACTGCTCTTTTGGCTGCTCCCAAAATTCCTTAGACTTGCTGAGCTCCTTCCTGGGCTCTTTCTTGTCTGAGCCCTTGTTGTTCTCTCTTCCAGAAATACTCTTCTCCCACCTTTTCCCCAGGTAGTTCCTTTTCATTCTCTTCTGTCTAGAGAGGGACATCCAGGAGGCCTTTTGGAGCAAGGCCTGCCAATATGCTTTTCCCCACTCACAGCATTCACAAATACATGCATGAATACAAATTGTGGTGTGTTTATTTGTTTGACACCAGTCTCTCTGGCTAATCTATAGAATCCACAAGGCAGGGATTTTGTCTATTTTGCCTTTAACTGTACTCCCTGAGCCCAGGGCTGTCACAAGTACAAATGGTGCAAAGTGGATAGGAGCTCCTTTCTGAGATGTTTGATGTATCTACTGGAAAATTATTTTAGCACACTGACTTTGTTAGAATAAAGCACATTATTATCATCAGCTAGAAAATTATCATAACAAATACACCATTCTATGCTGTTTGTGATGTGACTAGTGTTTCCTTAGATATGGTATTCTTGAGCAGTACACAAACTGAGCAACTATACTTGGCAACCCTCCCTACTACCTACCATTGGTGCCTGGACCCTAACAAATATCTGTTGAATGAATTAATGGGTAAGCTACTCCAGGAGTAGGGCAAGATCAGTGGATTCAGAACATAACCAACTACATAACCAACTAGAGTTTGGATTCTGATCTCTCTATCAGCTTATTGGCTTTGGCTGTAAGATAGGGTTCATGATCCTGCCCTCCTCTCAGGTTTGCTATTAGGATCTGGTGACATCACTGTGCAGAGTTTACCCCCCCCGCTCATAGGGCCCCTGTATAACAGACCCAGTTAGTGTCCACACTGTCTCCTTGCCCTTCCTCTACCTTTCACTATCGCCTGCAACCTTCTTATCTCAGGCATCTCATCTAGTGCTTCAGCTGCTCTGCCTCAGAGCTCTCTCAACTGTGCATCACTTAACCCTTGAGGGCAGTCCGTGGTGGGATTGCTGGCAGGGGGGAGGGGGCCTGTTAATGCACGAAGGGCACCAGCCCTCAGTGGGAAGTGGCACCTGGAAGAATGCCCATCCTCTCATTCTTTGAAGAGACAGTTCTGAGGTGCAACTTCCCAAGCAGTCCCCAGTGGGAGGGAGCCTTGGTTGCCTACAGTGGTAACCAGCCCAAAACCCCTACCAACCACTCCTTCCTCTTTCTGCCTTCCTCTCTCTTCTCCCTCCCTTCAGCTTTCTGGGATCTATCTTAAAGACACCTACCATACCCAAGTCCTTGCCTCAGCTCTGCTTGCAAAAGAACATTAACACACCCATAATCAAGGGAATCAGACTCTTAGCATATTTTCTATTTTAGGATATTTTCTATTTTAGGATAGTTTCTATTTTCTATTTTAAGATATTTTCTACTTCAATGTCTTTGAGGAAGCAGCTGTGTTTTCAGCCAGGATAGAAGTGTACTAAGCATGTGTGTGTGTGTGTGTACACACATGTGCTCCCAGTGGGATTCTGGTGGGACTTGGGTTCCTGGCAGGAGTTAAGGGGCAGAAATGAGGGAAGAAGTGGAGGTAGGGGTAGAGCCCAGGAGATGTGCTTCTGATATTTTTGCCTCGGAAGTGGGTTTTCAGCTGCTGGCAGAATAGCCTGTTATTTCAGCCTGGGAAAGAGGTCGAATGGAGTGCTGGCTGGCCTGCCCATTCTTTCTTAAATTCCTATATCAACTATTGCTACAGAAATACTATGCAATGAAGCACCCGCAAGGCAGTGGCTTAAAACAACAGTCATTACTTAGTGTAGTTTATGTTGCTGGCACTGTGCTCTGGGTTGGGCAGCTCTGTGCCATGTGTTTCTGTTCCTTCTGCTGGGGCCAGCAGACTAGCCTGGGCTCACCCTTCTCACAGAGACAGCAGAGCCCAGAAAGAGAAGCCCTACTTTGCAAGTGCTTTTCATGAGGGTCAGGTTTACCAACATCTCATTAGCCAAAATAAGTCAGATGACAGAGTCTGGGTGGGGAATTACTTTCTCTCCATGGCATGTTAAATTGTGAAGGTGGACACCGCAAGGGGGAAAGAATTGGAAGCATTAAGCATTCCACCTTGGGTATGAGGAAGACTCTACAGCGTCTCTATGAAAGGAGACCCTTTGACTACAAAGTATCTGTACTTTCTGGGGATCTGACAGTGACATGGTCAGTGCCAGGGAGCAGCAACTGTCTGACCTTTAGAACAAAGTTGTCCACTATGAACTCTAACCTGGGCAGAGTCCGCTTCTTCTGGAATATCTGACCTTGCATCTGTTTAATTAGCACACCCACTGGCCTGAGATTCAGGTGCAGCCCTTTCACCAACTTTTTAAAAAAGATTGTATTTATTTGGCAGAGAGGCAGAGCACAAGCAGGGGGAGCAGCAGGCAGAGGGAGAACCAAGCTCCCCGCTGGGCAGGGAGCCTGATGTGGGGCTCAATCCCAGGACTCTGGGATCATGACCTGAGCCGAAGGCAGCCTCTTAATCGACTGATCCACCCAGGTGCCCTCACCACCTTTTCTGATTAATTACCTGTTTGCCTAGCAGGAAGCCCAGGGCTCCTTAACACCCTCACCCAGCCTGGTGTAGGAGTCCAAGAGCCAGGAAGATGGGAATCTTGTTTAGTCACTGCTTATTTCTCTTAGAGAGCAAATAATAACTGGATAGCCCTCCATGACTCACCATCTCAAAACTGACCCTCCTTTCCCTGCTCTTTTCTGAGTTCCAGTCTGGACTCTATTTACTTCATGGGCGGTCCTTTCCTGGGGCCCAGAGGGTCCTTTCTCACCACTAAGCTCAGGAAGGGATATCTAAATCTACCTGAGTGTCCTCCACCTTTCAGAACTCTGAGATCAAGGTCAGCCTTAATGTTTTTCCTCCCTTTGCCCCTTTGTGAATTTGTTCTTCCTCTCCCCGACTCCCCTTCCCTGGAAGCAGTGTGCCACCAAAGTCTGTTACACCTTTCCTCAGGGCCTCATCTTCACCTCCCTTCCCCTGAAGGGGGTACTCAACTGACTTCTCAAAAACAGAAGGACTGTTTCATTAGCTTGAGAAGCTGACTGGCAGCTTTTCTTGAAAACAAACACAACCATTTTTCATTCTACCATGTTGGTGCATTTGTTTATATTCTGCTTATTGAGCTCAGGGCCCTGAGGTGAGAAAAAAATGAAAAGCTACAGATCTGGGTGGCCCCCACCAGGGAGCCTGTGCTGCTGTGACATTCCATACTCCACAAGAGAGAACCGTTTGGCTCATTTTCCTATCCTCCTTCCCAGGCCAGGGTCAAACTCGCTTTGGGTGTGTTTCCAACCCCAAATGTACAGCTCTGCCTTCTGGGCCCTGAATTCCAAACATCCTCCACTCCCCAAACTGGTTTTAAGAAGTAGGAAAAAGGATGCCTGAGTGGCTCAGTCAGTTAAGTGACTGCCTTTGGCTCAAGTCATGATCCCAGGGTCCTGGAATCTAGCAGCACATCAGGCTCCCTGCTCTGTGGGGGAGTTTGCTTCTCCCTCTCCTTCTGCCTGTCACTACCCACCCTGCTTGTGTTCTCTCTCTGTGTCAGATAAATAAAATCTTAAAAAAAAAAAAAAGCAGGAAAAGATGAGGCTAGTGGAAGGGGGAAGGAGGAGGCATGGCTGGGGGTCTTCAGAGCTGCAAACATTTAGGCATCTATGACTAATTTAAAACCATTCTTTTTTTATTAATTTTTTATTTTTTTATTAACATATAATGTATTATTAGCCCCAGGGGTACATGTCTCTGAATTGCCAGGTTTACACACTTCACGGCACTCATCATAGCACATACCTTCCCTGATGTCCATAACCCAACCACCCTTTCCCTACCCCCTCCCCCGGCAACCCTCAGTTTGTTTTGTGAGATTAAGAGTAATTTAAGACCATTCTAATTAAGCAGCTGTCTTGGTACAGCTGGTCATCCTGGCACACACCAGCCATTGAGTAAATAATGTATTTAATATGATTTATGCAAGCAATGCCATAAAAGGATCCTAGGCAAAATATGACCTTGGGGGTGGTAATAGTGAGTGGAGTTTTGACATCTGTGATGAGGATTAGTTTCCCCTTTACTTTTGGAGGGGTATGTGTTTGTGTAGCAAAATTGTCTCAAAATTACAAAGACAGTGAGTTTTGTCTTTCTGGAGCTTGATTCTCCATTTTAAACCTCTGTCAATCCCAGATACCTCTGCTTATCCAGTTTTCTACTACCTTCCTTCTATCTGTTCATCCAAACATTCATCCAGGGCTAACGACCATGTTTGTGCTGTCTTAAGGAGCTCACATTATATTAGATGCTGCCAATGCTCTACACATATCCCCTTGGCCCATGAAAGAAGCCATCTGCAGGCCTGGTGGACAGTTTCCATACATACCTACCATGAACCCTTGAATCTCTGAGCACTTTTTCTGGCCACAGGTGACCATATCCTATGGTGCATGGGGCTCAGCCCATGGAAAGGAAAGCAGGAGGGCTGAGATGTTAGCAGAGCAACCCTTAGGTGTTTAGGGGTGGGAAGGATGGGGGATGAATTTCCCAGGTTCCTTGGTCCTTGGTAGGATAATTCCAAGTTGTGTCCTACAGAATTCTTCATAAGGTCCCCAGAGGGACTGAGCCCCATCCTCACAGTGGTGGCCAGCTCATTGTTACCCACTCATTGGTTTTCTCTCTTCCCTGTTTCAATTTCCCATTCCTTTATTAATTCTTGGGATCACCTCTAAAATTAACTGGAGCCTGGACAACATCACAGAAATACAAACAATTATAAGAGAATATTATGAAGAACTATATGCCAAAAAATTGGGGAACCTGGGAGAAATGGATAAACTTTTAGAAACACATAAAATACCAAAACTGAAACAGGGAGAAATAGAAAACTTGAACAGACTGATAGCCAGCAAAGAAAGTGAATCAGTAATAAAAAATCTCCCCAAAAATGAAAGTCCAGGACCACGTGCCTTCACAGGCAAATTCTACCAAATATTTAAAGAGTTAATACTTAATCTTCTCAAACTATTTAAAAAAAATAGAAAAGGAAGGAAAACTTCCAAATTCATTCTCTGAGGCAAGCATTACTCTGATACCAAAACCAGATAAAGACTCCACTAAAAAAGAGTACAGGCCAATCAATATCACTGATAAACACAGATGCAAAAATTCTCAATAAAATACTAACAAACTAAATCCAATGATACATTAAAAAAAAAACATTCACCTTGATTAAGTGGGCTTTGCACCTGGGCTGCAAGGGTGGTTCAATACCCTCAAATCAATCAATGTGATACCTCACATTAATAAAAGAAAGAAACACTTTATGGTTCATGATCACTTTAAAAGATGCAGAAAAAGTATTTGACAAAGTACAATATCTCTTCATGATAAAAACCCTCAACAAAGTAGGTTTAGAGGGAACATACTTCGACATCATAAAGTCCATCTTTGAAAAACCTATGGTGAATATAATCCTCAATGGGGAAAACTGAAAGCTTTTCCACTAAGGTGAGGAACAAGTCAAAGATGTCCACTTTCATTACTTTTATTCAACATAATACTGGAAGTCCTAGCCTCAGCAATCAGACAGCAAAAAGAAATAAGAGGAATCTAAATTGGTAAGGAAGAAGTAAAACTTTCACTATTTGTAGATGACGTGATACTATATATAGAAAACCCTAAGGACTCCACCAAAAAAACTGTTAGAACTGATAAACCAATTCAGTAAAGTCGCAGGGTACAAAATCAATGTACAGAAACTTGTTGCATTTCCTTTTTTAATTTAATTTAATTTTTTCAGTATTCCAAGATTCATTGTTTATGCACCACACCCAGTGCTCCATGCAATATGTAGCCTCCTTAATACCCACCATCAGGCTCACCCAACCCCCAAACTCCCTCCCTTCCTAAACCCTCAGTTTGTTTCTCAGAGTCCATAGTCTCTCATGCTTCATCTCCCCCTCCGGTTTCCTCCAATTCACTTTTCCTTTACTTCTCCTAATGTCCTCCATGTTATTCCTTATGCTCCACAAGTAAGAGAAACCATATGATAATTGACTTTCTCTGCTTGACCTATTTCACTCAGCATAATCTCCTCCAGACCAGTCCATGTTGATACAAAAGTTGGGTATTCATCCTTTCTGATGGAGGCGTAATATTCCATTGTATATATGGACCATATCTTCTTTATCCACTCATCTGTTGAAGGGCATCTTAGCTCTTTCCAGTTTGGCTATTGTGGCTATTGCTGCTATGAACATTTACAGATGAACCTTCTTTTCACTACATCTGTATCTTTGGGGTAAATACCCAGTGGTGCGATTGCATGGTCATAGGGTAGCTCTATTTTGAATTTTTTGAGGAATCTCCACACTGTTTTTCTAAAGTGGCTGCACCAATTTACGTTCCACCACAGACTAAGAGGGTCCCCCTTTCTCCACATCCTCTCCAATACTTGATATTTCCTGTCTTGTTAATTTTGGCCATTCTTACTGGTGTAAGGTGGTATCTCAATGTGGTTTTTATTTGAATTTCCCTGATGGTTAATGATGATGAACATTTTTTCATGTGTCTGTTAGCCATTTGTATGTTTTCTTTGCGGAAGTGTCTTTTCATGTCTTCTTTTGACTTGATTATCTGGTTGAGTTTGAGAAGTTCTTTATAGAACCTGGATACCAGCCCTTTGTCTGTATTGTCATTTGCGAATATTTTCTCCCATTCTGTGGGTTGTTTCTTTGTTTTGTTGATTATTTCCTTTGCTGTGCAGAAGTTTTGATCTTGATGAAGTCCCAAAAGTTCATTTTTGCTTTTGTTTTCTTTGCCTTTGGAAACATATCTTGAAAGAAGTTGCTGTGGCCAACATTGAAGAGGTTATTGCCTATGTTCTCCTCTAGGATTTTGATAGATTTTTGGCTCACATTGAGGTCTTTTATGCATTTTGAGTTGATCTTTGTGTATGGTGTAAGAAAATGGTTGAGTTTCATTCTTCTATACATAGCTGTCCAATTTTGCCAGCACGAATTATTGAAGAGACTGTCTTTTTTTCACTGGATATTTTTTCCTACTTTGTCGAAGATTAGTTGACCATAGAGTTGAGGATCCGTATTTGGGCTCTCTATTCTGTTCCATTGGTCTATGTGTCTTTTTTTGTGCCAGGACCATGCAGGCGATCACAACTTTGTAATATAGCTTGAAACCAGGCAACGTGATGCCCCCAGCTTTGTTTTTCTTTTTCAACATTTCCTTAGTGATTCGGAGTCTTTTTTGGTTCCATCCAAATTTTAGGACTGTTTGTTCTAGCACTTTGAAAAATGCCAGTGGAATTTTGATTGGGATGACATTGAAAATATAGATTGCTCTAGGCAGTATAGACATTTTAACAATGTTTATTTTTCTGATTCATGAGCATGGAATACTTTTCCATCTTTTTGTGTCTTCAGTTTCTTTCATGAGTGTTCTGTAGTTCCTCAAGTACAGATCCTTTACCTCTTTAGTTAGGTTTATTTCAAGGTATCTTTTTTTTTTAAGATTTCATT
Organism: Martes martes; assembly: GCF_963455335.1. Lineage (NCBI taxonomy): Eukaryota > Metazoa > Chordata > Mammalia > Carnivora > Mustelidae > Martes > Martes martes. Next base: position 35,984,308 of record NC_137905.1, read on the forward strand.
TATTTATTTGACAAAGAGAGAAAGAGATCACAAGTAGGCAGACAGCCAGGCAGAGAAAGAGGGGGAAACAGGCTCCCTGCTCAATTCCAGGGGCTCCATTCCAGGACCCTGAGTTCATGACCCAAGCCAAAGGCAGAGGCTTAACCCACTGAGCCACCCAGGTGCCTCTATTTCACAGTATCTTATGGTTCTTGGTATTATAGTAAATGGAACTGATTCTTTAATTTCCCTTTCTATATTTTCATTGTTAGTGTATAAGAAAGCAACTGATTTCTGTGCATTGATTTTATATCCTGCACATTACTGAATTGCTCTATGAGTTTTAGTAGTTTGGGTATGGAGTCTTTGGGATTTTCCATATAAAGTATCATGTCATCTGCGAAAAGAGAGAGTTTGACTTCTTCTTTGCCAATTTGAATACCCTATATTTCTTTTTGTTATCTGATTGCTCTTTCTAGGACTTCTAGTACTATGTTCAACAACAGTGGCAAGAGTGGGTATCCTTGCTATGTTCCTGATTTCAGTGGGAAGGCTGTCAGCTTTTCCCCATTGAGGATGATATTCGCTGTGGGTTTTTCATAGATAGATTTTATAAAGTTGAGGAATGTTCCTTCTATCCCTATACTTTGAAGAGTTTTAGTCAGGAACAGATGCTGTATACCTGTTGCATTTCTATACACCAATAATGCAGTAGCAGAAGGAGAAATTAAGGAATTAGTCCCACTTACAATTGCATCAAAAACAATAAAATACCTAGGAATAAACCTAACCAAAAAAGTGAAAGACCTGGGCTCTGGAACTATAAAACACTGATGAAAGAAAGTAATTGGAGATGATACAAAGAAATTGAAAGACATTCCATGTTCATAGATTGGAAGAACAAATATTGTTATAATATCTATGCTCCCCAAAGCAACATAAACATTTAATGCAATTCCTATCAAAATACCATGAGCACTTTCACAGAGCTAGAACAAATAATCCTAAAATTTGTATAGAACCACAAAAGACTGCAAATAGCTAAAATAACATTGAAAAGAAAAAGCTGGAGACAATGTAATTCTAGACTTCAAGTTATACTACAAAGCTGTAGTGATCAAAACAATGTGCTACTGGCACAAAAATAGACACAAAGATCTATGGAACAGAATAGAAAACTTAGATATGGACCCACTACTATAAGGTCAAATAATCTTTGACAAAGTAGGAAAGAATATCCAACTGAAACAATACAGTCTCTTCAATAAATGGTGTTTGGAAACTGGATAGCAACATGTAGAAGAATGGAACTAGATCACTTTCTTATACCATACACAAAAATAAATCCAAAATAGATGAAAGATCTAAATGTGAAATCTGAAATCACAAAATCCTAGAGGAAAACATAGGCAGTAACCTCTTTGACATTAGTAGCTTCTTTCTAGATATGTATCCTGAGGCCAGGGAAACAAAAGCAAAAATAAACTATTGGGACTTGAACAAAATAAAAGCTTCTGCACAGTGAAGGAAACAATTGACAAAACTAAAAGGCAACCTACTGAATGGGAGAAGGTATTTGTAAATGACATGTCCAATAAAGGGTTAATATCCCCCAATACAGAAAGAACTTATACAACTTGACCCTCAAAATAATGAATGATCCAGCCAAAAAGTGGGCAGAAGACACAAGCAGACATTTTTCCAAAGATATACAGATGGCCACAGATACATGAAAAGATACTCAATATCACTGATCACCAGAGAAGTGCAAATCAAACTGCTATGAGATATCATGGCTAAAATAAAAAACACAAGAAATGATAGGTGTTTGCTAGGATATGGAGAAAGGGGAACACTCTTGCACTGTTGGTGGGAATGCAAACTGGTGCAGCAGCTCTGGAAAACAGTATGGAGATTCCTCTAAAAGTTAAAAATAGAACTACCCTATGAAGCAGCAATTGCACTACTAGGTATTTACCCAACAAATATAAAAATACTAATTCAAAAGGATACATGCCCCCCAATGTTTATCATAGCATTATCTACAATAGCCAAATTATGCAAGCAGCCCAAGTGTCCATTGACTGATGAATGGATAAAAAAGTGTTATATAAAGAACTCCTCAAACTCAACACACACAAAACAGACAATCATATTAAAAAATGGGCAGAAGATATGAATGAAGACATACAAATGGCCACCAGACACATGAAAAAATGTTCATCATCGCTAGCCATCAGGGAGATTCAAATCAAAACCACATTGAGATACCACCTTACACCAGTTAGAATGGCCAAAATTAGCAAGACAGGAAACAACGTGTGTTGGAGAGGATGTGGAGAAAGGGGAACCCTCTTACACTGTTGGTGGGAATGCAAACTGGTGCAAACAGTGTGGAGATTCCTCAGGAAATTAAAAATAGAGCTTCCTTATGACCCTGCAATTGCACTGCTGGGTATTTACCCCAAAGATACAGATGTAGTGAAAAGAAGGGCCATCTGTACCCCAATGTTTATAGCAGCAATGGCCACGGTCGCCAAACTGTGGAAAGAACCAAGGTGCCCTTCAACAGATGAATGGATAAGGAAGATGTGGTCCATATACACTATCGAGTATTATGCCTCCATCAGAAAGGACGAATACCCAACTTTTGTAGCAACATGGACAGGACTGGAAGAGATTATGCTGAGTGAAATAAGTCAAACAGAGAGACTCAAGTATCATATGGTTTCACTTATTTGTGGAGCATAACAGATAATATAGAGGACAAGGGTAGATGGAGAGGAGAAGGGAGTTGAGGGAAATTGGAAGGGGAGGTGAACCATGAGAGACTATGGACTCTGAAAAACAACCTGAGGGTTTTGAAGGGGCGGGGGGCGGGAGGTTGGGGGAACCAGGTGGTGGGTCTTAGGGAGGGCACAGATTGCATGGAGCACTGGGTGTGGTGAAAAAACAATGAATACTGTTACGCTGAAAATAAATAAAAAATTTAATAAAAAAAAATAAAAAAAATAATTAAAAAAAAGAAGTGTTATATATAATGCAGTATTACTCAGTCATAAGAAAGAATGAAGTCTTGTCATTTGCAATGAGATGGATGGAGCTAGAGAGTATTATATTAAGAAAAATAAGTCAGAGAAAGACAAATGCCATATGATTTCACTTATGTGTGGAATTTAAGAAACAAAACAAATGAGCAAAGGAAACAAAAAAAAAAGAGAGAGGCAAACCAAGAAACAGACTCTTAACTATAGAGAACAAACTGATGGTTATAGGAGTGGAGGTGGGTGGGGGAATGGGTGAAATGGGTGTTGGGGATTAAGGAGGGCACTTGTGATGAGCACTGGGTGTTGTATGGAAGTGTTGAGTTACTATACTGTACACCTGAAACTAATACTACACTGTGTGTTAAGTAACTGAAAATTAAAAACTAAAAAAAATAAAAATAAAAAATAAAGCTGATTCATGAACTCTGGGAAATATGAAGGGAATAATCACCAATGAAGAAATTCACCAAAGCCAGGGTTTTGAAATGCTGGAAACATGGTTTATGGTGGTTATTTTGATTAAAGATTGAAAGCCAGTACTCTGGATAGGGCAGAGTAAGTCCATATGTCCGAACACACTGGTTTAAAGAAAACCCATGTTTACAGCATAGGAAAGAAACTTTGGATAGGCCCAGCATAGGATCTGGCCCTCTTAGACACCCAAAATTCATGGTCCTTGAGAAGTTTCTCCTATCCCTCTTGGGTTTAATAGCTGGGTCTATGAAATAAAGCAACAATAGGAAGATTAACAGGAGAAAACTTTTATAAATTTGTTAATTTTTAATATTATGCACATGGCAGCATCAGGAAAAATGATGAGTTCCTAAAAACCAGTGAGTTTTGAGAGCTCATATGCCATTTTAATAACAGAAAGGGAAGGGGAATGTAGGCCATATAGGGGAGGGTTACTGATTTTTAGGAAAGATGAATGGGTCCTCAGAACAATAGATGGGAGGTATGACAATTTGTGACAGAGTCTGTTTCTGTGGTGTCAACTTCTGGTCCCATCTCTTGTGATAAGAGTCAATCCTTCCTGGTGGATAAAACTCCTGAAGAGGAAATTAAAGACAATTGAGGTCCTTCTGGAGGGTCTGTCTTTAGGCAAATAAAGAACATTCAGAGAAAGCTCTTTGCATTTGCTGTTTTTCAGGTGCTTTCACTTCATAATACTCACTATGCCAAAATGGCATAGTTTGAGGTGATGTGTCCTGAACTCCTTCATCCTCGAACACCTTAAGCTGGTGAGAACATAGTTCTGGTTTGCTATCTCCTGGGCAAGCTGCAGGACATTTTCTAATGCTAATATTAATGAAAAAGCAAAGCAGGGCATTTTCTATTTATGTATCAGCCCTGATTTTTAGTGGAGGAGATTGAGGCCAAAAGATCAAGTAACTTGTTCAAACTCACACGGGAGCCACGATTTGAACCCAGAATAACCATTTGAAGCCTTTTTTAAAAGCCTGCACTCCAAACCACAATTCTGTATTTGTTACCATTTAAAAAGAAAGGGACTTTCAGTCTTCATCTATAGAATGGAATTCCAGGCAGGAGGGCACAGGCGGGGGATATCTTTATTTAAGGCAGAGGAAACTTCTCTGGATTCCATCCATTTCTAATTTCTGGCAGAGAGAAAACTGGGCTGATGGGGTGGGAATGAAAGACTGGCCTGGTCTTGGTGGGATACTTGGGCCAACACTTTAGGAGCTGTGAAGGGCTCTCACAAACCTGCCTGATGCTCCCTCCCCTGGTGGCAGCACCCCACTCCCTGGCTCATCTCTCTAAAAACCCCATTTCCCTTAGATAGTTACCATCCTGAAAGCAACTTCAATGAGGGAATTCAAGGCCGAGTTGTCAGACTGGCTGCAAATCAAAATAATTTGACACATTCATTTTTGGGGTTTCATGTGGATCATGATATTCCCCAAAAGGAAATGAAAAAAATCTATAAAAGGGAGAAAAAGAGAGGTGGTTTTTTTTTTTTTTTTTTTTTTGGTCTTGGGTGATCCATGCATGGTATAAATTACTAAGGAATTAGCATTTCTACATAATATGAATAGTATGAGCAGTCAATAGAAAGTAATGAATCCCATGCAAACAATCAATAGACAATAAGTTCAGGGGTTAGGAAGGACATGGACTGGAAAGATGCCATGAGAGAGGCATTGTTGTGGAGGAAGAGGTCTGTCAGAGAGCCCTGCAGTAATTATCAGTGTACCTGGGAAGAGAGCTGAGAAATGATGGAAATAAAGTGGAAAAGGAGCAACTCCCGGGTCACCTTGTGCCTGGAAGATTTCTTGAAGATGGACCATAAATCTCACAAGTAGTGAGCACCTGGCCTTTGGTCTCCAGTGTGGCCTGCTTGGTTTATGGACTTCACTGAGCCCCGGTTTTAGGTTTGGTGGGAAACTGGTTCTCAGTTTTGGTCGTGCATTATAATCAATTTGGTGGGGGGGGGGTGGCTTTTTAGAAAGTGCCGATTATCCGAGCCATATTCTCAGAAATTCTGACTCAGTTGTTCTGTGGTGGGGTCTGGCATTGGTCCATCCTTTAAAAGCCCCCAGAAGGTCCCAATATGCCTCTGATTGCCACCCCAGGGCTTGAGGCTGAGTTGTGAAGCCACAATTCAAGAGGCCTTCCTAACAGGTGAGGATTTTATAGGCTGAGAAGGTGGAAGTGCAAAAAATAAAACTTCTTTCTCTATAACTAGAATTCATTTTCCATTGTCACATTTTCACTTAAAACTTAATTGTACCCACTCAGGGAATCTTAAAATTTAAACCCTCTTCCTTTTGATCTGCCAGTTGGTTTGGAATTCTGCTTCTCCTCAGGAAATCATCATGAGGGGCTTAGGTATGGCACAGTTTGGGGGTGGGGAGGTGGAGTGAGGTGTGGAAGGACTGTGTGGCACGTGTCACCTTGGAGATGTGACTTAATCTTCGGCTACTCATGGCCTTATACCTCCTGCAGTGGCCTCAGTTTGTTGGATTCACCCACCCTGTGTTCTCTTTCTGGGTTCCCAGACTTGCTTGCTTCTCTTCCTTGTCCCTCCTGGGCCCTGCTGGGAGGGTGGTGCAGTCTTCAGCAAAGGGGTCCTTAGGCACAGGTTCCTGGATTCCCTTCACCCTCACCCAGTCAGCTTCACAGAGAAGCCTCTATGGGGGACTTGTAGGGACTGGGACCTGAATCCCCTAGAAGTGGCACAGGTCTGCTATGCTCTCAGTTCCTCTAAACTTATTTGGGATTTCTATGGTCCCCCCCTCTTTTCACCCACAATTTTGATCTCAAAGAGAAGAGTTGGCTCATTCTCAGGGACCCATACTAACTCATCCTCAAGCTTTTCTATTTTGACTCTGGATAAAATATCTACCCTTCTTCAGCTCAGGAAGTTTTCTGTTTGTTTATTTACTTTTTAAAATTTCCCTTCCAGGGCACCTGGGTGGCTCAGTTGGTTGGGTGACTGCCTTTGGCTCTGGTCATTATCCCGGAGACCGGGGATCAAGTCCCGCATTGGGCTCCCAGCCCCTTGGGGAGTCTGCTTCTCCCTCTGACCTTCTCTCATGCTCTCTCTCTCTCTCTCAAATAAATAAATAAATAAAATCTTAAAAAAAGAATTAAAATTTCCTTTCCTTGTGGCAAAAGAATTTGGCAAGGCATACAGTCTTCCAAACCCATTGCTTATTCTGATACTTGGTTTTTGATTCTCAAGAAGCTTTTTCTTTCAAAGATTTTCCTTTTGTCATAGAGACTCAAAAGATGTGGTAAAAACCCAGAAACTAATTGCTGACTCTCCACTGCCCTTGGGGTAGAAATTGAGAGGAAATTCAAGGAAGTTGGGGCAGAGAGGGAGGAAGCCTTAGTTAAAACTTGTCTCTGCTGTAACTGCTTATAAAAGCCACATCTGAAAAGAGGAAGGAGAAATTGGAGAGGCTCATGCCATGCCTCTTACCTGGAAAATCTCAGCCACATCTGACCATCTTGCAAGTCTATCCTCTTCTAGGAAGCCCTCCCTGCATCTAGATGTCCTGCATCAGTCCCACCCTGAGTCCCAAGTCCAGTGGCCCAGACACATGTCGCCTTGCTCTTGTCCCTCATTCTGAACTGCTGTGTGGAGGTTTTTATATTGTTGCCCAGAATTACTATTATATCTCCCATTACAAATTATTTTTTTTGCTGGAATGTGAGTCTCTGAAAAGGAAGGTCTGTATTTTATTTGAAAAAATTTTTTATTTTTAAAGATTTTGTTTATTTGAGAGAGAGAAAGAACAAGTGGTGGGGAGGGGCAGAGGGAGAGGGAGAGGGAGAAGCAGACACCTGCTGAGCAGGAAAACTGATATGGCAGGTACCTAACTGATGAGCCACCCAGACACCCCAGAAGGTCTGCATTTTATTCAGTTTTGGTCCCAGTCTAGTCTAGCAAGCAGTAAGTCCTGAGAAATAGGAGTGAATATGTGAGATGTTTATGCTCTGTCCCCTCCATGAGACTGGGCATTCTGTTGTCTCATTTCCCTGGCATCATGTCCATTCCAGCAAAATGAGATAGACAACAGCAATAACTGTCTTTGTATTGTGTCCTCAATGTCTACAGGTTAAATTTAAACTGTTGCACATCACACATAGTCTGTGTGGTCCAGCCCATGCCTGTCTGGCTCCAACTCCCAGCCTTGAACATCTTGATCTTATAAATGTGTCCTGCTCTTTCTTACTTCTGGGCTGCTGCTTATGCTGTTCCTTCTGTCTTGAATGCTTTTCTCTAACTGTCCAGTTGACAAACTAGCAATCTCCCATCAGTCACCCCATCTTATTTCGATGTGGCCTGTGTCCTGGAGCCTTCCTAGATTCATGTAAGCAGTTGTGAACATGCTTCCTGCATGCTCTGCCATCACTGGGCATCCTTTTCCCACAATACACCCTGAAGATGACTTCTGTTAGCTGTGTTTCTATTTTGGTTACTGATGTTCACCTCCAAAATATAAGGTAATAGACTTGATTTTTTAATCTATCCATTTTAAACATATATCAATACCCCCATGTAAAAAATGATGTTTTAACTATCTTTCTCTTCCTTTTAATGTTTGATATTCATATTAATATAATTATATTAATTATAATTATATTAATATATTAATATAATACAATATAACTTTTAGTTCTTTTATTTGATTACCTTTACATGATTAAATCTCTACATTTTCTGATACATCAATTTTGACAGTGACTTGTATTTGACTCCACACTTTATAAGATGAAGGTCAGAGCCCTGCCCTCTATTAAGTATTACACTTTGTTCTCTAAGAGAGTTGTGCCGGTATAGATTCCCACTAGTGTAAAAACTCCAGATGGGATAGTTTACATTTATTTCTCTTGCAACATGATTGTGATTAGCTTTTATGTGTCTGCTGCCTTCCAAGATTTTAATCCTTGTAGGCAGATGCAGAGGAAATTTATTACTGCAACTTAGGGGTAGAGGGCAGCATTCATTCATTCATTCATTCATTCAGTTTTTAGAAAAATGAGCCCCAAACCAGAAATAGGTCAAAGATATTGCTGGGTGCTCTTTCAGTGTAGTACTGGGCTAGCACCTTTGATAGATTTTCTATGGCAAGGCTATTTTTACAACTCTGAAGGAGTGGAGGTGAACTTGTAGATTTGGGTCTGGTTAAGATGCAAATAATTTCTAAATGGTGGAAAAGATAACCACAAAAGTTATGGTTCATGGGCCTGAGGGCACTAACTAGCTTTGTATCTAAACTAGCAATCATATGTGTAATATTGAAACTTATAATAAGAAATATATACTTGGTCTTCACCTCCATTTCTAGCAAAGAGTTCCTAAAAGCTGTTTGTACTTCCTAAGGAATGAGAGTGATAAAGGTGTCTTTTGTTTTGTTAATGAGGTGGCTAAGGATGCCAGCTGGTTCACCATGAAGCCAATATTGTGCTTAGAGGATTGGAACTTTCAGTCCTGTACCACAGCCCTCTCCTCCAGTCTACGTCCTGGGAGAAGGGGCTGGAGATTTAATTCAATGTACATTTATTTATTTATTTATTTATTTATTTATTTATTTATTTTTTATCCTTTTTTTTTTTTCAATGTACATTGATTTAATCAATCATGCCTTTGTAATGAAGCCTCCATAAAAAACCAAAAAGATGGGGTTCAGGGAGCTTCATGTAAAGATTTAGGGTGAATGGTGTGCTCAGAGAGACCACAGAAGCTCTTCAGCCCCTCCCCATTCCTTGCCCTATTCATCTCTTTCAACTGGCTGTTCCTGAGTTATATATTCTTTTATAATAAACAAGTAATCTGGTAAGTAAAATGTTTCTCTGAGTCCTGGGAGCCACTCTAGCAAATTAATCCAACTCAAGGAAGAGTGTCATTGGAACCTCCAATCTATAACCTGTGGGTTGAAAGCACAGGTGACAGCCAGGACTTGTGAGTGGCATCTGGAGGTAGGGTTGTCTTGTGGGACTGAGACTTAACTTGTGGGATCTCATGCCTTCTCTAGGTGGATAGTGTGAAAATTGTGTTGAATTGTAGGACTGGGGTAAGAGAATTGCTTGGCTGTGCGGAAAAAGCCCACCCTTTATGACTGGGCACAGAACATTTAATATCCTAATGCCATTTTATTAAATTGCCTAAAATACCCTTTTCCTCAAATTCTCATTTGATATGGTTTTTAACATCTTACTAGTTCTCTTTTAATTAATGAGTTAAATAAGATCTTTGGTGCATGTTTATTTTATGTTTGCTTTAGACTCAAGATTTTATCTTTTTGAAAATTATACTTTAACACAACAGTATGGTAATATGTAGAAATGCTAATCTCCCAATGCTTTATAGAAGGCATATCATTCAAGGCAAACCCCCTTTTTCTTTTTTTTTTTTTAAGACTTTTATTTATTTATTTGACAGAGAGAGAGAGAGAGATATCACAAGCAGGCAGACAGGCAGGCAGAGAGAGAGGGGGAAGAAGGCTGGCTGCTGAGCAGAGAGCCCCTTGCGGGGCTTGATCCCAGGACTCTGAGATCATGACCTGAGCTGAAGGCAGAGGCTTAACCCACTGAGCCACCCAGGCACCCCCCCCTTTTCTTCTTTGTGCTCCTGTTATTATTTTGCAAGAAGCACTCTCTAAGTCTGCTTAATATTCTATTTCTCTTGTGAGACTTGACTAACACAGTCTTTGGAAGAAAGTAAATATTCATGGTAGTGAAGAGGATTTGACCTGAGGTATCTCAGACATAGAGTAAACTTTGTCTTCTCTGTTAAAGAGAACCTTGACTGGAGTCAAAACACTTGCCATCTCCCATATTCACCTTTTTCTTGGGTCTGCCTTTATTAGAAAGAGATACTCTGCCTGGGCTATCTGGGTCTGGGATGTCACCACTCCTAGATCATTCCTCTCTGATTTCCCTGTGTCTGTCCTGCCAAACCTGGACATTATTTTACCCTTTATCTTACCTGGCTCACAAGGTTGCTATAAGACAGTCGTTCTCAACTAGGGGTAATTTTGTCTCCTAGAAGACATTTGGCAATGTCAGAAGACATTTCTAGTGGTTAAAACTTGGTGGATGCTACTGGCATCTGGAAGGTAGATGCTAGCAGTGCTGCTAACCCATCCTATTCATAAGACAGCCAGCCATGACAGGTGATTACCTGGCCCCAAATATCAATAGTGTTGTGGCTGAAAAATTCTGTTGAAAGCGGGGTTTGGGACAATAACTTCACATTTTCTTTACATTTCACAGATGAACAAATGAAGCCTCAGAAATGGTTGCTCTGGCCAAGTTCACACAGCAAGAGACAGAGTAGGGACTCGAACACAGTTTCTTTAGGTCTGTTCTTTATTCTCAAGTATGTTGCTTCTTGGAACTAAGTAGTTGCCACTATAGAGAGTGGCACAGTTCAGGTGATAGGAAAGGGAAAAGATGGCTGTAACAAATGGGAGATGTGTAAGGTCAAAAGTCAGGGAAGTCTCTATTTAGTCTCATTTATCACTGTGCTCAACGTCTATGCACATTGAGCAACTAGTGCTGCTGCACTGGCTGCTGCAGGTTGCTGCAGGAACCTAGGAGCCAGTCATCAGTGAAGCCCTCATGTCCTCTCTCTAGCAATGTCTGCAGGTGATCACAGAGATTTAGTGAGAACTCCTGTCTTTTGCTCATCTTAAAATGCAGCCCTGTCTGAAGGTAGTGGGGTGTGTGGCAGAGACTGAAGAAAACTTCTCTGTGAAGTGGGAGAGGAGGTAAACAGGGGTGAGTTTAGTCTTCATAAACAAATGGAACCTGGCCAACGCTACAAGGGCATGCATGATTGCCCTCTGCCAAACAGCCAGCATTAGCAATCAGTTCTGGGAGCTGAGAAGATGAGAAATAAAAATGAGCTGCTGGCTCCCGGGAGGTATGGGCAGCTCTTTAGAAAGATTAAAGTTACCCCGTGCCTTTCTGTTTTCTAATTATATTCCATCTAGTTGATATCTCCAAATAACACAAGAATCCACAGTAGCTGTGTAAAGCAAATGGGCCAGTATGTTGTTCCACAGAAATTGTGGGAAGAGGCTGAGCGAACTGGGAGCAAGACTCTTGACCACTCATTGTGTGCCTGCATCTTCCTCCCCAACACCAAAATCCTCTGTTCTCCAATGCCACCACCTCCTCCATGAATCCTGCCCTTAACTTCCATTTGAACGTGACCACTTTGCTTCCTGAATTCTCATAGCGTCTCTCTTTAAAATTTTCTCTATATTGTGGTTATTCAGGTCCATGTCTGATTCTCCATACTTCTTGACTCTCTAAAAGAATTCATACAAAGATATTTTTGTAAGAAAGTAAAAGGAGGGGTCACATACACTAGAGCCTACAACTCCAGCTGTGTCTCAGGGAATCATGCTCTGAATCTCTGGTTGTCCACTTTCCCTGGGATTAGTCCATGTGTTTTTCTCCCTTCCCCTTTCCAGTAGGCACTAACTTTGCTGGTTTCTCTATCCACTACAGTGCCCCATACTGTTGTCTCTAATCCCTTTGGAAGTCAGACTTGAGATGACCTTCAGAGGGCACCCTCATCCCCACCCCATCCCAAGTAGGGATAGCTCATCAAAGCATTGTCTCCAAACAATGGGGCTTTGGTTGCACAAAAAGGAATCCCAGTGATTAGAAGTTCTCCCCAGATTATTGCTTTTCCTCTTCTACTAATTTTGAAGTAGGGATGTGATTTATTTATTTTTATACTTCCACTTCTACTCCTGTGCCAACCTTTGACTTATACAGAACAGGGGCTTAAAAATCCACTTGATCAGAGGAGGGGCAAGATGGCAGAGAAGTAGGAGACCCTGTTTCAAATGGTCCCCTAAAGTGAGCTAATTATCTACCAGAACACTCTGAACACCCATGAAACCAGCCTGAGATGTAGGATTATACACTTCTGGATCTCTATGGAGGCAGAAGACACCACTGGAGAGGTAAAGTGTACTGGGAATGATTGGACTGATATCAGAGGATAAACAGAAGGGGAAGGGAGCCACCAGAACTGACCCATTGGAAAGTAATACCCCAATATGAAAGTGCCCTGTGATTGGGGACCAGCATTAACTTGGAATCTAGTTAAAAGCACTCAAAATGAGAAAAATCTTAAAGGCCAACTGGTGGAATTGGGTGGTCATGGGCACGGGCCTAAGCCCATGGACCCAGGTCGGCCACCACCTGAGACCACCCATGCCAGAAAGAGTGCAGCAGCGGAGCCCCCAGTTCCTGGTCCTGGAGCCTCCAGGGTTGCATGGCTTGCACCACCACTGGGGCTCAGCTGGTGTGCACTCCCACCCCTGCATGAAGGAGTCTGATGGGCACTCTCTAGAACCACGGCCTTTTGCACTTTGTGCTCACTGCGCAACCGGGGTCTGAGCCGCCCTCCCCACCCATGCCTGAGAGTGCTCCATGTGGGCACTAGCCGGTGGTCTCTAGGACCGGCTGAGAATCTGAACGCTCTGAATCCAGACTTGAAGGAACTACCCAGACAGCAGTCCTGGCAAAGGCACCCACCGGAAGTGGGATCCCTGGACCAACATCACTCCTGGTTTTAGCGGCATGGGGATGCAGAGAAAAGTGGGCACTTTGGGTGACCCTGAGATGGTGGCTGGGGACATGCACTGCCTGTAGGAGGTTGCACAGCTCAGTGGAGTTTGCAGAGGGGGAGTCTGTGTGTTCCAGACCACCCAGAGGGGAGCAGACTGAGGCTTCTCTCTGAGACAGAGGTCTGGGTGCAGTTTGCTTTCCCCTAAACCTCCGAAAAGTCGCAAAAAACATCCAAAGAACAAAAACCTCCAGAGAACAAAAGCCTGAAAACCTGGTTTCCACAGAGCCTAACCCCTTGATAGGGAGCAGAGGGCTCAACCCAAGTAAGACTGACTGAAAAACAATGTGGCAGGCCCCTCCCCCAGAAAGCCAGCCAAAATAATGAGAGGACAACCACCACAGGGTCCCCATAAAACTGTAAAACCCCAATATTGAGGGAAAACAATATATTAAGCTCCTGGTATTGCCCTAAAACCTGTACATTTCATAGATACAACTTTTATTTTTAATTAGTTCTCACTATTCTTGTTCTTTTTAAATTTTTAAAGCTACTTACTATTACAACTACAGGTTTAATACAACATATTCCATAATAACCTTAACTTGAACTTTCTTCATACATATACCTGTATTTTTCTTTTTCTTTTCCTTTTTTAAAAAATATACATATAGATATAGATATACACTTCAAGGTAATCCTCTTTCCCTAATCAATACTACCCCTATGTATAAACCAGTTTTAATCTCCCTTTATCTCTGGAAAGTTGAGTCCTTTAACAAAGATAGAGGTAGAAAGAACACCCCCCAAGACACTTGATTGTGACTGATGAATCATAATTTTAGACAAGAGCTTTTGAGAGCAGTTAGGGGAAGAGATTCCCTATGTACAGAGGAAGGTCCATCAGAATAACGTCAGACCTGTCCACAGAAACCTGGGAAGCCAGAAAGGGCAGGCAAGACATATTCAGGGCACTAAATGAGAAGAACATGCAGCCAAGAATACTTTATCCAGCAAGGCTGACATTCAAATAGATGGAGAGATAAAAAGTGTCCAAGACTGGCAAGGTTTAAAAGAGTATGTGACCACCAAGCCGGCACTACAAGAAATATTAAGGGGGGTTCTTTAAAAGAAGAAAGAACCCAACAGTGACATAGGACAGAAATTTACAGAGACAATCTATATAAACAAGGAGTTCACAGCCAACATCATGTCAATAAAAACTTATCTTTCAATAATCACTCTCAATGTGAATGGCCTAAATAGTCCCATAAAACAGCACAGGGTTGCAAATTGGATAAAACTACAGGACCCATGCATATGCTGTCTACAAAAGACCCATTTGGAACCTAAGGATACATCTAGACTGAAAGTGAAAGGATGGAGAAACATCTTTCATGCCAATGGGCCTCAAAAGAAGGCTGGGGTAGTGATTCTCATATCAGATAAATTAGATTTTTAAACTAAAGACTATAGTAAGAGATTAAGAAGGACACTACATCATTCTAAAGAGTCTATCCATTAAGAAGATCAATAATTATAAATATTTATGCCCCCAATATGGGAGTAGTCAACTACATAAGACAACTGTTAATCAAGATAAAGAGTCATATTGATATGAATACATTAATAGTAGGGGATCTTAGCACACCACTCTCAGTAATAGACAGATCATCCAAGCAGAAAATCAATAAAGAAACAAGAGCATTGAACGACACATTGGAGAAAATGGACCTCATTGCTATATACAGAACATTCCACCCTAAAACACAGAATACTCATTCTTCTCAAGCACACATGGAGCTTTCTCCAGAAGGGACCTCATACTCAGTCACAAATCAGGACTCAACCGATACCAAAAGATTGAGATTATTCCCTGCATATTCTCAGACCACAATGCTTTGAAACTGGAACTCAACCACAAGAAAATGTTTGGAAGGAATTAAAACACCTGGAAACTAAAGATCACCTTGCTTAAGAATGCTTGGATCAACCAGGAACTCAAAGAAGAACTTAATCAATTCATGGAGACCACTGAGAATGAAGACGCTTCAGTCCAAAACCTATGGGATACAGCAAAGGCAGTCCAAAGGGGCCAATACAAAGCCATCCAAGACTCCCTCAAAAAAACTGAAAAATCCAGAATACACTGTCTTTACACCTTAAAGAACTGGGGAATCAACAAAAAATTAAGCCAACCCCACACACAAGATTAGAGCAGAGATCAATGAGATAGAAACTAGAGATACAGTGGAACCCATCAATGAAACTAGAAGCTGGTTTTTTGAAAGAATCACTAAGATACATAAACCATTGGCCAAACTAATCCAAAAGAAAAGAGAGAAGACCCAAATTAATAAAATTATGAATGAAAAGGGAGAGATTACGACTAACACCAAGGAAATAGAAACAATCATCAGAAATTATTATCAACAGTTATATGTCAATAAGGTAAGCATCCTAGATGAAATGGATTCATTCCTGGAAACCTATAAACTTCCAAAACTAAATCAGGAGGAAATTGACAACCTGAATAGACCAACATCTAGTGATGAGTTTGAAGCAGTGATCAAAAACCTCCCAAAAAACAAGACCCCAGGACCTGATGGATTCCCTGGGGGAATTCTACCAAACTTTCAAAGAAGAAATAATACCTATTCTGAAGCTGTTTCAAAAAATTGAAGCAGACTGAAAACTTCCAGACCCTTTTTATGAAGCCAGCATTACCCTGATCCCCAAACCAGGCAAAGACCCCACCAAAAAGGAGAATTTCAGACCAATATCCCTGATGAATATGGATGCAAAGATTCTCAACAAGATCCTAGCTAATAGGATCCAACAGTACATTAAAAAGGTTATCCATGGGGTGCCTGGGTGGCTCAGTGGGTTAAAGCCTCTGCCTTCAGCTCAGGTCATGATCCCAGAGTCCTGGGATCGAGTCCTGCATCTGGCTCTCTGCTCAGCGGGGAGCCTGTTTCCCCCTCTCTCTCTACCTGCCTCTCTGCCTACTTGTGATCTCTGTCTGTCAAATAAATAAATAAAATCTAAAAAAAAAAAAAAAGTTATCCATGATGACCAGGTGGGATTTATCCCTGGGTTTCAAGGGTTGTTCAACATTTGCAAATCAATGAATGTAATAGAACAAATCAATAAGAGAAGAGAGAAGAACCACATGGTCCTCTCAATTGATGCAGAGGAAGCATTTGACAAGATACAGCATCCATTCCTGATTAAAATGCTTCAAAGTATAGGGATAGAGAACATTCCTCAGTTTCATAAAATCTACCTATGAAAAACCCACAGAGAACATAGTCCTCAACGGGGAAGAGCTGACAACCTTCCCTTTGAGATCAGGAACATGACAAAGATGCCCACTCTCGCCACTCTTGTTCAACATAGTGTTAGAAGTCGTAGCAACAGCAATCAAGACGACAAAGAGAAATAAAAGGTATTCAGATTGGCAACGAAGAAGTCGAACTCTCTCTCTTCGCAGATGACATGATACTTTCTATGGGAAACCCAAAAGACTCCACCCCCAAAGTACTAGAACTCATAAAACAATTCAGTAATGTGGCAGGATACAAAATCAATGCACAGAAATCAGTTGCTTTCTTATACACTAACAGTGAAAAAATAGGGATGGAAATTAGAGAATCAATTCCATTTACTATAGCACCAAGAACCATAAGACTTGGGAATAAGCCTAACCAAAGAGGTAATGGATCTGTACTCAAGGAACTATAGAACACTCATGAAAGAAATTGAAGAAGACATAAAAAGATGGAAGACCATTCCATGCTCAGGGATTGGAAGAATAAACATTGTTAAAATGTCTATACTGCCTAGAGCAATCTATACTTTCAATGCCATCCCGATCAAAATTCCACAGGCATTTTTCAAAGTGCTGGAGCAAACAATCTTAAAATTTGTATGGAACCAGAAGAGACCCCGAATTGCTAAGGAAATGTAAAAGAAAACAAAACTGGGGGCATCACTTTGCCTGATTTCAAGCTTTACTACAAAACTCTGATCACCAAGACAGCATGGTACCGGCACAAAAACAGACAAAAATAGACCAGTGGAACAGAGTAGAAAGCCCAGATATGGACCCTCAACTTTATGGTCAAATAATCTGTGAGAAAGTAGGAAAAAAAATATACAGTGGGAAAAAGACAGTCTCTTCAATAAATGGTACTGGGAAAAATGGACAGCTATGTGTAGAAGAATGAAATTCAACCATTCTCTTACACCATACACAAAGATCAACTTGAAATTGATAAAAGACCTCAATGTGAGGCAGGCATTTATCAAAATCCTAGAGGAAAACCTAGGCAGTAACCTCTTTGACATTGGCCACAACAATTTCTTTCAACATATGTTTCCAAAGACAAAGGAAACAAAAGCGAAAATGAACTTTTGGGACTTCATTAAGATCAAAAGCTTCTGAACAGCAAACAGTCAACAAAACAAAGAGGCAACCCACGGAATGGGAGAAGATATTCACAAATGATAATACAGACAAAGGGCTGATATCCAGGATGTATAAAGAACTCCTCAAACTCAACCCACACGAAACAGATAATCATGTCAAAAAATGGGCAGAAGACATGAATAGATACTTCTCCAAAGAAGACATACAAATGGCTAACAGACACATGAAAAAATGTTCATCATCATTAGCCATCAGGGAGATTCAAATCAACACCACATTGAGATACCACCTTAGTTAGAATGGCCAAAATTAACAAGAGAGTAAACAACATGTGTTGGAGAGGATGTGGAGAAAGGGGAACCCTCTTACTCTGTTGGTTGGAATGCAAGTTGGTGTGCAGCCACTTTGGAGAACAGTGTGGTGATTCTTTAAGAAATTAAAAATAGAGCTTCCCTATGACTGTACAATTGCACTACTGGGTATTTACCACAAAGATACAGATGTAGTGAAAAGAAAGGTCATCTTTACTCCAGTGTTCATGGTAGCAATGGCCACAGTTGCCAAACTGTGGAAAGAACCAAGATGCCCTTCAACAGATGAATGGATAAAGAAGATATGGTCCATGTATACAATGGAGTATTATGCCTCCATCAGAAAGGATGAATACTCAACTTTTGTATCAACATGGATGGTACTGGAAGAGATTATGCTGAGTGAAATAAGTCAAGCAGAGAGAGTCAATTATCATCTGGTTTCACTTACTTGTGGAGCATAAGGAATAACAGCAGACACTGGGAGATGGAGAAGAGAAGTGAGTTGGCGGAGACTGGAGGAGACAAACCATGAGAGACTGTGGACTTTGAGAAACAAACTGAGGGTTTTGGGGGGCTGGGAGGGTTGGATGAGGCTGGTGGTGGGTATTATGGAGGGCATGTATTGCATGGAGCACAGGGTGTGGTGCATGAACAATGAATTTTGGAACACTGAAAAAAAATGAAATGATCAGATGAATGAATGGGATATTTTTCTTTTGGAGTCTCCACTGAGATAGATCTCATTCCTTTTTTTTTTTTTTTTGCCCATTTGGCTTCTTTTATTTTAGTAATTTGTCTATTTATTTTTTGGTAATAAACACATTATTTTTTATATAAAAACATATATATAGAAATATATATTTATATCACCCACCCCCCCACCCCTCTCCCCTCCAAAACCCTCTGTTAGCTTCTCAGTGTCCACAGCCTTTCATACTTCATCTCCCTCTCTTGTTTCCCCCAACTCACTTCTCCTCTCCTTCTCCCAATGTCCTCCATGTTATTCCTTATGCTCCACAAGTAAGTGAAACCATATGATAAATGACTCTCTCTGCTTGACTTATTTCACTCAGAATAATCTCCTCCAGTCCAGTCCATGTTGATACAAAAGTTGGGTATTCATCTTTCTTTTTTCTTTTTTTTTTTAAATTTTATTTATTTATTTGCAGAGAGAGAGAGAGAGGTCACAAGGAGACAGAGAGGCAGGCAGAGAGAGGAGGGGAAGAAGGCTCCATGCTGAGCAGAGAGCCCAATGTGGGGCTCTATTCCAGGACCCTGGGATCATGACCCGAGCCGAAGACAGAGGCTTAACCAACTGAGCCACCCAGGCTCCCCAAGGGTATTCATCTTTCTGATGGAGGCATAATACTCCATTGTATATATGAACCATTTCTTCTTTATCCATTCTAGACCTCATTCCTAATTGAAAGGAAAAGATATTGGCCACTTCACCTATTATTTCTCCCATGTCTTTGCCATGGCTCCTGAGGATTCTTGTCTTATCTAGACCTGAAGGGAAAGAAGACAGAAGGAGAGAGATTAGAAGAATTCTTTCCTGAAGAATTCCCCTGCCCAGCACCCGAAGGACACATGGTAGCAGGATAGATGCTATGATTAGTAGAGTAGAAAAATGGAGAGGCAAGAAAGTCCTAATATAAAACTTACAAACTTTAAGAGAAGAAAAACTTTTTATTTCTTTTAGTGTCATACCCTAGACAGTGGAAGCTGTGAAAAGAAATTCTTTTTCCAGCTGAGTTTCAGCAGAATCTAAAAACTGGTGAACCGTTATGAAAAAAATCGGTACAGTTTTCAACAGTGGGACTTAACAAGAATATAGGCTGCTCATTAAATATGCTGCCTGCCTATTGCCAAAATTGAAGAGTGTCTAGAGTTATACCATGCTTCAGTGTCATTCCAATGAATTTTCTTAGTCCTTGACATTTAATCATTCACAACTGCTTTTTACAGCCTCATTTATATTACCATCATGAACATAATATTATCATGCAATTAATGGCATAATATCTTGCAAAACTCACTATCTGCCAAGTAGGTGCTGGGTACTGGTTAAAACAGTTGACTTGGCAATCAATGGGACATTAAAGTGTTTTATGGGAATTAAGAAAGGCAAGATATATTGAATTTCAATGGCTGCTAACTAAATCTTCAAACTCCTAGGCGAAACCTGTTTCCCCTGTATCCAAATTAAGTCTCCAGTTCTAAAGTCAGTCTTGAGAAGCAAAATTAAATTAATTACACTTAAAGAATAAGTATACTATTTTATTTTATATACTTCGTTATTAAGTATATTATACTTAAAGAATAAGAAGGGTAAATAAGAGTGAGGCAAATTCAATCAGGTCAGCTTGAAATCTTTAGGTGGTCTTTGAATTTGTTGAAAAGAAAAAAGAATTCTGTTGCTACAAGAGTAGCATTTAAAGTATAGTATATGAATAAATAGTAATAGTTTTGGGGAGGAGGATGAGGGTAACTGGGTGACGGACATTAAGGAAGGCACGTGATATAATGAGCACTGGGTGTTACATAAGACTGATGAATCACTGAACTCTACCTCCAAAACTAATAATACACCAAATGTTAATTAATTGATTTTAAACTTAAAAAAATAATGGTTTTCATACTTTTGGTTTCCAATCTGGCATATAGGAGCTTGGAAGTCACCAGTCTGTCTTAACAACAAGTGAAAAGCTAAACAAACTAAAAAATCAATAATTCTTCTTAGATCCATCAGAGAAGTGAGGTCACCATATTGATGACAAAACATTTTTGAAAGTTGCTAAAAGTAGATCTCAAAAGTTCTCATCACTAGAAAAAAATTTGTGATTATGTATGGTGTGGATGTTAACTAGACCTATTATAATCACTTTATACAAATATTGAATCTTCATGTTGTACACCTGAAACTAATATGCTATATGTTAATTATATCTCAATAAAAAAGAGTAAGATGACATCAAGAACAGGTGTATAATGTAAACATAGTGGTGGAAATACTAAGAATCAAAAAGAAATGCTGGCGATCAAAACACTGCCTCCCCCCACCCACATTTGGATTGATGGACAGCCAGATACAGAGAATGACAACCTATTGAAGCAGAAACCCATGAACAGAAACCTATGTGGGAGCAGTGGTAGGGCGGGAAATGCAAAACTATACTTTGATGAATTTCTGAAGGCTTGGTATAGATAATTCTGAGAGTTAAAAACACCAGGTGAGGGGCGCCTGGGTGGCTCAGTGGGTTAAGCCTCTGCCTTCAGCTCAGGTCATGGTCTCAGGGTCCTGGGATCAAGCCCCGCAAGGGGCTCTCTGCTCAGCAGGGAGCTTGCTTCTTCCTCTCTCTCTGCCTGCCTCTCTGCCTCCTTGTGATCTGTCTGTCAAATAAATTAAAAAAACAAAACAAAACAAAACAAAACAAAACAAAAAAACACCAGGCGACTCTATCACCAGGGCACCAACACTCCTAGGACCTGCAGGAGCTCTACAGAGGAAAATCCCCTCCTGCTCCTGGCAGGAGCAGGGGAAAAGGAACAGTTTTGAAATATACCAGAGCATTCTGTTCTTAACAAGGCCTGCTCTCAGAAGAAACTGTTTTACCAGAGTCTAACCTCCTGGTGTTTTAATCTACGTGGGGGAAGGGAAATACCTAACTCTAGCTTCCCTGAACCATTCTGTCCCAAACCTATGTGGGGCAGAAACACTGAGAAGAACTGGTGAAATTTATAGTCCAGGTCTACATTCTCACTAAATAAATGAAACCCAGTTGTAACACTACAGAATACTTCTCTTCATCCTCCCTCCCATATCTCACCAATACATTGTTAAAGACCTATTTGCCATAGTTCTTTTTACCCACTTTTCAACAAAAAGTTACAACATATACTAAAAGGCAAAAAACAGGGGTGCCTGGGTGGCTCAGTGGGTTAAAGCCTCTGCCTTCGGTTCAGGTCATGATCCCAGGGTCCTGGGATTGAGCCCCATGTTGGGCTCTCTGCTCTGTGGAGAGCCTGCTTCCTCCTCTCTCTCTCCCTGCCTGCCTCTCTGACTACTTGTGATCTCTGTCTGTCAAATAAATAAATAAAATGTTAAGAAAGAAAAGGCAAAAAACACAGTGTGAAGAGAGTAAACAAGCACCAGAACCAGAGTTGGATGTGGCAGGAATGTTGGAATTATCAGACAGGGCATTAAAAAAAAGAAAGGTAACAATAATTAATAATGCTGTAATACATTCTTGGAAGTTGCTAAGAGAGTAGATCTTAAAAGTTCTCATCATAAGAAAAAAATTTATAACCATGTATGGTTATAAATTAGAATTATATATTATATATATAGAATATATATAAACTAGAATTATTGCGGTGATCATTTTGCGATATATACAAATGTTGAATCATTATGTTATGCCTGAAATATAAAATAATGTTATATGTTAATTATATCTCTATTAAAAAGGTATAAACTACATGTAAGAACAGATGGATAATATAAACATGGAGATGGAAATTTCAAGAACCAAAAGAAATGCTAGAGATCAAAAACACTGTAACAGAAATGAAGAATACTTTTGATGGGCTCATTAATAGACTGGATATGACTGAGGAAAGAATATTCAGGGTTGAAGAGATGACAATGGAAATTTCCAAAACTGAAAAGCAAATAGTAAAAAGACTGAAAAAAAAGCAAAACAAAACAAAAACCAACCCAGAACAGAACATGCAAGAACTCGGGGACAACTATCCAAGTTACATGTAATGGGAATAACTGAAGAAGAGAGAAAGGAGAAGTAAATTTGAATGCATAATAACTAAAAATTTCTCAAAATTAATTTCAGACACCAAACCACATATCCAGGAAGCTCAGAGAAGGATAAATGCCGAAAAGAAAAAAATCAAATCAAATCGGGACGCCTGGGTGGCTCAGTTGGTTGAGCAGCTGCCTTCGGCTCAGGTCATGATCCCAGTGTTCTGGGGTCGAGTCCCGCATCGGGCTCCTTGCTCAGCAGGGAGCCTGCTTCTCCCTCTGCCTCTGCCTGCCACTCTGCCTGCCTGTGCTCGTTCGCTCTCTCTCCCTCTCTCTCTCTGACAAATAAATAAATAAAAATCTTTAAATAAAAAAAATAAAAAAAATCAAATCAAATCAAAACAAAACAAAACAAAACAGAAAAATCCCAACTATGGGGCACCTGGGTGGCTCAGTGGGTTAAGCCTCTGCCTTCAGCCCAGGTCATGATCTCAGGGTCCTGGGATCGAGCCTCGACTCAGGCTCTCTGCTTGACAGGGAGCCTGCTTCCCCTTTCTCTCTGCCTGCCTCTCTGCCTACTTGTGATCTCTCTCTCTCTGTCAAATAAATAAATAAATTCTTTAAAAAAACCCCAACTACACCTACACATATTATATTCAAACATTAGAAAATCAAAGATAAAAAAAATCTTGGAAGAAGCCAGAATGGGGGAAAAAAATCTTATCCAAAAAGGGGCAAAGATAAGAATTATACCTCATTTCTTCTTAGAAACCATGGAAGAAAAAAGACAGTGAAGTGTAATAATTAAAATGCTGAAGGAAAAAACACAAATCAGAATTCTGTACCCTGTGAAATTATCCTTCAAAAATGAAGGAGAAATAAAGACTTTTTCATAAATACAAAAAAAAGAGGGAATTTATTGCCAGTAGAACAGCCTGGCAAAAAATGTTAAGTAAAGTTGTTTGGAAGGAAGGAAAATGATATGGGTCAGAAACTTTGATCTGCATAAAAAAAGGAGTACATCAAAGAATGAATAAATGAAGGTAAAATAAAAACTTTTATTTTTCTTCTTTTTTTACTTGCATTGTTCTTTCATTTGTTGAAATATATTTGACATATAAGACTGTACAAATTTAAGGTGCACACAATGTGTATTTGATACATCATATATGGTACTATGATTGCCATTGTAGTGATACTTAGCATTTCTATCACATTACACAATTATCCTTTCTAAATTGGTGATTGGAATAATAAATTTTAATCTTTTAGCAAGTTTGATGATTATAATACATCATTGTCGATATTCACTATACTGTACATTAGGTCTGTAGGGCTTATTTAATGCTAGTTGCAAGTTTGTATCCTTAAGCCACATCTGTCCTATCTTTTCATCACCCCCATCCCCTGGTAACCACCACTTTACACTCTCTTTTTATGAGTTTGGCTTTAGATTCCACATATATATGATACTATATAGTACTTGTCTTTCTATGATTTATCTTAGCATAATGTGCTCAGGTTCCACTCATGTCATTACAAAATGGCATGATATCCTTTCTCATGGCTGAATATTTTATTTTCTATCTATCTATCTATCTATCTATCTATCATCTACCACATCTTTATCCATTCATTTGTTAACAGACACTTAGATTGGTTCCATATCTTGGTTATTGTGAATAAAACTGCAATAAACATGAGAGTGCAGATATTTCTTTGGTGTCCTGTGCTTATTTCCTTTGGGTATATGCTCAGGAGTGGAATTGCTAAATCATATGATAGATCTATTTTTAAGTTTTTGAGGAATATCCATATTGTTTTCCATAGTTTTCTTATTCTTATTTGATCTAACAGATAATAGTTTGTTCAAAATAATAATAGAATTTTTTTTTAAATTTTATAAACATATATATATATATATAAGCAAAATAAGTGACAGCAATGGTACAAAGTACAGAAGGGAGGAATAAGGAATATTTTGTTTTTATGTTATTTGCCCTAAGCATGGAGCAGTATAATGTTATTTGAAGGTGGATTTTGAGCAGTTGTAGATAGATATATATTACAAATTCCAAGGAAATTGCTAAAAATAATATAAAAAGAAGTATATCAAACTTTGATATTTGATAAAAATACCAAATTTAATGATGAAAAACCCCCAAAAAGCTTTCCCACTAAGATCAGGAACAAGGGAAGAATGTATTCTGTCACCACCCCTTTTCAACAGTGTATTAAAAGTCCTAGTTCATGTAATAGGACAAGAAAAGTAAATAAAAGATGTACAGGTCAAGAAGGAAGAAATAAAATTGTCTTTGTTTGCAGATGACATAATTGTCTATGTGGAAAATCCAAAAGAATTGACAAAAAACATCCCTCGAACTAACAGGTGATTCTAGCAAGATCTCAGAACACAAGTTTAGTATAAAAAAATCAGTTGTTTTCCTATACCACCAATGAACAAATGAAATTTGAAATTAAAAACACATTATTATTTATATTAGCACTTTCAAAAAGGACATATTTAGATATAAATCTAACAAAATACGTACAAGATCTATATGAGGAAAACTACAAAACTCTGATGAAAGGGTATCAAAGAAGTAAATAAAAAGTAAATAAATGAGATAATCCATGTTCATGGATTTGAAAACTCAAGTTCCATCCATGTCATTACAAATGGCATGATATCCTTTCTCATGGCTGAACAATATTTTATTATCTATCTATCATCATCATCTATCTATCTCTTTATCTATCTATCTTCATTATCTAGCTATCTACCTATCATCTATCTATCTATCTATATTTATCACATTTTTATCCATTCATTCGTTAATGGACACTTAGATTGGTTCCATATCTTGGCAATTGTGAATAAAACTGTAATAAACATGAGAGTGCAGATATTTCTTTTGTGTCCCATGCTTATTTGGTGTCTTGATAATACTGATTATCAAGATGTCAATTTTTCCCAACTTGATCTATATATTCAGTATAATCCCAGTCAAAATTCCAGTAAATTATTTTATGGCTATCAACAAACTGAATCTAAAGCTTATGTGGTGAGGCAAAAGACACAGAATAGCCAATAGAATGTTGAAGAAGAACAAGTTGGAAGACTCACATCAATATTTATTATAAAGTTACACAACCAAGACTCTGCGGTTTTGGTGAAAGAATAGACAGATCAATGGATCAGAATAGAGAGGCCAGAAAAAGACTTATAATCTACTGATCTTCGACAAAGGAGCAAAAGCAATACAATGCAATAAAGCTAGTATTTTCAACAAATGGTGCTGAAACAACTGCACAGTCACATGCAAAAAAAAAAAAAAAAAACAAACAAACAAAAAAAAACCCTTCAGAGTTCTTACACCCTTTTAAAGAAATACTCAAATGAATCACAGACCTAAATGTAAAATGCAAAAACTATAAAACTCCTAGAAGATAACATGGGAGAAAATCTAGATGATCTTGAATATGGCAGTGATTTTTTAGATACAACACAAAAGACATTATCCATGAAAGAAATGATTGATAAGATATCTGACATTAAAATTAAAAACTTCTGGAGCACCTGGGTGGCACAGTCAGTTAAATTTCCAATTCTTGATTTTGGCTTATATCATGACCTCAGGGTCATGAGATCCAGCCCCCCATAGGCCCTGCACTCAGTGGGGAGTCTACTTGAGATTTTTCCTCTCCTCTGTGCCACTCCCCCTCCCATGCTCTTTTGCAAATAAATAAATCTTTAAAAAATTAAAATTTCTGCTCTGTGAGACAATATCAAGATAATGAGAAGACAAGCCACAGACCAGAAGAAAATACTTGCAAGACACATCTGATAAAGAACTGTTATCCCAAATATCAAAGGATTCTTAAACTCAACAGTAAGAAAATGAGCAACCTGTTTAAAAAATGAGCCAAAGACCTAAATGGACATATCACCAAAAAAGATAGACAGATGGCAAGTAAGCATATGAAAGGATGGCTAACATCATGTATTAATGAGGAATTGTAAATTAAAACAATGACCATTCTGATAGGTCTGTCAAAACCCAAAACACTGACAACATAACACCCAATGTAAAGCAATGGGAACTCTTATTCATTGTTGGTGGTAATGCGAAATAGTGCTTTAGATGAATATTTGCTAATATTAAAAATTGTTTACAATGTTTTAAAAATGAAAAAATTACAAAGTCATTTCCTGTGTGTATGTATGTATGTATGTATGTATATATCTATATATATATATGAACATATATATATTTTTTTATTATTTTTTTGACAGAGAGCACAGTAGGGGGAGAAGCAGGCAGAGGAGAGGGAGATGCCCTTCAACAGATGAAGGGATAAAAAAGACGTGGTCCATATACACAATGGAATACTACTCAGCCATCAGAAAGGATGAATATCCAATGTTTGCATCAACTTGGGTCGAAATGGAGATTCTGCTAAGTGAAATAAGTCAAACAGAGAAAGCCAATTATCATGTGGTTTCACTTATTTGTGGAACATAAGGAATAGTATGGAGGACATTAGCAGAAGGGAGAAAAGAAGGGGGAGAAATCAGAGCTGGAAATGAACCATGAGAGGCTATGGATTCTGGGAAACAAATGGAGAGTTTTAGAGGCCTGGGGGTGGATATTAATGAGGGCATGGATTGCGTGGAGCACTGGGTGTTATATGCAAAGAGTGAATCATGGAGCACTACATCAAAAACTAGTGATGTACTCTACAGTGACTAACATAACACAATAAAAAAAATAAAAAATTTTCGTATTTGTCAAATAACTCTCAAAAGAGGCTGTGTCAGTTGGTACTAGTAACAAAGTGGTTGGGTAGTTACATACCTAATATGTACCGACAAAGGGTAGCCAACCTCTTTCTTTTTCCACATCCCTCAGGGTATTCAAATGTTATTTTAAAGTGTAGCAAAAGGAAATAGATCAAGCAATCATTCATTTTAGACTTGATCTGACATTTGTGTTGAGACTATAATATGACATTGGGACTGAAGTAAAAATATACAGTTCTACTCTGCCTGGACCCAATTGTTTTCAAAACAAACTGAGAAATCACTTTATATATTGTTGAAGGGCTTTAGAGATTTAACTTAAAGGATTGTGGAGAAGATTGCTTGTTCTGAGTTTGAGAGAAATTTGTATATTAAGTCTTGACAGGTTGGGGTCTTCTGTCCACGGCATGTCTGTTTCACCAGCTCTCCCCAGAACCTTCTCTCAATGAAAAGGAAATTAGTGAGAATCACCCTTTCACTGCTTTCTTACCAATTGATTTGGATTCTTGCAATGGATTTGGGGTTCTTGTAAGGAACTGCCCTTTATGACAGGAAATGTCCCAATTCCACTAAACTTGGAAATCAGGCTTCTGACAATCATCAGCATTAATAATTACTTCATAATGTCATTATAGCCAGTGCTTTGATTTAGGGGAAAAAAAGCAAGCCAATGTAATCTGTTTTGCACAGAAGGAGAAGGGATTCTGAGAGCAGGTGCAATTTGAATTGCATTATTTCATTACTTGCTCATCATGTTTGGCTGCTGCCAGAAGAACAAAGATGTTTCAGACTACTCTTTTTTTTTTTTTTTGAGACAGTTAACTTCATTTTGTGAGATGCAAATGAGACACACATAACTCATTTAGACAAAGGCCAGTACTCAGATATCTAATTATTATTTTCTTAGATGTTTATTGGGTTTTATGGACTTCGTAGAGAAGTAGGTTCTTTTATGTGTTTGATAAACAGAGAAGACTGTGAGAGGGGAGATAGGCCTGCAGCCCTTCCCTTCTAATGGAAGATGAAATGAGGTTCCTGCCCTAGAGATGAATAGGAGGGGATGCTGCCAACCTTCCTTGTACCCCCATCTAGGAGGTTTGTGATCTGCAACTGTAATTGATTCTTTACAATGATTCCTGGAAAGTTTTCGGTACATGCCAAGGCTTTCAGAGATTCTCTGAATTCAGAGAATGACAGATTTGAATGGGTCCAAATCCTTCCCCTTCAATGAATACCACAAATCTGAACACTTTGAAAAAGTGAATGTCCCTCTGTCAAGGAAATGAAATGCAGTAACATATTGAGTAAACTCCCTTGAATTGTACATCTCTGCAGGGAATAAAGACATTGTATTGGCATAAATGTTTTGAAAAAATATAAAGCATTCTATACATATGTGGTTCCTACTATTCTTTTCTTATTCGGATAGCATGGATCCCCAGTGAATGGAGGAAGGACATAGGAGGGGTGTATCTACCAACACAGCTTCCTACTATAGAGTTTCCTGGGGCCCAACAGTTCAGACAGTGGCTATTGTCCCTTCTTCCCAGGGTGTCTGAGTCCTTGTGGAGAAAGTCTGCCATGTCTGTCCCATCCGGGCAGACCTAACCTAAGCTGAGTCTGAACATGCTCAGACTGCTTGCTCCTAGAAAATGCAGGGGCCAAGCATCTTAGTTGGCACCAAGGGTGACAAAGATGGAAGTAGAGCCTACTTTTGGAGGTAATGGTGACAAGGCTTATGATGTGTCAGCCCCTAAGCCTGTGAATTTGGGATTTGGTCTCAGGTAACCTGTTGGATCTATGACCTACACAAGGACCCACCATGTAGCTTCTGAATATTGGTCTCAGGATGACCTGGCCTGGCTTCCTCCAGGCTGGCATCTGGAAGGAAGCATCCCTTCCTCCTCTTTAAAGGTGAAACAAACTTGAAAAGACCTCTGTGACCTGTGGTGATCCATTAGCCTTAGAGGAGGAGGAGGAGATCAGGAGTTCCAAACAGGGCTTACACTCTACATGTATTCTCTTGTTTGAGTCTTACCATAGTCTGTGATATAAATACTAACACCCCTATTTAACACATGAGAAAATGGGGGTAAATAGAGATTAAATTGATCACCCAAGGTGTTACTTGGCTAAAAAGAGATGGTAGCAGAATTTGAACTTATGGATTCTTACTCCAGAGCCCAGGCTCCCAATTGCTATGCTGCCCCTCCTTCCCATGCACCTAACATTTCTCTGGACACTCTGGTTGAATATGTCTGGTCCAGAGCAGATGTTTACATATTTGTGAACATAGTAATGAAAGTCAGTTATAAAATAAAAAGGTAAATATTGGTAACTCAGACGCATCTTGTGGCAGTGACTTATGTGTTCACAAAACCAAGGGGCACAGACTCATTTCTCATGCAGCTAGTGGGGTTGACAGAATGTGGGCCCTTTCAGATCCTGCACATGGAACATCCTGCCACCCTCCATACTTTCTCTTTCTTTCCCCACCCACGGGTTCCCCATCCACTAGAACTGGATGGCACAGAGCAAAGAAGAACCATAAGATGGAAGGAGCTTGGGTAGAGGAGAGCCATCCGGGAGCATTGATTGGGAGCATACATTAAAATTCATCTGAGAAAGAATACTATTTTTTTATTGTGTTAAGTTATTGAAATCTTGAAGTCTATTACAGCAGTTAGATACAACTAATACACTTTGAGAAATACCTGTTTTAGGCTGTTTTTTGTTCTTTAGGAATCTTCATCTCTGACCTTCAGTTTAACTTGCAGTGTGTGTGTGTGTGTGTGTGTGTTGTGAATGTGTCAACTTTGAACATACAAAGTTTGCTTATCTCTACTGTGTTCCCAAGTTTGAAATCTTTGAGTATCTACATCTTTCTTTCTCCCATAACTTCCAAGTCAAATCTCTTTAACAGATATCCAGAACTAAATATTATAGCAGTTTATCTAATTTCCTTTTGAAGAAACTTTTTTTTTTTTTTTTTTTGCTAACTGTGAAGATATCTCCTTCATTTATTTTCATGGAAGCTCTTAGCATGAAGCTGCATGAAACTGAAATCTCTGTCCAACATAGCAGAGAAGCTTGCTGGTATTTAAAAGGAAAACTTTCAGGTAATGTCTTTATAGGAAACTTTGAAGTGCAAAGGATGGTTGATGCCATGACTTCTGCAAGAAATGAGGCTGTATCTTGTTGAGGTGGAGATGTTCAAGGCATCACATCTAAGAATCTTCAGAGACAGAAGAGATAGGAGGATGGAATGACTGGAGAGGCAGATGAAGACTGAGCTTTTCTGATGCCTGGAAAGAAACCTAAATGAAGGAGATGAAGGAAATCACAGCCATTTTGAGTCATTACAACTGAGGTAGCAAAGGGGAGAAGCCATTATAATGTTCGAACTGACGGATCCACTGGTGGATCCCTTATTGGCTTGTTCAAATAGAATTCAGACTGCCCTCACCAGCTAAACCATAAGAGTGAGTTAGACTGCTGCTGGTAGATAAGAGGTTGGCTTTGTTAATCCCAACTGATAGATAAGGAAACTGAGGGAACTGAAGTGACTTGCTCAAGGTCACTTTTCTAGTAAGTGACAAATCTTGGACTTGGACCCATGTCTATCTACTGCCAAAGCAAGGATTTGGGGTTGTGTTTCATTGCCTTGCCTTGTTAATGTGTGCTTGTCTGCTGTGATTATTCTAGGAAATTGCACACACAATGTTACCTGGAGTTTCCCCACCCATCTTCCTTATGTTTTTATCTGTTGTGACTTCATGTTCTTTTCATCCATCACCAAGATGAAGGGATAAAGCTGTCCTTCTGTTTGGTGTATACTCCTCAGGCCATGCAGCTCTCAATCTTGGTGGCCCATTAAAATCTCCTGGGAGATTTAAAAAATATTGAGGCTCAGGACTCACCTCTAGAGATTCTAACAAGTGTTGGATGAGGCTTAGGGATTGGTATTTTTCAGAAGGCCTAGGCATTTTTAATGTGCATCCAGGAATGAGAACCCCTGTTTTAACAGCAGCCCAGGATACAGGAGGAGTGAGGAAGAAGAAACAATTCATATATTTAAGTATAATGAAACATATTTTCTCCCAGGGAAAGGGTCTAGGGAGAATATACTGTGGTTAGCTGCCCAGTAACCCAGTTCAAACTAGGTCAATGAAAAGAAGGGGATGGCTAATCTCACAGAACTGAAGGGCCTCATGTATCCTTCCAGGATCATCTGGCT
Source organism: Martes martes (assembly GCF_963455335.1). NCBI lineage: Eukaryota > Metazoa > Chordata > Mammalia > Carnivora > Mustelidae > Martes > Martes martes. The sequence goes on from NC_137905.1 coordinate 36,015,943, forward strand.
CTCTCTGTCTCCCTGTCTGTCTCCCCTTCTGCTTTCCTCTCAGCTGGTTTCATACTGTAGGCTGGCATCCCTGTGTGTCACCAGACATGGCTGCTTTTAGCACTCTGCTCACATCCTTCCAGTCTGGCAATCTTGCAGGGAAAGGGACTGCTTTTTTCAAATGTTTGTGTATTAATCCAGGAAAGAACTTGTATCATAAATCCACCCTGGGGTCACTCTATCTTTGTGGCTAGGTGGTTGTGGGGCAGTGGGACTGCAGCCCCTCAGCATCCTATTGCAATACAGCAGATGCACCCCTGGAGTCTTTGAATGTGGTAGCTTGCTAGGGCAGAAAGAGAAGAAAGAACATTCTGAGCAGAGGGAAGAGCTTGTAAAAGGCACAGAGATGTTAAGGGCTGTGACATGCCTAGGGCATGGCAAAATATCGGGGTGGCTGAAGTTTGGCATTGATGGAACCATGGTGAGAATGGGGGTGGAAATATGGCAGCAGGGACTGGTGATGAAGGATCTTGAAGGACATGCTAAGGACGCTGGATCACATCTGGTAAGTTGGGAGCATTACAGGGTGTTAAGCAGGAGGATGATTTGATAAAGATTACCCTTTAATTTTATCCCTTAATTATTGTGCGGTGTGGAGCAGGGGGCAGTGCTCAGTTCACACTACTTGGCTCTATCTGATACTGGAAAAACCCACAAAGAAGACCCAAGTATGCACTCCTTATATATTATTTTAAAAGATTTATTTATGTACTTAAGAAAGAGAGAGGGAGCATGAGGTGGGAGGGAGGGACAGAGGGAGAGGGAGAGACAGTGTGAATCAGACTCTACGTTGAGCACAGAGCCCAATGTGGGGCTTGATCCCAGGATCCTGATATCATGACCTGAACTGAAACCAAGAGTTGGATGCTCAACTGACTGCATCACCCAGGTGCCCCGTCACTCCTTATATTGATGAAGCAATTTGCAGTCTCCAAACATATTCATGTTCATTATGGAATTTGAGATGAGTGGGGTAGGATATTGTCATCCCCAGCTTATACGTTCTGGCCATGGGTCCTTTGTTACTATATGTATTGTGAATATATGTCTTCACTCTGACTCTGGCCTTTTTATGCATTCCTAATGGTCTCTTTGGCTAAACAGAAGTTCTTATTTTTAATATGGACCACTTTATCAAAATTGGTCTTCTATGGTTAGTGTTATTTGTGCCCTGTTTATATTTTTTTGCTTATCTCAAGGTCATAAACAGGGGATTTTCTTTTGAATTGGAAATCCAAGAAAGTCCTTCTGAGTAAGGGCCACTTGAGAGGAACCCTCAAGGATGCTGAGGAAAGGGCCAGGTGCTCAGGTGCTTATCCCAAGCTGTGCTGATTCTCCATTTGCTCTGACTTCTCCTCTATTTGGATCCCTATCTTTGGAACTGGTGATCCCTTAGTCCCTCAGGTTAGCCTGGAGCAGAGAGGGCAGAGGAAAGCAATGTGGCAGCAACATTGTTTGTTCTCTGCATTAATGGGTTATGCATCAGGCAGGAACAACATCAAATGCAGGTGAAGAATTGCCTTAAGGTTGACAAAGACGAAGGCAGTGAGCTGAAGTAATGTTTTCAGGACAACTTTTGACATCCTGGGCCAGCTGGGAGGGAGGACACACCTTCAAGGCACTGAAACCAAAGGACAGATCCTCTCCCCTTGCCCAATTTCCTAGCAAGTTTGATTTGATTTAAGAGGCTTTTGTGTGAAGTAGAAATCAATAAAACAGAACTGGCAAGCATCTTTTGGCAGATTCTGTGAACACATTCCATCAGGAACGAATCAGGAGAGAGGACCTTGGGGCACATCCTCAAAACTGCACTTTTAATTTTTCTGGCACTAGGCTAATTTGGGTTTATTCATCAGTGGTTGACAAGGAGACAGAATGAGTGTGAAGTGATAGTGTTGTCTTCAGAAACAGCAGTAGTCCTTAGTAGTCCTTAGGACTGCCTGTGTTTTGGGGTCAGTCCTTGGTCAAGGGGATACTGAGTCATGAATTTAATTGCTGTCTACCTCAGTTGACAGGATTTGGGGGTAATGGATAGTTAAGCCTGCAGGCTCTAGAGCTAAACTGCCAGGTTTGAATTCTGGCTCTGTCACTTACATACTCTAAGACTGTGGGTAAGTGACTACACTCTGTGCCTCAGTTTCCTTATCTGCAATATGAGAATAGGACAGTGGTGTACTGAGTGGACTACCTGACTTAATACAGGTAAGATACTGGAATGGCACTGGCACAGAGTCAACAAATGTTACTCACTATTATTTCTTGTGTTATCACAAGATTCGTAGGTTTCAGAAATCTTCCTGAACTTCTATAACAACCATGGGAAAGTTATCAGAATATTTCAAGTACTCCAAAACACATTTGCCTGAAACATTCAGATAAAGGAGGCAAAAGTATGACGCTGTAACTGCTTTTTATTTTATTTTACTTTTTAAAAAAGATTTTATTTATTTATTTGGAAAGAGAGAGAGCATGACCAGAGGGAGGGCCAGAGGGAGTGAGAGAAAATATCAAGCAGACTCTGCACTGAGCATGGAGCCTGATGTCATGACCCTAAGATCATGACCTGAGCCAAAATCAAGAGTTGGATACTTAACCAATTGAGCCACCCAGGCACCCTTAGAAATTACTTTTAAAATGGTTTGGGTAGTTGCTTCAATTCCCAGTTCTCTGTTGGCTGGAACATGGCATATGAGCTGGAGACCACTGGATTTTTTTTTTTGAGGGAGAAAAAGTTAGCTTTTGGAAAACCCAACTTCCTTACAATTGGCTGCTTAAAAGTCATATTCTTTTTTTAGAGATTTTATTTATTTATTTGAGAGAGACACACACACAAGGAGAGAGAGAGAGCACAAGCAGAGGGAGAGGCAGAAGGATAGAGAGAAGCAGACACCCTGTTGAGTTGGGAGCCTGACATGGGGCTTGATCCCAGGACCCTGAGATCATGACCTGAGCTGAAGGCAGACACTTAACCAACTGAGCCACCCAGGCGCCCCAGAAATCATATTCTTGAGAAGACTCTCCATTCAGTTTAGATTGCAAAGCAGATATTTATGCTTCTACAGAAAATCTGCCCCTGGTGGTCTGAATTCCAAAACCTACTTGCCTTTTTAATATAACTTAATAAAACTGTGGGAAATACATCAACTCTATAACAAACTTAAAGGTGATTTAACTTAGTTACTCTGTATTAAAGTTAGTGAATAACTTATTTATGAATGCATAAACTTTTATTTCTTGGTATCACATCTCAGGGTCTTTAAGACTCCTATTTTCACTCAATTGCATAAATGATCCAGCATGAATAAATAAGCAGAGTTCCCTAAGAACATGCCTGAGTTAACAACCACACAGAATGTTCTAGAATGCAAAGACTGAGAATTTATTACTGGCATGCTTATATTTTGAAATTCATTATGTCCTGAAAGTTTCACAGTTTCTTAGAGCCCCTTGGGATTAGTCATAGTCAGTTGCTTACATGGGAGGAACAAAGCAGAAGGAACTAACTTCAGTTAAATCATTCAATTATTAGTTGTGTAACTTTGTTACTTAAACCATCCAAGCTTCAATTTTCTCATTTTCTAAAATGAAATTAATAATGGCTTATCTGGTAGGGTCTGTGGCTATCTGTGTAAAGCACCTGCCCAGTGTCTTGCATGTAGTAGCTACTTAATAAATATTAGTTTATTTTGTTCTATGGTAGGAAGAATAATGTCTCCCCAACCCCTGCAATAGCCATAACCTAATCATCAGAACCTGTGAATGTGGTACAATACATGGTAAAAAGGACTTTGCACATGTGCTTAGGTTTAGGACCTTGAGATGGGAAAATTACTCTGGATTTTCTAAGTGGGCCTCATGTAATCACACAAGTCCTGTTAAGAGGAAGCCAAAAGGGGAAAAATCAGAGGGAAAGTGAGGTAATATGAAAACAGAGCAAAATTTTTTAAATTTTATTTTTATTATTTGAGAGAGAGTGAGAGAGCACAAGGGTTGGGTGAGGGACAGAGGGAGAAGTAGACTCACTGCTGAGCAGGGATCCCAATGTGGGGCTCAATTTCAGGACTCTGGGATCATGACCTGAGCCAAAGGCAGATGCCACTGAGCCAGTAGGTGTCCCCTTTTTAAATTTTAAATTTTTATTTTATTTTTATTATTTGAAAGAAAAGGGAGAGGGGGAAAACAGAGTAAGATTTAAAGATACTGATGATGAAGCAAGGGACATTGAGCTAAGAAATGCAGGTGGCTTCTAGAGAGTGCAAAAGGTAAAAAATGGATTTTTCCCTAGAGTCTCTAGAAGGAACCGTCCCTGAAAACATCTTGAGTTTAGCCCCATAAGATCCAGTTTTAAATGTTTGACATCTAGAACTGTAAAAGAATAAATCTGCATTGTTTTAAACCATTACGTTTGAAACTAGGTGCAAGGAACCTGAACTGACTTGGGGTTCGTGCATCCAGTGGGTGCTGTGGGAACCAAAGTGCTGATGGCCTAGAAGGAGATGACCCTGTTGAGGCCTATAGGTGCTGGACAGGCTGGAAAGCATGGATCCTGGGGTCAAGGGCACTGACCTTAGTGAAATGAAGAGTGGCAGGCAGCTGAATGAAGGCAACTGCATGGTTCAGGTGTACAATATAGTGATTCAACAGTTCTATACATTAGTCACTGTTCACTAAGATATTGATGGGGGTAAGATGACAGAGGGGTAGGGGACCCCATTTCAACTGGTCACCTGAATTCAGCTGGATGTCTGTCAAAATTTTCAAACATGCATGAAATCAGCCTGAGATGTAATAATATATATCTGGATCTCTACAAGCAGAAAAGTGACTGCTTTTTTCGAGGTAGGATGAGTGGAGTCATGAATCTGCTGAGAGTTATTGGAAGATAAACAGAAGAGGGAGGAAGCCTCCATAAGCTGACTCCTGAAAAGTGATATAACATGAAAGTACAAAATTGAAGCCCTTAGAAATCTGCTCTAGGGAGAGACATTCCTTTCTGAAAGGGGCTCTGGAAATGAAAAGGTGGAATTCTAGGTGGGGCACTTGTGGTCTCTGGATCCAAGGTGTCACAGCAGAAGAGGTGCCTGAACCAGTAGAATGCCTGAGCAGTGGAGCCAGGAAGAAGGTTATGGTCGGTGAGCCCAGGAGAGGACTCTCAGCTCGGGTCACCATAAACTGTGAGTTGGTCAGTTGGTAATTGCTCTTTTCCTGAACATGCTGAAAAGGACTGGAAATGCTCACAGGGTGGTAGTGGCTCAGAAAGGATATTCAGGCAGCACACAGACATGATCCAGGAGCTTTGGGTATGCATGCGAGTCTACAGCCATTTGTGGTTTTAAAGTCACAAAGGGGAGTGGCACTCCCTGGCTCCTGGGACTACCTTTAAGAGAGTTACAGTGGGCACACACTGCAGGAGTCTGCGGTTTTTGGCACATACAGAAGGGAATACTGTTTGTCCAGAGGGCTTATTAAAGAGGGAAGCCTGTGATCTCTCTGCTCTGGGCTGATGTTTGAGCACAGCCATTTTTGCTGTGATCCTCTGAAGAGGCGTGGAAAGGCTCCAGGGAACAAAAGCCACAAAGAGGACCAGTTTGCACTAAGCCCATCCCCATCACAAGGGGTGGGACAACTCTGCCCAGGCAGGGATACCTGAGAAACAGCACAGCAGACCCCTCCCCAAGAAGACAGACTGGAAGAATAGGTGGACTACAAGCCTATAGATCCCATGGGACTGTAAAATTCCAATGCCAGGGGAAAGTAGTATATTGAACTCTGGGGTGCATCTCGTTTGGGTTGTGGTTTATATTTAGGACTCTGTTCATTTGCCCACCCATCATTTTACATGTATAATGACTAGAAGGAGGCACTCACAAAAAAGAAAAAAAGAGGCAGTGTTCTTTGTCATAGAGCTAATCAATATGGCTGTAAGTAAGATGTTAGAGATAGAATTCAGGATAGCAATCATAAAGTAAATAGCTAGGCTTGAAAAAAGCAGAAGCAAGAATATAGACTCTCTAAGGGCAGAAATGAGATCAATTAGGCCAAACTTTAAAAAGCTATGAATGAGATGCAATCTTACCTGGATACTCTAACAGCTAGAATGAGTGATCTAGAAGACAGATTGATGGAAAAGGAAGGAAATTGAAGAAAAGAGAGAAAAACAACTCATTGCACATAAAGAGAGACTTAGAGAATTTAATGATACATTGGAAAGAATGAATATCAGGATCATTGTGATCCAACAGGGGGTTGAGAGAAAGAGAAAGGGCTGGAAGGTATATTTGAGTAAAGCATAGCCAAGAAAGTCCCAATCTGGGGAAAGAAACAAGCATTCATATCCAAGAGGCAGAGAGGATCCCTCCCAAAAATCAATAAAAATAGATCAACACCCCAACATATAATGGTGAAGCTTGCAAATCTTAGAGCCAAGGAAGCTGTCCTGAGAGTAGCTAGGGGGAAAGGATTTCTTACATATGGAGGAACATCAGAATAACATCAGACCCATCCACAGAAACCTGGCAAGCCAGAAAGGCTGGCAAGACATATTCAGGGTACTAGATGGGAAGAACATGCAGCCAAGAATACTTTATGCAGCAAGGCTGTCATTCAGAATGGATGGAGAGATAAAGATCTTACAGGACAGGCAGAAACTAAAAGAATATGTGACCATCAAGCCGGGCCTGCAAGAAACATTAAGGGGAGGGATTCTGCAAGTGAAGAGAGACCCCAAGAGTAAGATAGGCCAGAAAGTAACAGAGACAATCTACAGAAATGGAATTTACAGGCAATATAATGACACTCAATTCATATCTTTCAATAGTTACTCTGAATGTCAATGGATTGAATGCTCCAGTCAAAAGACACAGAGTATCAGATTGGATAAAAAAGCAAGGTCCATTGATATGCTGTCTACAAGAAACTCATTTTGAACCTAAGGATACCTTCAGATTAAAAGTGAAGGGATAGAGAACAATTTACCATGTTAATGGACCTCAAAAGAAAGCTGGGGTAGCAATCCTCATATCAAACAAGTTAGATTTTAAACCAAAGACTGTAGTAAGAGATGTAGAGTGACACTATATCATACCTAAAGTGTCCATCCAACAAGAAGTTCTAACAATTGCAAATACCTGTGGCCTCCAGTGTGGGAGCAGCCAATTATATAAACCAATTAGTATCCAATTATATAAAACAATTAATAACCAAAGTAAAGAAACATATTGATAATAATATATTAATAGTAGGAGACTCACAGCAATGGACAGACAGAATTTGACAGAATGTCAAAATTCTCACCAAGATTGATTAATTCTTATTAATTCTACCAGAGATTTAAATGTTTCTTCCATTTAAACATTAAATGTTTCTAACATTTAAATGTTTCTAACATTAGTTCTACCAAACATTTAAAGAATGAAAACTTCGGTCCAAAACCTATGGGATACTGCAAAGATGGCCTTAAGAGGGAAATGCATAGAACATAGAAATACATAGAGCCACCTGGAAGAAATGCATGCATTCCTAGAAACTTACAAACTACCCAAGACTGAAATAGGAAGAAATAGACAATCTGAATAGACCAATAACCCGTAACGAAATTGATCAAAACCTCCTAAAAAACAAAAGTCCAGGGCTGGATGGCTTCCCAGGGGAATTCTATGAAACAGTTAAAGAAGAACTATTACCTATTCTACTGAAGCTGTTTCAAAAGCCAGAAATGGAAGGAACACTTCTGAACTTGTTCTATGAGGCCAGCATTACCTTCATCCCAACACCAGGCAAAGACTTCATCAAAAAGCAGAATTACAGACCAATATCTCCAATGAACATGAATGCTAAAATACTCAACAGGATCCTAGTCAATAGGACCCAACAGTACATTAAAAAGATTATTCACGGAGAGGGGAGCAAGATGGCGGAGAAGTAGGAGGTGCTATTTCAACTGCTCCCCTAGAGTGAGCTGATTACCTACCAAAGAACTCTGATCACCCATGAAATCAGCCTGAGATTAGAATTACACACTTCTGGATCTCAACGGAGGCAGAAGACTCCAGTGGACAGGTAAAGCAGAGTGAGAACATCGGACTGATATCAGAAGATAAACAAAAGGGGGAGGGAGCCACTAGAAGAGACCCATTGGAAAGTAATACCCCAATATGAGAGTGCCCTGTGATTGAGGAACAGCATTAACTTAAGTTAACTTGAGTTAAAAGCACTCAAAAAGAGCAAAAGATCTTAAGGGGAGATTGGTGGAATCAGGCGGTTAGGGACATGGATTTAAGCCCACAGACCCAGGATGGTCACTGCTGGCGCTGTGCCAGAAAGAGTGCAGTGAAGCCAAGCCTTGGTCCCTGAGCCACCAGCACGTGTGACAGCATCTGGGTGGCAGCGCGCATGAGAGAGTCTGGTGTGGATGCCAGCTGGCGCTCTCTAGAACCACAGCCTTTTGCACTCTGCACACGTGCTGCGCAACCGGGGTCTGTCACGCTCCACACCCTCCCCTGAGAGAGGTCCATGCAGGCACTAGCTGGTGCTCTCTAGGACTGGGGAGAGTTTGAACACTCCCAGCCTGGGCCAGCGTGAAACTCAGTGTGCTGTCTCCAGTTGGGACTTCTCCAGCTGTCTAGATCCTGCCCAGACAGCCATGGTGGGGGCAGCCACTGGAAACCAGCTCTCTGGACTAGTACTTCTCGTGGTTTTGGTAGCATCGGGGTACAAGCATACAAGTGGGAGCTCCTGTGACCCCTGAGACTGTGGCTGGGGTCGTGCTCTGAGGTGGGAGGTGCTCTGGAGTTTATGTGCTCTGGAGCACCCAGAGGGGAACAGACTGAGACTTGTCTCTGAGGTGGAGGTCTGGGTGCAGTTTGCTTTCCTCTAAACCTCCAATGAACTGCCAAAAGCCAGCAAGGGGAGGAAAAATCAAAAAACACTCCAGAGAACAAAAGCCTGAAAAACCGGTTTCCTCAGAGTCCAGACCCTTGATAGCACGCAGGAGGACTCCACTCTAGCAAGACTGCCTGAAAAACCACGTGGCAGGCCCCTCCCCCAGAAAGCCAGCCAAAAACCAAAACAAACGAACAAACAACAACAACAAAAAAACAAGAGGACAACCACCACAGGGTCTGTATAAAACTGTAAAACCCTAATATCAGGGGGAAAGGAGATATTAAGCTCTCGGTATTGCCATAAAGCCAGTATAGTTCATAGATACAACTTTCATTTTTAATTCATTCCCACTATTCTTGTTCTTTTTAATTTTTTAATAATTTTTTAACCTATTTACCATCACAACGAGAGGTTCTGTACAACAAATTACATAAAAACCTTTTAACTTGAACTTTTCTGATACATATACCTGTGTTTTTCTTTTGCTTTTCTGTTTTTTTTTTAAATATTCATATAGAGATAAACTTCAAGGTAATCCTCTCTTCCCAGTCTGTACTACTCCTATGTATACCAGTTTTAATCCCCCTTTATCTCAGGAAAGTTGAGTCCTTTAGCAAAGATATCAAGATACACCCAGGAAGAATCAAAATAACCTTCCTCGACCACACTGAGAATTTATAACCACCCTCCAATCCTTTTCTTCCGTCAGTGTTTCTGTGTATTCGTCTTTTGTTCTGGTAGTATATAAATCTTATACTTAGGGTTCATTTTGGCTGGGTTCTTTTTTTTTTTTTCCTTGTCATTTACTTTTGTTGGTCTTTTTGTTTATATGTTTCTGTTTGTGTATTTTATAATTCTTACTTTTGGGGCCCATTTGGGCTGGGTCTTCTCTTTGATTTTCTCTTTTTTTCCCCTGTCTCTCTCCCTCTCTCTTTTTTCTTTTCTTTCTTTTTTTTTTTTTTTTTGGTGAGGACTCCCGATTGCGCAAAAGTGTTCCAGAGTGCACCATGGCTGCACCATGGTTGATACATTCAGCTACACATCCCCTCAGCCATCTCTCATGAAAATGACTAGGAGGAGGAATGCCCAACAGAGGAAAAATTCAGAGACTGTGCCCTCTCCATCAGAGCTATTAGATATGGACATAAACAATATGTCAAAAAGGGAATTCAGGCTAACAATTATCCAGGCATTGGCTAGGTTGGAGAAAGCCTTTAATGACAAAATGGAATTGATTAGGGCAGAAGTGAAAGCCACCAGGGAAGATGTTCACAATGGAGTTCCAATCTAAATTCTCTAACAGCTAGGATAACTGAGGTAGAAGATAGAATTAGTGATCTAGAGGACAAAACCATCGGTTTGGAAAGGATCAGGAGGAAGCCTGGAACAAACAGCTTAGAAGCCATGAAAACAGAATTAGGGAAATAAATGATACCATGAAAGGTTCCAATGTCAGAATTATTGGAATCCCTGAGGGGGAGGAGAAAAAGAGAAGACTAGAAGATATAGTTGGACAAATTCTCCATGAAAATTTTCCCAATCTTGTGAATGGAACCAGTGTTCATGTCCTAGAGGCAGAAAGGTCTCCCCCCAAGATCATAGAATCTACAAAGACCTCAAGACAATGATTGTGAAAATGATGAATCATAATTGTAGACAGGAGCTCTTGAAAGCACCTGGGGGAAGAGATTCCTTACGTACAGAGGAAAACCCATCAGAATAATGTCAGACATGTCCACAGAAACCTGGCAAGCTGGAAAGGGCTAGCAAGATGTATTCAGGGCACTAAATGAGAAGAACAGGCAGCCAAGAATATTTATCCAGCAAGACTGACATTCAAAATGGATGGAGAGATAAAGAGCTTCCAAGACCAGCAAGGTTTAAAAGAATATGTGACCACCAAGCTGGCACTACAAGAAATATTAAGGGGGGATCTATAAAAGGAAAAAGTCCAAGAATACAATTGAACAGAAATATATGGAGACAATCTATAGAACAAGGACTTCACAGGTAACACGATGTCAATAAAAAGGTATCTCTCAATAATCACTCCCAATGTGAATGGCCTTAAAATGCCCACAAAAAGGCACAGGGTTGCAGATTGGATAAAACGACAGGACCCATCCATATGTTGTCTACAAGGGACCCATTTTGAACCTAAGGATACATCCAGACTGAAAGTGAAGGGGTGGAGAAGCATCCTTCATGCCAATGGGCCTCAAAAGAAGGCTGGGGTAGCGATTCTCATATCAGATAAATTAGATTTTAAACTAAAGACTGTAGTCAGAGATATAGAAGGACACTACATCATTCTTAAAGGGTCTATCCACCAAGAATATCTAACAATTATAAATATTTATGCTTCCAATATGGGAGCAGCCAACTACATAAGACAACTGTTAATCAAGATAAAGAGTCATATTGATATGAATACATTAATACTAGGGGATCTTAACACGCCACTCTCAGTAATAGACAGATCACCCAAGCAGAAAATCACTAAAGAAACAAGAGCATTGAATGACATGTTGAACATGATGGAATTCATAGATATATACAGAACCTCCCACCCTAAAACACAGAATACTCATTCTTCTCAAGTGCACATGGAACTTTCTCCAGAATAGACCACATACTCAGTCACAAATAAGGGCTCAACCAATACCAAAAGACAGATTATTCCCTGCATTTCTCAGACCACAAAGTTTTGAAACTGGAGCTCAACCACAAGAGGTTTGAAAGGAATTAAAACACCTGGAAGCTAAAGACCACCTTGCTTAAGAATGCTTGGATCAACCAGGAACTCAAAGAAGAACTTAAGCAAATCATCAAAACCAATGAGAATGAAGACACTTTAGTCCAAAACCTATGGGATACAGCAAAGGCAGTCCAAAGGGATCAATACATAGCCATCCAAGTCTCCCTCAAAGAAAAAAAATTGAAAAAATCAGAATACACTGTCTTTACACCTTAAAGAACCGAAGAATCAACAACAAATTAAGCCAACCCCACACACAAGAAAGGAAATAATCAATATTAGAGCATAGGTCAATGAGATAGAAACTAGAGATACAGTAGAACCTGTCAAAGAAACTAGAAGCTGTTTTTTTGAAAGAATAAATAAGATCAATAAACCATTGGCCAAAACTAATCCAAAGAAAAGAGAGAAGACCCAAATTAATAAAATTATGAATGAAAAGGGAGAGATCACGACTAACACCAAGGAAATAGAAACGATCATCAGAAAGTATTATCAACAGTTACATGCCAATAAGTTAAGCATCCTAGATGAAATGGATGCATTCCTGGAAACCTATAAACTTCCAAAACTGAATCAGGAAGAAATTGACAATGTGAATAGACCAATATCTAGTGATAAGATTGAAACAGTGATCAAAAAGCTCCCCAAAAAACAAGATCCCAGGACCTGATGGATTCCCTGGGGAATTCTACCAAACTTTCAAAGAAGAAATAACACCTATTCTCCTGAAGCTGTTTTCAAGAAATTGAAGCAGAAGGAAAACTTCCAGACCCTTTTTATGAAGCCAGCATTACCCTGATCCCCAAACCAGGCAAAGACCACACCAAAAAGGAGAATTTCAGACCAATATCCCTGATGAATATGGATGCCAAGATTCTCAACAAGATCTTAGCTAATAGGATCCAACAGTACATTAAAAAAATTATCCACCATGACCACGTGGGATTTATCCCTGGGTTGCAAGTGTGGTTCAACATTTGCAAATCAATAAATGTGATAGAACAAATGAATAAGAGAAGAGAGAACAAACACACAGTCCTCTCAATTGATGCAGAGAAACCATTTGACAAGATACAGCATCTGTTCCTGATTATAACGCTTCAAAGTATAGGGATACAGGGAACATTCCTCAACTTCATAAAGTCTATCTATTAATAACCCACAGCAAATATCATCCTCAATGGGGAAGAGCTGACAGCCTTCCCTTTGAGATCAGGAACATGACAAAGATGCCCACTCTCACCACTCTCATTTAACATAGTATTAGAAGTCCTATCAACAGCAATCAGACGACAAAGAGAAATAAAAGGTATTCAAATTGGCAATGAAGAAGTGAAACTCTCTCTCTTCGCAGATGACATGATACTTTCTATGGAAAACCCAAAAGACTCCACCCCAAACTACTAGAACACATACAGCAATTCAGTAATGTGCCAGGATACAAAGTCAATGTACAGAAATCAGTTGCTTTTTTATACACTAACAATTAAAATACAGAAAGGGAAATTATGGTCTACGACCATACCACCCTGAACGCGCCCGATCTCGTCTGATCTCGGAAGCTAAGCAGGGTCGGGCCTGGTTAGTACTTGGATGGGAGAAAGGGAAATTAGGGAATCCATTTCATTTACTATAGCACCAAGAACCGTAAGATACCTGGGAATAAACCTAACCAATGAGGTAACGGATCTGTACTCTAGGAACTACAGAACACTCATGAAAGAAGTTGAAGAAGACACAAAAAGATGGAAGACCATTCCATGCTCATGGATCAGAAGAATAAACATTGTTAAATATGGCTATAATGCCTAGAGCAATCTATACTTTCAATTCCATTCCAATCAAAATTCCACTGGCATTTTTCAAAGACCTGGAGCAAACAATCCTAAAATTTGTATGGAACCAGAAGAGACCCCGAATTGCTAAGGAAATGTTGTAAAAGAAAACAAAACTGGGGGCATCACTTTGGCTGATTTCAAGCTTTACTACAAAGCTGTGATTATCAAGACAGCATGGTACTGGCACAAAAACAGACACATAGACCAGGGGAACAGAGTAGAGAGCCCACATATGGACTCTCAACTCTGTGGTCAAACATTCTTTGACGAAGCATCCAGTGGAAAAAAGATAGTCTCTTCAATAAATGGTACTGGGAAAATTGGACAGCTATGTGTAGAAGAATGAAACTCGACCATTCTCTTACACCATGTACAAAGATCAACTTGAAATGGATAAAAGACCTCAATGTGAAGCAGAAATCCATCAGTATCCTAGAGGAGAACATAGGCAGTAACCTCTTCAACATCGGCCACAGCAACTTCTTTCAAGATATGTCTCCAAAGGCAAAGGAAACAAAAGAGAAAATGAATTTTTGGGACTTCATCATAGTCAAAAGCTTCTGCACAGCAAAGGAAACAGTCAACAAAACAAAGAGGCTAACCACGGAATGGGAGAAGATATTCACAAATGACAATACAGACAATGGGTAATATCCAGGATCTCTAAAGAACTTCTCAAAATCAACACACACAAAACAGATAATCATTTTTAAAAAATGGGTGGAAGACATGAACAGACACTTCTGCAATGAAGACATACAAATGGCCAACAGACACATGAAAAAATGTTCATCATCACTAGCCATCAGGGAGATTCAAGTCAACACCACATTGAGATACCACCTTACACCAGTTAGAATGGCCAAAATTGACAAGAGAGGAAACAACAAGTGTTGCAGAGGATGTGGAGAAAGGGAACCCTCTTACACTGTTGGCGGGAATGCAAGTTGGTGCAGCCATTTTGGAGAACAGTGTGGCGATTCCTTAAGTAATTCAAATAGAGCTTCCCTATGACCCTGAAATTGCACTACTGGGTATTTACCCCAAAGATACAGATGTAGTGAAAAGAAGGGCCATCTATACCCCAACGTTCATAGCAGCAATGGCCACAGTCACCAAACTGTGGAAAGAACCAAGATGTCCTTCAATGGACGGATGGATAAGGAAGATGTGGTCCATATATACTACCGAGTATATGCCTCCATAGGAGGGAATGAATACCCAAGTTTTGTATCAACGTGGATGGGACTGGAAGAGATTATGCTGAGTGAAATAAGTCAATCAGAGAGAATCAATTTTCATATGGTTTCGCTTATTTGTGGAGCACAAGGAATAACGGGGGACATGGGGAGCTGGAGAGAAGTGAGTTGGGGGAAATTGGATGGGGAGATGAATCACGATAGACTGTGGACTCTGAGAAATAATCTGAGGGTTTGGAGGGGCATGGGGTGAGAGGTTGGGTGAGCCTGGTGGTGGGTATTATGGAGGACACATATTGCATGGTGCACTGGGTGTGGTGCATAAACAATGAATTCTGGAACACTGAAAAGAAATTTAAAAAAATAAAGGCTATAAAAAAAAAGATTATTCACCATGACAAAGTGGGATTTATTCTTGGGATGCAGAAGATGTTCAATATTTGTAAATCAGCATGAGAGAGCACATTAATAAAAAGAAAGACTAGAACCATATGATCCTCTCAATAAATGCACATAAAGAATTTGACAAAATACAATATCTCTCCCTGATTTAAACTCTTGACAGTATAGGGATAAAGGGAAAATTCTTCAGTATCATTAAAACTGTCTATGAAAAGCCCACAGCGAATATTATTATCAATGCGGAAAAGCTCAGATCTTTACCGTTAAAGTCAGTAAGATGAGAGTGATGCCCAATCTCACCATTATTTCTCAACATAATGTTAGAATTCCTAGCCTTAGCAAAGAAAAGAAAAAGAAATAAAAGGCATTCAAATTGGCAAAGGTGAAGTCAAACTCTCTTTTTGAAGATGACATGATACTTTGTGGAAAATCCAAAAGACTACACACTCAAATTACTAGAACTCATACAGCAATTAAGTAATGTGGCAGGATACAAAATCAATGCACAGAAATCAGTTGCTTTTCTATACACTAACAATGAAACAGAAGAAAGAGAAATTAAGGAGTCAACTCCATTCACAATAACAACAAAACCCGTAAGATATCTAGGAATAAACCTAACAAAACAGGAAAAGGATCTATACTCAGGGAACCACAGAACACTTACAAAAGAAGTTGAGGAAACACAAAAAGATGGAAAAACATTCCATCCTCATGGAATGGAAGAATAAACATTGTTATAAAGTCTATCCTGCCCAGAGAAATTTACACTTTCAATGAAATCCCTATTAAAATACTATTGGTGTTTTTCAAGGATCTGGAACAAACAATAATAAAACTTGAATGGAACAATAAAAGACTCCAAATCACCAAGGGGGTTATGAAAAATAAAAGCAAAATTGGGGACATGACATTTCCTGAAAGTTGTGATCACCAAGATAGCACGTTGTTGGTACAAAACAGACAAATAGACCAATGAAACAAAATAGAGGCTCAAGAAATTGAGCCTCAGCTCTATGTTAACTAATCTTTGACAAATCAGGAAAAAATATCCAATGGAAAAAAGACAGTCTCTTCAATAAGTGGTGTTGGGAAAATTGCACAGCTGCTTATAGAAGAATGAAACTAGACCATTCCCCTACATACACCATACAAAAGAAAAACTGGAAATGAATAATCCTTTTAATGTACTATTGGATGTTATTGGTTAGGATCTTGGTGAGAATTTTGACATTCCTGTTCATCACGGATATTGATCTGTAATTCTCCTTTTGATGGGATCTTTGTCTGTTTTGGGGATCAAGGTAGTGTTGGCCTCATAGAACGAGTTTGAAAGTTTTCCTTCCATTTCTATTTTTTTGAAAAGAGCTTCAGTAGAATAGGTAATAGTTCTTTAAATGTTTGGTAGAATTCCCCTGGGAAGTCACCCAGCCCTGGACTCTGATTACTGCTTCAATTTCCTTGCTGGTCTGTTCAGGTTTTCTATTTCTATTTTTTATTTTACTATTATTATTTTATTACTTTTCTATTTCTTCCTGTTTCAGTCTTGGTAGTTTGTAAGTCTCTAGGAATGCATCCATTTCTTCCAGGTGGCTCTATGTATTTCTATGTTCTATCTATTTCCCCTCTTAGGACCGTCTTTGCAGTATCCTATAGGTTTTGGACTGACGTTTTCATTCTCATTAATTTCCATGAATTGTTTAAGTTCTTCTTTAATTTCCTGGTTGATCCAATCATTCTTTAGCAGGATGCTCTTTAACTTCCAAGTGTTTGAGTTCCTTCCAAATTTTTTTCTTGTGATTGAGTTTCAGTTTCAAGGCATTGTCATCTGATAACATGCAAGGAATAATCTCAGTCTTTTGGTATTGGCTGAGGCATTATTTGTG
The DNA here is from genome assembly GCF_963455335.1 of Martes martes. Classification (NCBI taxonomy): domain Eukaryota; kingdom Metazoa; phylum Chordata; class Mammalia; order Carnivora; family Mustelidae; genus Martes; species Martes martes. The sequence continues at coordinate 36,032,951 of NC_137905.1, forward strand.
ACCCAGTATGTGGTCTTTTTTGGGAGAACATTCCATGTACACTTGAGAAGAATCAGTATTCTGTTATTTTAGGATGGAATGTTCTGTATATATCTGTGAAGTCCATCCGGTCCAATGTGTCATTCAAAGCTCTTGTTTCTTTGTTGATCTTCTGCCCAATGCTGAGAGAAGAGTGTTAGAATCTCCTACTATTAACGTTTTACTATTGATCTGATTCTTTACTTTTGTTAACAGCTAGCTTGTGTAGTTGGCTGCTCCCACGTTTAAGACATAGAGATTTACAATTGTTAGATGAAATACCTCAATGTGAGACAGGAATCCATCAAAATCCTAGAGAAGCACATAGGCAGTAACCTCTTCAACATCAGCCACAATAACTTCTTTCAAGACACGTCTCCAGGGACAAGGGAAACAAAAGCAAAAATAAACTATTGGGACTTCATCAAGACAAAAAGCTTCTGAACAGCAAAGGAGACAGTCAAGAGAACTAAGAGGCAACCCATGGAATGGGAGAAGATATTTGCAAGTGACACTACAGACAAAGGGGTGATATCCAAGATCTATAAAGAACTTCTCAAACTCAACACTCAAAAAACAAATGACCCAGTTGAAAAATGGGCAGAAGACATGAACAGATACTTCTTCAAAGAAGACATACAAATGGTTAACAGACACATGAAGAAATGCTCAACATCATTAGCCATCAGGTAAATACAAATCAAAACCATAATGAGATATCACCCCACACCAATTAAATGGCAAAATTTAACAAAACAGGAAACAACAAGTGTTGGCTAGCATTTGAAGAAAGATGAGCCTTCTTACACTGTTTATGAGAATGCAAGCTGGTGCAGCCACTATGGGAAACAGATGGAGGTTCCTCGGGATATTAAAAATAGAGCTACATTATGAACCAGAAATTGCACTACTGGGTATGTAACCTGAAGATACAGATGTGGTGAAAAGAAGAGGCACCTGCACCCCGATGCTCATAGCAGTAATGTCCACAGTAGCCAAACTGTGGAAGGAGTTGGGATGCTCTTCAATGGGTGAAGTGATAAAGAAGATGTAGTTCTTATATACTATGGAATACTACTCAGCCATCAGAAAGGATGACTATCTACCATCTACAACGACATGGATGGAATTGGAGGTGAAGTAAGTGAAGTAAGTCAGGCAGAGAAAGACAATTATCACATGGCTTCATTCATATGTGGCATATAGGGAATAGTGCAGAGGACAATAGGGCAGGGGAGGGAAAACTCAGCAGGAAGAAATCAGAGAGGGAGACAAACCATATGAGACTCTTGATTCTGGGAAACAAACTGAGGATTGCAGAAAAGGAGGTGGGTGGGGGATTGGTAACTGGGTGATGGGAATTAAAGAGGGCACATGATATGATGAGCACTGGGTGTTTTATTCAACTAATAAATCACTGAACATTATATCAAACACTAATGATGTTTAATGATGGTTAATTGAATTAAAAAAATAAAATGTTTAGATATATTCCTGGAAAAAAATAAACCACTATGTTTGTAGTAATTTGTTACAGCAGCAAGAGGGAATTAATACACCCTGTTTCCTCTTCTGTAACAGTAGTAACAGATTATTTTTCCTGTCTTGCCTGTGTCATACCAGAGATACCTATGTGAAAGTGCTTGGTGCTTGTAAACTTCAGTTCACATGTGAATTCCTGTTATTAATGAAGTAATGGTTTGTTGGGGTTCCCTGTAGCCACAGGGAAGAGCAAGATGCTAAGGACCAGCACTGGAGAGGAGCAGAAGGCTCCTACCGTGAAGGACACAAACATGAAGAAGATAGGTGTGGTGGAGAGTTGTTGGATGTTTGACTGTCTGCCTTCCACTCCCCTGGATTTTGAAGCATCTGGCTTCTCCTTTGGTGGGATTGCTGGTCAAGGTTCTCTGGCTGCATAGGAATAAACTCATAACCTGAGAATCTTGAATTTGAATGGAGTTATTCAAGGATTCAAGAAGCAGTTGGAGTCATTATACTTCTGGCACCCTGGTAAGGCTGTGGGCTCTTTGGGTTCTTTGGGGTTTCTAATTTTTTTGAACAAACACATGTGTAAATCTCTAGACTCTCTTTGTGTGTGTGTAAATCTCTAGACTCTCTTTGGGGTCACAGATGGGCATCACTCTTGCCAGAAGTCAACAGATAACTGACATGCTAGGAATCCCATCATTATGGCAGGATGATAGGCAGGATGACTGTGAACTTCTCAGCCCCAGGATTCAGGCTGTTTCACATGACTCCACTGTTTTATTTTGCTCTAGACACACCTTTCTTCCTTTTTCCCAGTTCCCTTATCCATCAAAATAGGTGATAGGCTAGATCAATGGTTTGCAAACTGGTTTTGCCTAAACAAATAATTCCCTGGAAATTCCCAGGATTAGAAGGAGTGAGGGAATGGGTAAGCAGGAGGGCCCACTTTTAAACATCAAAGTTCTACAACCCACAGGATTCCTTAAAACATCATCCAGTACAGACATTATAAGGCCAAGCTCCAACTCACCTGACACTGTTCCAGAAGGTGTTCATTTGCTTGTTTTTTTTTTTTTTTTCCACCAAAAACACTTGGAATAATGGCTTTGTAAGGCTTTAAAATACCTTCTTTGCATAAGGATTTTCTCTCCCATAATCATTTGTTTCAAAATGTTTTTTAAATCATTGGGAAGAGGGGGATGGATAGCCCATCAGTGATGACTATCACTTTCTGAATTTGGCTCAAATCCTACCTGCTGCCTAGGAGAGGTTCTTTTTTTTTTTTTTAAGATTTTATTTATTTATTTATTTGACAGAGAGAGATCACAAGTAGGTAGAGAGGCAGGCAGAGAGAGTGGGGGAAGCAGGCTCCCTGCTGAGCAGACAGCTCAATGCAGGGCTTGATCCCAGGACCCTGGGACCATGACCTGAGCCAAAGGCAGAGGCTTAACCCACTGAGCCACTCAGGTGCCCACCCTCTCCCCAGGAGAGGTTCTTGACTAACCTCCCTCATCAAGGGGCACTGGTCCACCACATGGTAGTACCAGGCATAATCAGCCCCCACAGGTCCTAACGCTTTTGATTTACAAATGACCTGCCCATACATTGTCACAGTTAGTGCTAATACAGGCCAGTGAATTAGGGTGATTTTACAGGTGATCATGTGGGTACTCAAAGAGGCAGTGGGCCTTTCCCAGGACTTCACAGCTGGATATTTGGAGATCTGGAGTTCACCTTTGGGCCTTCTGGGTCTCAGCCTAGTGCTCTTCTTGCTACACCAGGCTGCTTAGGAACACCACTTATTTGGGTACAATAATTCAAGTTCAGAAGAGAGGTCTTAGAAAGAAGTGACTTGAAAGTTACTGGAAGAGGGTATTAGGGAAGAAGAGGGCTCAGACAAGTCTCTGACCATACCAAGGCTTAAGAGTGTGCTAGGTGAAGAGGAACCAGGGATAAGGTTGGGAAACTGTGGCCGTAGAGGTAGAAGGAAGAACAAGGGATGCCCTAGAAGCCAAGAGAAGGATACATATCAAGAGGGGGCTGTGGCCAATGGAGCAAATGCTGTTGGAACGGAACATGAGTACTGAATGCAGGAGAAAAAGATGATCTCTGAAAAAAACAACAGTTTGATTAAGATTTCCTTTTAAAAAAAATATGGATGACCCATGTATATATCTCTTCTGGTAAAGATGAAGTTTTGTGGTTCATAATGAGACACTGGTAGTGGGAGTGGGAGGAGGGTAATGCCGTTCTGCTGGGTCCTGTCTTCAGCAGCAAAGTTCAGAACTGCATGTTCAGAACAGCAATGTCCACAATAGCCAAACTGTGGAAAGAGCCAACTTGCCCTTCAACAGACAAATGGATAAAGATGTGGTCCGTATATACAAAGGAATATTACTCAGCCATCAGAGAGGATGAATACCCAGCTTTTACATCGACATGGATAGGACTGGAGGAGATTATGCTGAATGAAATAAGTCAAGCAGAGAAAGCCAATTACTTGTGGAACATAAGGAATAACATGGAGGACATTAGGAGAAGGAAAGGAAAAGTGAATTGGGGGAAATTGGAGGGGGAGATGAAGCTTGAGAGACTGTGGACTCTGAGAAACAAACTGAGGGTTTTAGAAGGAAGGTGGATGGCGGGATGGGTGAGCCTGGTGGTGGGTATTAAGGAGGGCACATATTGCATGGAGCACTGGGTGTTGTACATAAACAATGAGTCTTGGAACACTGCATCAAAAACTAATGGTGTATTTTATGGTGACTGACATAACACAGTAAAAAAAGAGTCTCTCTCTCACACTCTCCTTTGGCTCCTCCCCCCAAATTATCTTCTAATTGAGCTATTCTATTGTTTTTACCTTGTTTTGCTTCACCAAAACAGTGGTACTGACCATTTGCATTTTTGTTATGTTACATAGCAACAGCTTTTAGATGAGATGGTAATATCATCTGTGTGTGAAACTAAGGAAATCACTAGAAGGCCTTTTGGTACTTTAAATGGGAAGACAGAAGGAGGCAGGGAAGAGGATGGGTAGTGAAGGAGGAGAGGGAGGGAGAGAGAGGAGAGATCTGGAGACACTTACCAGGGAAAGGTGGAATGGATGCTGGACAGGCAATTAACACATATCCGCCACCAACATGCTCATTATAAAACATAGAAAGGGAAATTTCCCTACAACTTCCCCCACCTCCTTACTAGTCTTAGGATAATCACTGTCAACAGTTTTACTACATTCCTCCAGACATTTTGTATGCCTATATAAGTATATGAATGATAGGGAATTTTTTAAAAGATTTAATTTATTTATTTGACACAGAGAGACACAGTGAGAGAAGGAACATAAGCAGGACAGTGGCAGAGGGAGAAGCAGACTTCCTGCCAAGTGGGGAGCCCAATGCAGGGCTTGATCCCAGGCCGCTGGGATCACGACCCAAGCTGAAGGCAGATGCCTAACTGACTGAGCCACTCAGGCGCCCCTGATAGGGAGCATTTTTAAGTGAGATCATTTATGCATGTTGTTATACAATTTTTTTTTGTGGAGCCGCATATATCTTGGTTATTTTATACTTTATTGGTATAGCTATACTCTATCTTATTTAATGTCTGTATAGTATTCTGAAGAATGAATGTAGTCTAATGTATTTAAGCAGTGCTGGGCACAGTTTGGAAAAATGTAGATGAGTGATTCAAATCCAGTGCAGGCTTGGGAAGAGCCGCATACCCCCCTCAGCTGGGAAAATGCCAGTATTGTCACATCAGGGGAAGGACAAGTCTCAGCTCACATCTTCCAGGCCACGGTTTGCTGCCTTCTGACAAATCAAACTCCACAGAGGTGTCAGTGAAACTTCATTACCAGAGGTGTGTTAATGAGCAGCCGGGGCTGCTACTGTTGCAGAGCTCAAAAAAATTACAAAGATGTCATCAGCAGAAACTTAAGTCCCTTTCACGGATACCATCCCCTGTAAGAGGTCTAAAATGATGGAAATGTTATGATTGTAATTACTGTGCTAATAGCAGAACAATAAAAGGAAAAAGAAATCATCCACCAAAGATTCTTGCAACTCAAAATGGTGCTGGAAGAACACTGTGGCCTTATCCATGTGAAAAGCTACTGCTCAAAATCAAATGCCATAGTCTGCTGAGAGAGAAGTAAAAAATCAATTATCAGTGTGGTCCCAGCCTTGCCTGTGATTTTCACAGAGAACCAGATCTTTCAATTAAGGGAGGGAAGATGGTGAGAGGGTAAGGGAAACAGTGGTAAACAAAGATCCAAAACTATTGCATTTGTTTGCCACATGTGTGCATTCATAGTGCAGCAGAAACAATGTGTACAGACTGAAGGGATCATAAAAATGGAAACAAACAAGAGAGACTATCTTTGGAGATGAGGCAGTAACCAAGCTGTCTTTATGGGCCTTTTAGTTATTTGACTAAATGCATAAATACATTTCTAATTTGTGGTCCTTCCCCCCTTTTCTAAGTAGCCCCTCACAACTATGTCAGGGCCAAAGGGAAGCTGAAGGTCATCCAGATCAGGGCTTCTGAACATCAGCACTGTTGAACATCAGCACAGGGAATTCTTTGTTACAGTGCTGTTTTGTGCACTGTAGGATGCTTAGCAGCACCCCTGGCTTCTACATACTAGATGCAGTAGCATTTTCCCCATTGTGACAAGCATAAAAACCTGTAGATGTTGCCAAAGATCCTCTGGGGGCAGGGGGCAGGGGCAAGACAACCACAGTTAAGGTCCAGGGAAACCGTTCTGAATGCAATGTTTGAAATGGCCCATCACATAGACCTATGTTCTGGGTTAGAGGGATGAAAGCTCCCCATCACTCTCTCCTCTGGTCACCTGGTGCCACCATATTCCATCTTATCCCATCCAAAGCACCTCAAAGAGCAGAAACTGACCCACAAAAGCATCCATTCACAGAAGTCCAGTTGTGTGGAGGTCATTGTGGCATTTGGCTGAGATATAGAATCTCCAAATGCTGGAATCCTTTCTGGCATAGTCCCTGCTCCATGGGTCCCTGAGAGCTTAGAGGACATACCAAATAAGCTCCTTAGATGGGGTTTTGGCTCCAATCTCAAAGTTGTCCCCTTGTGATCTAGGCAGGACTACTGGAAGGCTTCTTTTACCAAATGTAGCCCTATTCTGGCTTTTTCCCTCTTTCTGCACCCAGGCCCTTTGACTCTTCAAAGGTGAAGACATATGGTTCCACAAAGAAGCAAAGAGAGACACTGTGCTCTGAAGAGGCAACTGCACTCTTTAGATGTTTAGAGCCACAATGTTCACAATAGCCACACAATGGAAAGATCCCAGATGTCCATCGATGGATGAATGGATAAAGGAAAAGTGGTATAGATGGAATACTGCTCAGACATTAAAAACAAAATATGAAATCTTGCCATTTGGAACAATGTGGATGGAACTAGAATGTATTATGCCAAGAGAAATAAGTCAGTCAGAGCAAGACAATTATCTTACGATCTCATTCACATGTGGAATTGAAGAAACAAAACAATGGATCAGAGGGGAATAGAGGAAAAAATAAAACAAGATGAAAGCAGAGAGGGATATAAACTATAAGAGACTCCTAACCATCGGAAACAAACTAACGGTTGGTGGAGGGAACGTGGGTGGGGAGATGGGGTAACAGGATAACTGGATGATGGACGTTAAGGAGGGTGCATGATGTAATGAGCTCTGGGTAATATAAAAGACTGATGAATCACTAACCTCTAATTCTGAAATGGATAATACATTATATATTAATTAATTGAATTTATATTAAAAGGGGGGGAGACCAAATGATTTTATTTATTTATTTGAGAGAGTGAGAGAGACCATGAGCTGGGGGCAGGGGGAGAGAGAGAGGGAGAAATAGATTCCCTGCTGAGCAGGGAGCCGGATGTGGGCCTGGAACCCAGGACCCTGGGATCATGTCCTGAGCCAAAGGCACAGGCTTAACTGACTGAGCAACCCAGGTGCCCCTGGCTTGTAGGTTCTCCTGAGAAATTTGGTGATAGACTTCTAGGGCTTCCTTTGTATATAAGAAGTTGTTTTTTTCTTGCTGCTTTCAAGATTCCTTCTTTATCTTTAACTTTCATCATATTGATTAAAATGTGTCTTGGTGTGGACCTCTTTGGGTTCATTTTATTTTACCTTTTTTAAAAAGATTTGTTTTATCTTATTTTGTTTTATTTGTCAGAGAAAGAGAGGAAGAGCACAAGCAGAGGAAGCAGCAGGCAGAGGGAGAAACAGGCTCTCTGCTGAGCAAGGAGCCCAATGCGGGACTTGATCCCAGGACCCCTGGATCATGACCTGAGCTGAAGACAGACGCTTAACTGACCGAGCCATGCAGGCGTCCCTGGGTTCATTTTATTTGGACTCTGGACTTCCAGTACCTGAATGTCTGTTTCCTTCCTCAGATTAGAGAAATTTGAATCCATTACTACTTCAAATCAGTTTGCTAGCCCTTTCTCTCTTTTTCCCTCTTTGGACCCCATATAATGAATGTTATTCTGCTTGATGTTGTCCCAAAGTTACCTTAAGGAATCTTCGCTTTTAAATTTTTTTTCTGTTTTTCTGCTCTATCTGGGTGATTTTTATTGGCCTGTCTTCTACCTTGAAGATCTATTTATTCTTCTGCTTCATCCACTCTTCTATTGAAACCCTGAAGTGGTCCCCCCCGCCCAAGTTTAGTTATTGTATTCTTCAGCTATGTAAGTACTGTTTGGTACTTTCTTAATTTTCTATCCTTTTATTGAAGATATCACTGAATTCACCCATTCTCCTAAGTTTGATGAGCATCCTTATGACCACCATTTTGAATTCTTTATCAGGTATATTGCTTATCTCCGTTTTGTTAATTTTTTTTTCTGAGGTTTTGCCTTGTTGTTTCTCTTTTTAATTTAAATTATATTAGCCAACATATATGATATCATTACTTTCAGATGTAGAGTTCAATACTTCATCAGTTGCATGTAACACCCAGTGCTCATCACACCATGCACCCTCCTTAATGTCCATCACCCAGTTACCCCATCTTCCACCCACCTCCCTTCCAAAACCTTTAATTAGTTTTCTATGATTAAGAGTCTCTCATGGTTTGTCTCCCTCTCTGATTACTTCCCATTCCATTTTCCCTCCCTTCCCTTATGATCCTTATGATCCTCTGCACTGTTTTTTATATTCCTAACACAAGTGAAACCATATGATAATTGTCTCTTTTTGATTGACTCATTTTGCTCAGCATAATACCTTCCAGTTCCGTTCACGTCAACACAAATGGTAAGTATTCATCCTTTCTGATGGGTGAGTAATATTCATATCTCTCTCTCTATATATAGATACATGAATATAAATAAATATCTATATGTATATATAGATATATGTATATATATCTCACATCTTATTTACCCACTCGTCTGTTGGTGAACCTCTTGGCTTTTCCCATAGTTTGGCTATTGTGGACATTGCTGCTACAAATATTGGGGTGCATGTGTCCTTTTGGATCAAAACATTTGTATCTTTGGGGTGAATACCTAGTAGTGCAATTGCTGGGTCATTGGGTAGCCTATTTTCAAATATTTGAGAAACCTTCATACCGTTTTCCAGAGTGGCTATACCAGCTCACATTCCCACCAGCAGTGTAAGAGTGTTCCCCTTTCTCTGCATCCTCACCAACATCTGTTCTGACTGATGTGAGGTGGTATCTCTTGTGGTTTTGATTTGTATTTCCGTAATGCCAAGTGATATTGAGCATTTTTTCATGTGTCTGTTAGCCATTTATAAGTCTTCTTTGCATAAATGTCTGTTCTTGTCTTCTTCCCATTTCTTAATTGGATTATTTGTTCTTTGGGTGTTGAGTTTGGTAAATGCTTCATAGATTTTGGATACTAGCCCTTTATCTGATAAGACATTTGCAAATATCTTCTCGCATTTTGTCAATTGTCTTTTGGTTTTGCTGACTGTTTCCCTTGCTGTGAAAAAGCTTTGTATCTTGACAAAGTCCCAATAGTTCATTTTTGCCTTTGTTTCCCTTGCCTTTGGAGACGTGTCTAGCAAGAAGCTGCTGCAGCCAAGGTTGAAGAGGCTGCTGCCTGTGTTCTCCTCTAGGATTACAAGGGATTCTTGTCTCACAATTAGGTCTTTCATCCATTTTGAATCTATTTTTGTGTATGGTGTGAGTAAAGGGTCCAGCTTCATTCTTCTACATGTGGCTGTCCAGGTTTCCCAACACCATTTGTTGAAGAGACCATCTTTTTTCCATTGAATAATCTTTCCCGCTTTGTCGAAAATGAGTTGGCCATAGGGTTGAAGGCCCAAGGCTGAGTTTTTTATTCTATTCTGTTGATCTAAGTGTCTGCTTTTGTGTCAGTACCATACTGTCTTGATTACAGCTTTGCAATAGAGCTTGAAGTCTGGAAATGTGGTGCCACCAGGTTCGGCTTTCTTTTCCAACATTCTTTTTGGCTATTTGGGTTTTTTGGTTGTTGTTGTTGTTGTTCCATACAAATTTTAGGATTATTTGTTCCAGCTTCTGTGAGAAAAGCTGATGGTATTTTGATAGGGATGGCATTGAGTGTATAAATATCTCTGGGTAGCATAGACCTTTAAAAAATATTTGTTCTTCCAATCCATGAGGTTGGAACTCTTTTTTTTTTTTTTTTCCATTTCTTTGTGTCTTCCTCAATTTCTTTCATGAGTGTCCTATAGTTTTCTGAGAACAGATCCTCTACCTCTTTGGTTAGGCTTATCCCTAGGTATCTTATGGGTTTTGGCACAATTGTAAATGGGATCAATGCCTTCATTTGTCTCTGTCTCACTGTTGCTGTATAGGCATGCAGCTGATTTCCGTGCACTGATTTTTATATCCTCCACTTTACTGAATTCCTGTATGAGTTCTAGCAATTTGGGGGTAGACTCTTTGAGTGTTCCACATAAAGTACTATGTCATCTGTGAAGAGTGAGAGTGAGAGATTGACTGCATCTTTGCTGATTCAGATACCTTTTATTTCTTTTTGTTGTCTGATTGCTGAGCCTAGGACTTCTAACAGTATTTTGAGCAATAGTGGTGAGAGTGGGCATCCCTGTCGTGTTCATCCCTGTCAAATGCTCTCAGTTTTTCCCCATTGAGAATGATATTCACTGTGGGCTTTTGTTGATGGCTTTTTCTGATATTGAGTTATGCTCCCTCTATCCCTACACTGTGGAGAGTTTTTGTTTTTGTTTTGTTTTGTTTTGTTTTGTTTCTTTCTTTCTTTTTTATTTTTCCTCACCATAACACATACCCTCCCCAATGTCCACTGCCCAGCCACCCCATCCCTCCCTACCCCTTCCCTCCAGCAACCCTAAGTTTGTTTCCTGAGATTAAGAGTCTCTTATGGTTTGTCTCCGTCTCTCATTTCATCTTGTTTCATGTTCCCCTCCCTTCCTCTATGATCCTCTGTCCCGTTTCTCAAATTCCTCATATCAGTGAGATCATATGATAATTGTCTTTCTCTGATTGACTTATTTCACTTAGCATAATACCCTCTAGTTCCATCCACATCATTACAAATGGCAAGATTTCTATTTTGATGGCTGCATAGCATTCCATTGTATATATATACCACATCTTTATCCACTCATCTGTTGATGGACATCTAGGCTCTTTCCATAGGTTGGCTATTGTGGACGTTGCTGCTACCAACATTTGGGTGCACATGCCCCCTCGGATCACTACATTTGTGTCTTTAGGGTAAATACCCAGTAGTGCAATGGCTGGGTCATAGGGTAGCTCTATTTTCAACTTTTTGAGGAAACTCCATACTGTTTTCCAGAGTGGCTCCACCAGCCTGCATTCCCACCAACAGACACTGTGGAGAGTTTTAATCAAGAAAAAGATGCTGTACTTTGTCAAATGCTTTTACTGCACCTATTGAGAGGATCATATGGTTCTTGTCCTTTCTTTTATTAATGTGACGTGTCATGTTCGTTAATTCGTGAATGTTGAGCCCCCCCCCCCCTTGCATCCCAGGAATAAATCCCACTTCATCATGGTGAATGATCCTTTTGATGTACTGTTGGATCCTATTGGCTAGTGTCTTGGTGAGAATCTTGGCATGCATAGTCATCAGGGATATTGGTCTGAAATTCCCTTTTTTGATAGGGTCTTTGGCTGGTGTTGGGATAAAGGTAATGCTGGCCTCATAGGAAGAGTTTCGAAGTTTTCCTTCCACTTCTGTTTTTTGACACAGCTTCGGTAGGATAGGTATTAGTTCTTCTTTAACTGTTTGGTAGAATTCCGCTGGGAAGCCATGCAGCCCTGAACTCCTGTTTGTTGGGAGATTCTGATTACTACTTCAATTTCTTTGCTGGTTATGGGTCTGTTCAGGTTTTCTACTTCTTCCTCTTTCAGTTTTGGTAGTTTGTAAGTTTCTAGAAATGCATCCATTTCTTCCAGACTGCCTAATCTGTTGGTATATAGTCACTTGTAATATGTTCTTACAGTTGTTTGTATTTCCCTGGTGTTGGTCATGATCTCCCCTCTTACAGTCATGATTTTATTAATTTGGGTCCTTTCTCTTTTCTTTTGGATAAGTTTGGCTAGGGGTTTGTTGATCTCATTAATTCTCTCAAAGAACCAGCATCTAGTTTCATTGATCTGTTCTACTCTTCTTTTGTTTTCTATTTCATTGATTTCTGCTCTAATCTTTATCATTTCTCATCTCCTGCTGGGTTTCGGCTTTATTTGCTGTTCTTTCCCCCAGGTACTTTAGTTGTAAGTTTAGCTTGTGTATTTGAGACCTAGTTCTTGTTTCTTGAGAAAGGCTTGTAATGGTATGTTTTTCCCTCTTAGGGCCACCTTTGCTGCATCCCAAAGGTTTTGAAGAGTTGTGTTTTCATCTCCATTTGTTTCTATGAACTATTAAAATTCTTCTTCAATTTCCTGGTTGACCCATACATTCTTTAGTAAGACGCTCCTTAGCCTCCAGGTATTTGAGTTTCTTTCAAATCTCCTCTTGTGATTGAGTTCCAGTTTTAAAGCACTGTGGTATGAAAATATTCAGGGAATGATCCCTATCTTTTGGTACCAGTTGAGCCCTGTTTTGTGACCCTGTATATGATCTATTCTGGAGAATGTTCCATGTCCATCAAGAAAAATGTGTATTCTGTTGCTTTAGTATGGAATGCTCTCTATATATCTGTGAAGTCCATCTGGTCCAGTGTGTCATTCAATGCCCTTGTTCCTTGTTGATTTTCTGCTTAGATGATCAGTCCATTGCTGTGAGTGGGGTGTTAAAGTCCCCTGCTATCATGGTATTATTATCAATGTGTTTCTTTAATTTTGTTATTAATTGGTTTATTTAATTGTCTGCTCCCAAGTTAGGAGCATAAATATTTATAATTGTTAGAACTTCTTGTTGGATAGACTCTCTAAGTGTGATATCATTATACTCTCTTCTTCCCTTACTACAGTCTTTGGTTTAAAGTCTAATTTGTCTGATATAAAGGATTGCTACCCTAGTGTTCTTTTGATGTCCATTAACATGATAGATGGTTCCCACCCCCTCACTTTCAGTCTGGAGGTGTCTCTGGGTCTGCAATGAATCTCTTCTATAGATTATATCAATGGGTCTTGTTTTTTTATGCAATCTGATACCCTGTGTTTTTTATTGGAGCATTTAGCCCATTTACATTCAGAGTAACTATTGAGGGGTATGAATTTAGTGCCATTGTATTACCTATAAAATCACTGTTTCTGTGTATTGTCTCTGTTCCTTTCTGGGTTTTGTTACTTTAGGACTCTCTCTTCACTTACAGGATCCCCTTTAATATTTCTTGCAGGGTTGGTTTAGTGATCACAAATTCTTTTAGTTTCTGTTTGTCCTGGAACCTCTTTATCTCTTCTTCCATTCTGGGATGACAGCCTTGCTGAATAAAGTATTCTTGGCTGCATGTTTTTCTCACTTAGTACCTTGAATATAGCATGCCAACCCTTTCTGGACTGCTAGGTCTCTGTGGAAATGGCTACTGCCTGTCTAATGTTTCTAACCTTGTATAAAGGTTAAGGACCTCTCATCTCGACCTGCTTTCAGGATATTCTCTGAAACCTGCAAGTTTCACTATTGTATGTCAGGGTGTTGTTCTATTTTCATTGATTTTGAGGGAGTTTCTCTGCGCTCCTGGACTTGAATGCCTGTTTTCTTGCCCAGATTAGGGAAGTTCTAAGCTATTATTTGCTCTAATGTGCCATCTGCCCCCCCTTCTTCTGCGATCCCTATTATTCTAATATTGTTTCACTTAAACAGTTATCCCTAGAATTCTCCCCTCGTAATTCAGTAGTTGTTTACCTGTCTTTTGCTCAGCTTCTTTATTCTCCATCATTTTGTATTGTATATCACTAACACTCTCTCCTGTTTCATTTATCCTAGTAGTTAGAACCTGTTTTTGATTGCACCTCATTAATAGCTTTTTTAATTTTTATTTGATTAGATTTTTACTTCTTTTATTTCTCCAGAAAGGGATTCTCTAGTGTCTCTATACCTTTTTCCAAGCCCACCTAGCATCTATACAATCATTTTTCTGAATTCTAGCTCCAAAGTTTTACCATTATCCATATTTATTTAGTCTCTGGTAGTGAGTACTGCCTCTCACTTCTTTTTTGAAGTGAGTTTTTCTTCTTGTCATTCTTTCCAGAGAACAATAAATGAATGAGAGTACAAAAATAAAATGGCAACAAGGATCCCAGAGAAATATACACTGAGCAAATATTAAGAGTTCTGAAAGAAAAAAAAATTAATGTTCAAAAAGGAATTAAAAAAAGAAAACATAAGCAGTCAGATGAACAGAATAGGGTAATATACTTGTTCTTGTGTGTGTTTTATTCCATTTCTTAGAAAACTAGATCCCAAAATTTGCTAAGAAAGAAAAACATACATGTACAAAAATGAAATTAATTAGAATGAAAGGATAGAATGTAATTGTAAAAATGAAAATCAAAAGTCAATTAAAAAATGGAAAAAAGAAGAAATATAAACATATAGGTAAACAGAACAGAGCAATACGCATAACTTGAGTGCATTTTGGTCAGTTTGTTAGAGGAAACTATATCCCCAAATTATAAAAAAAACAAAAACCAAAAACCAAAAGGGAACAACAACAACAAAAAAACCCTCAACCATGTATATACAAAAATAAAATTAAATATATCAAAAGATAGAATGTAACTATAAAGATGAAAATTAAAAAAACTTTAAACAAAAAAAGAACAGGAGAAGAAGAAGAAGAAGAAAAAGAAGGAGGAGGAGGAGGAGGAGGAGGAGGAGATGGAGGTGGAGGAGGAGGAGGAGAAGGAGAAGGAGGAGGAAGAGGAGGAAGAGAAAAAGAAAAGAGAATAAGATCAGACAGATGAATCACCAAGAACAGCGGAATTCCACAGCAGGAGAAAGCAAATCTTATCTGGACAAAATGACAAGGCGGAAAAACTCACCACAAAAAAAAAGAACAAGAGGCAGTACTGAAGGCTGGAGACCTAATCAATACGGACATTGGTAACATGACAGATCTAGAGTTCAGAATGACAATTCTCAAGGTTCTAGCCGGGTTCAAAAAAGGCATAGAAGATATTAGAGAAACCCTCTCTGGAGAGATAAAAGTCCTTTCTGGAGAAATAAAAGAACTAAAATCTAACCAAGTTGAAATAAAAAAAGCTATTAATGAGGTGCAATCAAAAATGGAAGCTCTCACTGCTAGGATAAATGAGGCAGAAGAAAGAATTAGTGACATAGAAGACCAAATGACAGAGAATAAAGAAGCTGAGCAAAAGAGAGACAAATACTGGACCATGAGGAGAGAATTCGAGAGATAAGTGACACCATAAGACGACACAACATTAGAATAATTGGGATTCCAGAAGGAGAAGAAAGAGAGAGGGGAGCAGAAGGTATATTGGAGACAATTATTGGAGAGAATTTCCCTAATATGGCAAAGGGAACAAACATCAAAATCCAGGAGATGCTAAGAACGCCCCTCAAAATCATAAAAATAGGTCCACACCTCATCACCTGATAGTAAAA
Organism: Martes martes; assembly: GCF_963455335.1. Classification (NCBI taxonomy): domain Eukaryota; kingdom Metazoa; phylum Chordata; class Mammalia; order Carnivora; family Mustelidae; genus Martes; species Martes martes. The sequence continues at coordinate 36,048,530 of NC_137905.1, forward strand.
TTTATAAGTCTTAGTGACAAAGAGAAAATCCTGAAAGCAGATCGGGAAAAGAAGTCTATAACATACAAGGGTAAAAACATTAGATTGGCAGTGGACCTATCCACAGAGACCTGGCAGGCCAGAAAGAACTGGCATGATATATTCAGAGCACTAAATGAGAAAAACATGCAGCCAAGAATACTATATCTGGCTAGGCTATCATTGAAAATAGAAGAGAGATAAAGAGCTTCCAGGACAAACAAAAGCTGAAAGAATTTGCAAACACCAAACCATCTCTACAGGAAATATTGAAAGGGGTCCTCCAAGCAAAGAGAGACCCTAAAAGTAGTAGATCAGAAAGGAACAGAGACAATATACGGTAACAGTCACCTTACAGGCAATACAATGGCACTAAATTCATATCTCTCAATAGTTACCCTGAATGTTAATGGGCTCAATGCCCCAATCAAAAGACACAGGGTATCAGAATGGATAAAAAAACAAAACCCATCAATATGCTGCCTACAAGAAACTCATTTTAGACCCGAAGACACCTCCAGATTTAAAGTGAGGGGGTGGAAAACAATGTACCATGCTAATGGACATCAGAAGAAAGCTGGGGGCATTACCATGGCAGATCAATTAGATTTTAAGCCAAAGACTATAATAAGAGATGAGGAAGGACACTATATCATACTCAAAGTGTCTGTCCAACAAGAAGACCTAACAATCTTAAATATCTATGCCCCTAACATGGGAGCAGCCAACTATATAAACCAATTAATAACAAAATCAAAGAAATACATCAACAGTAATACAATAATAGCAGGGGACTTTAACACTCCCCTCACTGAAATGGACAGATCATCTAAGCAAAAGATCAACAAGGAAATAAAGGACTTAAATGACACACTGGATCAGATGGACATCACAGATATATTCAGAACATTCCATCCCAAAGCAACAGAATATACATTCTTCTCTAGTGCACATGGAACATTCTCCAGAATAGACCACGTCCTGGGTCATAAATCAGATCTCAATCGGTACCAAAAGATTGAGATCATTCCCTGCATATTTTCAGACCACAATGCTCTGAAGTTAGAACTCAATCACAAGAGGAAATTTGGAAAGAATGCAAATACATAGAGACTAAACAGCATCCTTCTAAAAAATGAATGGGTCAACCAGGAAATTAAAGAAAAATTGAAAAAAAGCATGGAAACAAATGATAATGAAAACACAACAGTTCAAAATCTGTGGGACATAACAAAGGCAGTCCTGAGAGGAAAATATATAGTGGTGCAAGCCTTTCTCAAGAAACAAGAAAGGTCTCAAATACACAACCTAAGCCTACACCTAAAGGAGCTGGAGATAGAACAAGAAAGAAAGCCTAAACCCAGAAGAAGAAGAGAAATCATAAAGATCAGAGCAGAAATCAATGAAATAGAAACTAAAAAAACAATAGAACAAATCAACAAAACTAGGAGCTGGTTCTTTGAAAGAATTAATAAGATTGACAACCCCCTGGCCAGACTTATCAAAAAGAAAAGAGAAAGGACGCAAATAAATAAAATCATGAATGAAAGAGGAGAGATCACAACCAACACCAAAGAAATACAAACAATTATAAGAACATACTACGAGCAACTCTACACCAACAAATTTGACAATCTAGAAGAAATGGACACATTTCTAGAGACATATAAACTACCATAACTGAACCAGGAAGAAATAGAAAACCTGAACAGACCCATAACCAGTAAGGAGATTGAAACAGTCATCAAAAATCTCCAAAGAAACAAAAGTCCAGGACCAGACGGCTTCCCAGGGGAATTCTACCAAACATTTAAAGAAGCATTAATTCCTATTCTCCTGAAACTGTTCCAAAAAATAGAAATGGAAGGAAAACTTCCAAACTCATTTTATGAGGCCAGCATCACCTTGATCCCAAAACAAGACAAGGATCCCATCAAAAAAGAGAATTACAGACCAATATCCTTGACGAACACAGATGCGAAAATTCTCACCAAAATACTGGCCAATAGGATCCAACAGTACATTAAAAGGATTATTCACCACGACCAAGTGGGATTTATTCCAGGGCTGCAAGGTTGGTTCAACATCCACAAATCCATCAATGTGATACAATACATTAATAAAAGAAAGAGTAAGAACCATATGATGCTCTCAATAGATGCTGAAAAAGCATTTGACAAAGTGCAGCATCCCTTCCTGATTAAAACTCTTCAAAGCGTAGGGATAGAAGGCACATCCCTCAATATTATCAAAGCCATCTATGAAAAACCCACCACAAATATCATTCTCAATGGAGAAAAACTGAAAGCTTTTCCACTAAGGTCAGGAACACGGCAGGGATGTCCGTTATCACCACTGCTGTTCAACATAGTACTAGAAGTCCTAGCCTCAGCAATCAGACAACAAAAAGAAATTAAAGGCATCCAAATCGGCAAAGAAGAAGTCAAACTATCACTTTTTGCCGATGATATGATACTATATGTGGAAAACCCAAAAGGCTCCACTCCAAAACTGCTAGAACTTTACAGGAATTCAGTAAGGTGTTCAGGATATAAAATCAATGCACAGAAATCAGTTGCATTTCTCTACACCAACAAGACAGAAAAAAGAGAAATTGAGGAGTCAGTCCCATTTACAATCGCACCCAAAACCATAAGATACCTAGGAATAAATCTAACCAAAGAGGCAAAGAATCTATACTCAGAAAACTATAAAGTACTCATGAAAGAAATTGAGGAAGACACAAAGAAATGGAAAAATGTTCCATGCTCCTGGATTGGAAGAACAAATATTGTGAAAATGTCTATGTTACCTAAAACAATCTACACATTTAATGCAATCCCTATCAAAATCCCACCCATTTTTTTCAAAGAAATGGAACAAATAATCCTAAAATTTATATGGAACCAGAAAAACCTCGAATAGCCAAAGGAATATTGAAAAAGAAAGTCAAAGTTGGTGGCATCACGATTCCGGACTTCAAGCTCTATTACAAAGCTGTCATCATCAAGACAGTATGGTACTGGCACAAAAACAGACATATAGATCAATGGAACAGAATAGAGAGCCCAGAAATGGACCCTCAACTCTATGGTCAACTAATCTTCGACAAAGCAGGAAAGAATGTCCAATGGAAAAAAGACAGCCTCTTCAACAAATGGTGCTGGGAAAATTGGACAGCCACATGCAGAAAAATGAAATTGGACTATTTCCTTACACCACACACGAAAATAGACTCAAAATGGATGAAGGACCTCAATGTGAGAAAGGAATCTATCAAAATCCTTGAGGAGAATGCAGGCAGCAACCTCTTTGACCTCAACCGCAGCAACTTCTTCCTAAGACCATCGCCAAAGGCAACAGAAGCAAGGGCAAAAATGAACTATTGGGATTTCATCAAGATCAAAAGCTTTTGCACAGCAAAGGAAACAGTTAACAAAACCAAAAAACAACTGACAGAATGGGAGAAGATATTTGCAAACGACATATCAGATAAAGGGCTAGTGTCCAAAATCTATAAAGAGCTTATCAAACACAATACCCAAAGAAAAAATAATCCAGTCAAGAAATGGGCAGAGGACATGAACAGACATTTCTGCAAAGAAGACATCCAGATGGCCAACAGACACATGAAAAAATGCTCCACAACCCTCGGCATCAGGGAAATACAAATCAAAACCACAATGAGATACCACCTCACACCAGTCAGAATGGCTAAAATTAACAAGTCAAGAAATGACAGATGCTGGCGAGGATGCGGAGAGAGGGAAACCCTCCTACACTGCTGGTGGGAATGCAAGCTGATGCAACCACTCTGGAAAACAGTGTGGAGGTTCCTCAAAAAACTGAAAATAGAGCTACCCTATGACCCAGCAATTGCACTACTGGGTATATATCCTAAAGATACAAACGTGGTGCTCCGAAGGGGCACGTGCACCCGAATGTTTACAGCAGCAATGTTCACAATAGCCAAACTGTGGAAAGAGCCTAGATGTCCATCAACAGATGAATGGATAAAGAAGATGTGGTATATATACACAATGGAATACTATGCAGCCATCAAAAGACATGAAATCTTGCCATTTGCGACGACGTGGATGGAACTAGAGGGTATCATGCTTAGCGAAATAAGTCAATCGGAGAAAGACAGCTATCATATGATCTCTTTGATATGAGGAAGTGGAGATGCAATGCGGGGGGTTTGGGGGGAGGTAGGAAAAGAAAAAATGAAACAAGATGGGATTGGGAGGGAGACAAACCATAAAAGACTCAATCTCAAAAAACAGACTGAGGGTTGCTGGGGGGAGGGGGGACGGGAGAGGGTGGTGGGGAAATGGACATTGGGGAGGGTATGTGCTATGATGAATGCTGTGAAATGTGTAAACCTGGCGATTCACAGACCTGTACCCCTGGGGATAAAAATACATTATATGTTTATTAAAATAAAGAAAAAATAGAAAAAAGTAAAATTAAAAAAAAAAAAGATCAGACAGATGAAGAGAACAGAGCCTGTACACTAGATTCTGAGTGTATTTTGGCTAGGAGAAACTGCATCCCAAAATTGTAAAGAAAGAACAACTTACATATACACAAAATAAAATTAAATACAATGAAAGGTTAGAATGTAACTGTAAAAATGAAAACTAAAAAAGATTTTAAAGAAAGAGTTGGTAAAGAGCAACTGGGTGGCTCAGTCAATTAAGTGTCTGCCTTCAGCTCAGGTCATGATCTCAGGGTCCTGGGATCAACCCCCGCATTAGGCTCCTTGCTTATCAGGTAGCCTGCTTCTCCCTCTGCCTCTCCCTCTGCCTGCCACTCCCCCTGCTTTTGGTTACTCACTGTCTCTTACAAATAAATAAACAAAATCTTTTTTTTTTATTATGTTCAGTTAGCCACTGTATAGTACATCATTAGATTTTGATGTAGTGTTCAATGATTCATTAGTTGTGTATAACACCCAGTGTTCATCACAACGTGTGCCCTCCTTAATACCCATCACCCTGTTACCCCATCCCCTCACCCACCTCCCCTCTGAAACCCTCAGTTTGTTTCCTGGGATCCATAGTCTCTCATGGTTCATCTCCCTCTCTGATTTCTCCCCCTTTCAGATTCTTCCCCTTCCCCCATGGTCCTCCATGCTATTTCTTATGTTCCAAATATGAGTGAAACCATATGATAATTGTCTTTTTGTGCTTGACTTACTTCACTTAGCATAATCCCCACCAATTCCATCTATGTCGATACAAATGGTACATACTCATCCTTTCTGATGGCTGAATAATATTCTGTTGTATATATGTACCACATCTTTTTTATTCATTCATCTGTTGAAGGATCTCAGGTCCTTCCACAGTTTGGTTATTGTGGACATTGCTGCTATGAACATTGGGATGTATATGGCCCTTCTTTTCACTACATCTGTATCTTTGGGGTAAATACCCAGTAGTGCAATTGCTGGGTCATAGGGTAGCTCTATTTTTAACATCTTGAGGAACCTCCATACTGTTTTTCAGAATGCCTATACCAGCTTGTATTCAGTGCAAGTGTAAGAGGTTTCCCCTTTCTCCACATCCTTGCCAACATTTGTTGTTTCTTATTTTGTTAATTTTTGCCATTCTAACTGGTGTAAGATGGCATCTCATTGGGACTTTCATTTGTATTTACCTGATGGCTAATGATATTGAGGATATTTTCATGCATCTGTGAGCCATTTGTATGTCTTCTTTGAAGAAGTATTTGTTCATGTCTTCTGTCCATTTTTTTTTTTTTGGACTGGGTTATTTGTTTTTTGAGTGTTGAGTTTGAGAAGTTCTTTATAGATCTTGGATATCATACCTTTGTCTGTGAAGTTATTTGTAAACATTATTAAAATGTCTATCCTGCCCAGAACAATCTACACTTTTGATGACACCCCTGTTTAAAATAATATTGGCATTTTTCAGGGAGCTGGAACAAAGAATCCTAAAATTTGTATGGAACCAGAAAAGACCCCAAATCAAGGGAATGTTGAAAAAGAAAAACAAAGCTGTGGGCATCACATTGTCTGTCTTCAGGCTATATTACAAAGCTTGATCACCAAGACAGTATAGTATTGGCACAAAAACAGACACATAGACCAATGGAACAGAATAGAGACTCCAGAAATGGACATTCAACTCTGGTCCAATAATCTTTGGCAAAACAGGAAAAAATATTCAATGGAGAAAAGACCATTGCTTCAATACATGGTGCTGGGAAAATTGGACAGTTACATATAGAAGAATGAAACTGGATCATTTTCTTGCACAAAGTTAAACTCAAAATGGATGAAAGACCTCATAGTGAGACAGGAATCCATCAAAATCCTAGAGGAGAACATAGGTATAACTTCTTCGACATTGGCCACAACAACTTCAGCCACAACAACTTCATTCAAGACATGCCTCCAAAGGCAAGGGAAACAAAGCAAAAATGAACTTTTGGAACTTCATCAAGATCAAAAGCTTCTTCACAGCAAAGGAAACAGTCAACAAAACTAAAAGGCAACCCACAGAATGGGAGAAGATATTTGTAAAATAAATAATATATTAAAAATTGTTGATAAAATAAGAAATTTGTTGAAAAAGGAAAGAGAAAAATTAAAATTGAAAGACTAAAGAATTGTAGCAAAAAAACCCAAACAAACAAATATGAATTCTATATGCTATATTCCCCCTAGCACTGGGGTTTTGCAGTTCTCAATGATCAGCAAACTTGGTCTTGGCTGGGCGTTCTTGTTGATCTTCTGGGGGAGGGGTCTGTTGCACTGATTCTCAAGTGTCTTTTCTCCAGGAGGAACTGCATGGCCTTTGCCAGGGGACCAGGATAAGTAATCTGCTCCAGATTGCTCTATGTGGCTTTTGTTCCCTGAAGGCTTTCTGCACCACTTTAGAAGATGAGAATGAAAATGACAGCTTCCTAAGCTCCAGCCCCACAACCAAGAGCTTGGGTCCCCATTCCTTAGTGCACCCTCAGGGAAATGAGGTCAATCAGTCCTGTCTCCCTGGTCTCTGTCCATACTCTGTGCTCATCCAGCCTGTGACTGACTCCATTTCGAGTCTCCAAACACTGCAAACTTGAGCAAGAGAGCCATATCCTGACAGTGCCCTGATTCATGGTTTATGGCAATGCTGAGCTGAGAGCCCACTCCTGGGCTCACTGATTGCAGTCAACTTCCCCACTCTGATGCCTGGGAACTCTGTCACACTTAGGCACCCACAGTTTTCTTTTATTTTTTTAATAATTTCTTAAATTTTTTTAGAAACATAATGTATTATTAGCCCCAGGGGTACAGGTTTGTGAATCGCCAAGTTTACACACTTCACAGCACTCACCATAGCACATACCCTCCCCAATGTCCATAACCCCACCACCCTCTACCGACCCCCCTCCCCTCAGCAACCCTCAGTTTGTTTTATGAGATTAAGAGTCTCTTATGGTTTGTCTCCCTCCCAATCCCATCTTGTTTCATTTATTCTTTTCCTGCCCCCTAAACTCCCACATTGCATCTCCACTTCCTCATATCAGGGAGATCATATGATAGTTGTTTTTCTCCGATTGACTTATTTTGCTAAGCATAATACCCTCTAGTTCCATCCACGTCATCGCAAATGACAAGATTTCATTTCTTTTGATGGCTGCATAGTATTCCATTGTATATATATACCACCTCCTCTTTATCCATTCATCTGTTGATGGACAACTAGGTTCTTTCCATAGTTTGGCTATTGTGGACATTGCTTCTATAAACATTCAGGCACCCACAGTTTTCTTATGACCCCAAGGATCCTGAGACTCCACCTAGGATTCTTCTGCCCTGCTTTGCCACCTGAGTACCTTTCAGGCAGAGATGTCCCTCACTGGAGCAGACTTCTAAAAATTCTGGTTTTGTGCTGTGCTACTATATCACTTCCTGGTAGCTAGCTTACAAAGCTTCCCTGCTCCCCATGGTTTAGCCTTGGATTCACTTCTTTGCACCCTTTATCTTGAAGAAAGTGGTTGCTTTTCTATTCGTAGAGTTGCAGTTATTCTTTTCTTACATCTCTGGTTGAGTTCACAGATTTTCAGAATGATTTGATAGCTATTTAGCTAAATTCCTGGGGCCAGACAAACTTAAGGTCTCCTACTTCTCAACCATCTTGGACTCTCCCATAAACAAAATCTTAAAAAAGAAGAAAGGAAGAAAGAAAGAAAGAGGGAAATAAGGAAAGAAAGAAACTAACTACAGGCCAGATGAGAGTGGCATGACATATTCAAAATGTTGAAAGGAAAATACTTCCAAACAAGAACTCTCTACCTTATAAGTGAAAGAGAGATAAAAGTGTTCTAGATAAGCAAAATCTAAAAGAGTTTATCACCACTAAGGTGGTCCTATGAAAATGTCAAAAGGATTTCTTTAAGCTGAAAAGAATGGCACTAATTAATAACAAACAATTTCAAAAATAAAAAAATCACTGGAAAATATAAATATAGATATATATAAATAAAGGTAGTGGATCAATCACCTAAAAGCAAGTATAAAAGTTAAAAGACAAAAGTAGTGAAGTCAATTAAAACTATAGTAATTAATTAAGGGGTGCATAAAATAAGATTAGATAAAATAAGAAGATAAGATAAGAAGAATAAGAAGATGTGAAAATGTGTTATCAAAAATATAAAACAGGGACACCTGGGTGGTGCAGTTGGTTAAGCGGCTGCCTTCGGCTCAGGTCATGATCCCAGCATCCTGGGATCGAGTCCCACAACAGGCTCCTTGCTCAGCAGGGAGCCTGCTTCTCCCTCTGCCTCTGCTGCCACTCTGCCTGCCTGTGCTCTCTCTCTCTGACAAACAAATAAATAAAATCTTTAAAAAAATATATAAAACATAGGAAGGAGGAGTAAAAAGTAGAGTTTTGTATATGCTTAAATTAAGTTGTTATTAGCTTAAAACAGATTGTTATCTATACATAGGATACTATATATGAATCTCACAGTAACCACAGGAAAAAAACTCATAGTAAATACACAAAAGAAAATGAATAATAAATATAAATAGAACCTAAAGAAAACCAAACCACAAGGGAAAAGATAATGAGAAGAAAGGAACAGAAACAAACAAACAAACAAAATCCAGAAAACAATTAACAAAATGACACTAAGTACATATTTATCAATAAATACTTCAAATGTAAATGGACTAAACTCTCAAATCGAAAGACAAAGTGGTTGAGTGGATCAAAATAACAAGACCAGTCTATATGCTGCCTACAAGTGACACTTCTGAAGTAAGGATATACATAGACTGAAAGTAAAGGGATGGAGATAGGTATTATGAACAAATGGGGAAAAAAAGATAGTTTGTGTAGCTACACTCAAATCAGACAAAATAGATTTTTTAAAAGATTTTATTTATTCAGGGGCACCTGGATGGCTTAGTCAGTTAAGCGTCTGCTTTCAGCTTGGGTCATGATCTCAGGATCCTGGGATAGAGCCCTGCGTTAGACTCCCTGTTCAACGGGGAGTCTGCTTCTCCCTCTCCCTGTTTTCTCCCCACCAACTTGTGCTCTCTTTCTCTGTCTCCTCTCAAATAAATATTCATTTTAATGAATAAGTTTTGTGACTGGGGGAAGGGGCAGATGGGGAGGGAGAAGGAGGACTCCAAGCTCAGTGCATAGCCTGCTGTGGGGCTCAGTCTCACAACTCCAAGATTATGACCTGACCTGAAACCAAGAGTTGGAGGCTTAATTACTTGACCTACCCAGGTGCACAAGACAAAATAGACTTTAAAATAAAGTTGGTAATAAAAGACAAAGAAGGACAGTAGATAAAGGGCTCAATTCAACAAGAAAAACAACATTTATAAATATATATGCATCCAAAATAGGAGCATCAAAATATATAAAGCAAATATTAACAGATTAAAGGGGAAAATTGACAGCAATACAATAGTAGGGAACTTAAACACCCCACTTATGTCAATAGATAGACCAACCAGACAGAAAATCAGTAAGGAAATATTGACCTTAAATGGCATATTAGACTAGATAGAATTAACTTATATATATAGAAGTTACCATCCCAAAACAGCAGAATGCACATTCTTCTCAAGGGCACATGAAACATTCTCCAGGAAAAAAATCATATGTTAGGCTACAAAACAAGTTTCAATAAACTCAAGAACACTGAAATCATAGTAAATACCTTCTCTGATAACTATTATGAAAGTAGGAATCAATTATAAAAAGAAAACTGGAAAAACCACAAAAACATGGAGATTAAAGAACATGCTACTGAACAACCACTGGGTCACTGAAGAAATTGAAGAAATAAAAAGAGAGAGAGAGGGAGAGAAATGGAAGCAGAATTACAGCATACTCAAATCTAAGGAATTAGGCAAAAGTTGTTCTAAGAGGGAAGTTCACAGCAATACAGGCCTACCTCAGGAAATAAGAAATATCTCAAATAAACAATCTAAGTTTACACCTAAAGGAACTAGAAAAAGAACAAACAAAGCCCAATGTTAGTGTAAGGAAGGAAATAATAAAGGTTGGAGTAGAATAAATAAAATAGAAACTAAAAGACAATAGAAAATATCAAACTAAAAGTTTGTTCTTTGAAAAAAAGGTGACAAATCTTTAACTAGACTCATGAAGAAAAAGAGTATGCTCCAAGAAACAAAATCAGAAAGACATACAACTGATACCACAGAAATATGAAGGATCATATGAGACTACTAGGGTCCAACAAACAAAAGAACCAGATAACTCGAGGCTCCTGGATGGCTCAGTCCATTAAGCATTTGCCTTCAAATCAGGTCATGATCCCAGAGTCCTGGGATTGAGTCCTGCATGAGGCTCCCTGCTCATTGAGCAGTCTGCTTCTCCCTCTTCTTCTCCCCCTCACTCCCTGCTCATGCTCTTTCTCTCTCTCTCTCGCAAATGAATTAATAAAATCTTAAAAAAAAAAAAAAGAACCAGATGACTTCACAAGTGAATTCTACCAGATATTCAAAGAATTAATACATATCCTTCTAAAATTCTTCCAAAAAATTAAGGAAGGGGAGATGCTTCCAAACTCATTTTATGAGGCCAGCACAATCCAGATACCTAAACCAGGCAAGAATGACACAAGAAAAGAAAATTATAGGCTAATATCCTGATGAAGATAGATTAAAAAAATCCTCAACAAAATATTAGCAAGCCAAATTCAACAATACATTAAAAGGATCATACACCATAATCAAGTGATACTTATTTCAAGGGTGTAAGGATGGCCTAACATCCACAAATCAGTCAATGTGTGCACCACATTAACAAAATGAAGAATAGGGAGCCTTTGTGGCTCAGTTAGTTAAGCGCCTGTCTTCAGCTCTGGTCATGGTCCCAGAGTCCTGGGATTGAGCCCCCATCAGGCTCCCTGCTCAGTTGGGAGTCTGCTTCTTCTCCTTCTGCCCTTCCACCCACACTCGTGCCCTCTCTCTCTCTGTCTCTCACTTTGCTCTTTCTTTCAAATAAATGAATACAATTTTTTTTCAAAAAAATGAAGAATAAAAATCATTATCCTCTTAATAGATGCAGAAAAAGCATTTAAAAAATTCAGCATCAATTTATGATAAAAACTCTTAACAAAGTGGGTACAGAGGAAACATAACTCAACATAATAAAAGCTATATATGACAAACCCACAGATAGCATCACAATAGTGAAAAGAGGAAATCATTTCCTTTAAAATAGGTGAGATAAAGATGGTCACTATTACCACTTTATTCAATATAATATTGGAAATTCTAGTCACAGCAATTAGTCAAGTAAAAGAAATAAAACACACCCAAACCAGAAAGGAAGAAGTAAACCAGTCACTATTTGCAGATGACATGATAATATATATATAAAACCCTAAAGACTCCACCAAAAAACTCAGAACTAATACATAAATTTGGTAAAGTTTCAGTATACAAAATCAGTCTGCAGAAATGAGTGGCATTTCTATATACTGATAAACTATCAAAAAGAGAAATTAGGAAAACAATCCCATATACGATTGCATCAAAACAGTAAAGTACCTAGGAATAAATTTAACAAGGGAGTGAAGAACTATACACTGAAAACTCTAAGACTGATACACTGATGAAGTAAATTGAAGACAAGAATAAGTGGAAAGGTATTTAGTGCTCATGGATTGGAAGAATCAATTTTATTAGAATTTCCATGCTATCCAAAGCAATCTACAGATTCAATTCAATCCCTACCAAAATATCAGTGACATTTTTCCAACTAGAGCAAATAATTTTAAAATTGGTATGGAACCACAAAAGATCCCAAATAGCCAAAGCAATATTAGAAAGAACAGAGCTTCAGAAATCATACTTCTTGACTTCAAACTATAATACAAAGCTTTATTAATCAAAGCAGTATGGTACTGTCATAAACACAGATGCAACAATTGATGGAACAAAATTGAAAACCCAGAAATAAATCCATACATATATGGATAATTAATTTATGACAAAAGAGCCAAGAATATCCAATAGAGAAAGGATAGCCTCTTCAATGAATGAATGGTGGTGGGAAAATTGGACAGTCACATGCAGAAGAATGAAACCAGATCATTATTTACACTCTACACAAACATTAACTCAAAACGGATAAAAGACTTGAAAATAATGCTAGAAAGCATTATTGCTTTGAAAATAATGCCAGAAAGCATAAAATTCCTAGAAGAAAACGTAGGTGGTAAGGTCCTTAAAATTTGTCTTAGTGACTTTTTGTGGATTTGGTTCTAAATCAAGGGAAATAAAAACAAAAATAAACAAATGTTACTACATCAGACCAAAAGTTTTTCTCGGTGAATAAACCAGCATCAAAATGAAAAGACAATCTACCAAATGGGAGAAGATACTTGCAAATAACATATCCAATAAGAAGTTAATGTCCAAAATATATGGAAAGAATTCATACAATTTATGAACAAAACAAAAACATCTGAAATGAAAAATGGGCAGAGGACCTGCATAGACATTTTCCAAAGAAGACTGCAGATGGCTAACAGACACATGAAAAGGTATTAAGTATCACTAATTATTAGGGGAATGAAAATCAAAACCACAAAATATCACTTCACACCATTTAGACCAACTGCTATCAAAAACACAAGAAATAGTGGCACCTGGGTGGCTCAGAGGGTTAAGCCTCTGCCTTAGGCTCAGGTCATGATCTCAAGGTCCTGGGATCTAGCCCTCCACTGGGCTCTCTGCTCTCTGCCTACTTGTGATTTCTCTCTCTGTCTAATAAATAAATAAATAAATAAATAAATAAATAAATAAATAAATAAAATCTTTTTAAAAATACAAGAAATAAAAAGTGTTGAAGGGAACGTAGAGGAAAGGGAACCTTTGGCACACTGTTGGTAGGAATGTAAATTGGTGCAGTCACTATGGAAAACAGTATGGAGATTTCTCAAAAAGTTAAGAATAGACCTATCAGAAAAGAAAAAATGAAAAGATGGGATTGGGAGGGAGACAAACCATAAAAGACTCAATCTCAAAAAACAGACTGAGGGTTGCTGGGGGAAGGGGGACGGGAGAGGGTGGTGGGGAAATGGACATTGGGGAGGGTATGTGCTATGATGAGTGCTGTGAAATGTGTAAACCTGGCGATTCACAGACCTGTACCCCTCGGGATAAAAATACATTATATGTTTATTAAAATAAAAAAAATTTAAAAATTAAAAAAAAAAAGAATAGACCTACCATAAGTTCCAACTATTCCACTTCTGGGTATTTATCTGAAGAATCTGAAAACACTAAGTTGAAAAGATATATGTGCTTGATGTTCATTGCAACATTATTTACAATAGCCAATATATGAAAACAACTTAAATGTCCTTTGTTGAATATATGGATAAAGGAGATTTGGTACATATATATAATTGAATACTACTCAGACATAAAGAAGTGAATTTTTTTCATTTGTGACAACATGGATGGACTTCAACAGTATAGCTTTAGTGAAATAAATCAGGAGAAAGGCAAAGTATGATTTCTCTTACACATGGAATCTAAAAAACAAACTAAACTAATCTAAACTCATAAACAAAAAACAAATTGGTGGTTGCCAGAAAAGAAGGAGGTTGGGGGGTGAGTAAAAAAGGCAAAGGAGGTCAAATGTATGTTGATGGATGGTAACTAGACTTTCAGAAGTGGTCACTTTGTAATGAATACAGATGTCAAATTATAATGTTATACACTTGAAACTTATATGTTGCATAGCAATTTTACCTCAATAATTAAAAAGTTCAGTTATGATTAACTTATGCCTCGATTTCTTTGAGTTTTCACTGTGGGTCTTGAATCTGTAGACTTTTGTGCATTTCTTTGTTTGTTTGTTTGTTGGGTTTTTTTTTTTTTTTTTTTGCCAATTTGGGAAGCTTCTACCTATCATTTCTTCAAATATTTTTTTCTGCATGGCACACTATAACCTCTTCATCTAGGACCTAGGTAACAAGACTGTTAGACCTTTTATTTTGTCCCATAGTCTCCTTAGACTCCATGAATTTTTAAAATAAATATATTTTTTTCTGTTGTTCAGATTGGATTCTGTTGACCTATCTTGAAGTTTACATATTCTTTCCTGTCATCTCCATTATGCTTTTGAACATATCTAATGAGTTTTAGAATTTCACTTATTATGTATCTTAATTCTAAAATTTCTGTTTAGTTCTTCTATCTTATATACAGTATTTTATTTATATATTTAACATATCTATAATTTTTGGCTGAGGCTTTCTATCTTTTGATTCATTTTTTTTAATTTTTTAAAAAGATTTTATTTATTTATTTGTCAGAGGGAGAGAAGGAGAGAGAGAGAGAGAGAGTGAGCACAGGCAGAGGCAGAGGGAGAAGCAGGCTCCACACCAAGCAAGGAGCCCGATGTGGGACTCGATCCCAGGATGCTGGGATCATGACCTTAGCCAGAAGGCAGCTGCTTAACCAACTGAGCCACCCAGGTGTCCCTCTTTTGATTCATTTTAAGGGTGAATCTTACTAGTGGGATAATTACCAAAGTCTGTCAGATAAATCCAACCTTTCTGTTGGAACATTTTGGTGTTTTGGGAGTTCCAACATCTCACTGTTGGCATTTGTTTATTGTCTTTTCCTATGTGATTTGAGAACTTCCTGGTTCTTCATATGTATGTAATTTTGGTTATATTTTGGACATTTTGTGAACTTTTGTGTTCTACCATATCAAGTTCTTGTCTATACTTTATGGAGAATACTGATGTTTTTGTTTAGCAATCAACATGATTGGGATTAGGCTGTATATTCTGAATTGTCTTCTATGGGATTTAGTCTTAATATTAGTTCCATTTCAAAAGACTTTGCCATCCTCTTTGGATTTGTCCCACTTGTGCATCTTCCAGTGACAATCTGGGTTGTGGACAGTGGTCTCTCTGTCAGTTTATAGTTAATGACTTTGGCAGTCTATTTAGGATCAGAATCATGCATGTAAAACTTGGGGGTGATCCTAGGAATGTAATAGTGTTGTTTCCCAAGCTCCTCCCACACTGAAATCTCCCTGGTAATTTCTGGTTTCCTGGGTTCTCCTTTCTACTTCTCTGGCTAGAGTGTGGAAATTTATTTACCTAGTTTTCACACTCAATTTCTGAAACTACTCCATGAGAAGGGCCAACCAGTAGGGGAGAGACAAAGATATGGGAAGAGGGGTTTGCCCCACTTTCTTGGGGCTATACCTCTTCTGCATGGATAGAAAGACTATTTTCTCTCAGAGTTTCAAGTGTGTGTGAGTCCTAGCTGCCACTGCTTTCATTGCCAGGAGACTCCCTTCCCTTCCATTGAGCCTGAACTAGAGGGTTTCTCTTGGTGCTGTCTCTGACTATGAAAATTTCCACCTCCAGATTGCAGGTTGAGACCAAGGCTGGAGATACCAGAGGGAAAAATGGTGAATAAAATGTTGAATAAAAGCATAGATCATTGACATCTTTGTGTTCAACATACTTTGTTGTTGTTATTGATGTTGTGTTCAACATAGACATACAAATGGCTATCAGACACATGAAAAAATGTTCATCATCACTAGCCATCAGGGAGATTCAAATCAAAACCACATTGAGATACCACCTTACACCAGTTAGAATGGCCAAAATTAGCAAGACAGGAAACAACATGTGTTGGAGAGGATGTGGAGAAAGGGGAACCCTCTTACACTGTTGGTGGGAATGCAAACTGGTGCAGCCACTTTGGAGAACAGTGTGGAGATTCCTCAAGAAGTTAAAAATAGAGCTTCCCTATGACCCTGCAATTGCACTACTGGGTATTTACCCCAAAGATACAGATATAGTGAAAAGAAGGGCCATCTGTACCCCAATGTTTATAGCAGCAATGGCCACGGTTGCCAAACTGTGGAAAGAACCAAGATGCCCTTCAACGAATGAATGGATAAGGAAGATGTGGTCCATATACACTATGGAGTATTATGTCTCCATCAGAAAGGACGAATACCCAACTTTTGTAGCAACATGGACAGGACTGGAAGAGATTATGCTGAGTGAAATAAGTCAAACAGAGAAAGTCAAGTATCATATGGTTTCACTTATTTGTGGAGCATAACAAATAATATAGAGGACAAGGGTAGATGGAGAGGAGAAGGGAATTGAGGGAAATTGGAAGGGGAGGTGAACCATGAGAGACTATGGACTCTGAAAAACAACCTGAGGGTTTTGAAGGGGCGGGGGGTGGGAAGTTGGGGGAACCAGGTGGTGGGTCTTAGGGAGGGCACAGATTGCATGGAGCACTGGGTGTGGTGAAAAAACAATGAATACTGTTACGCTGAAAATAAATAAAAAATTAAAAAAAAAAAAAGAATGCCTTAAGTTTTTCACCACTGGGCATAATGTTTGCTGTAGCTTTTAAAGTAAATACCTTTAATCAAGTCTTTCATTCCTAGTTTGCTCATTGTTATGAGACATGTCATGTGTATAAAATGAATTATGCTGAATGCTTTTCCTTCACCTGTTGAGATATTGATACTATTTTCTGATTTGTTAATGTAGTGAGTTATTGTTAATAGATTTTCTGATTTAAAGACCATTGTATTCCTGGGATAAAGATTCTCTTAAGTTAGACATAAATGAAATAATTAGCTTTATTCCAGATTTTACATAGAAAAGAATTAACCAAATATGATGGTTAATTTTATGTGTCAACTTGACTGGTTCAAAAAGTTCTTAGATATTTGGCTAAATATTATTCCCAAGTGTGCATGTACGTTTCCAGGTGAAATTACCATTTGAATTGGTGGACTCAGTAAAGCAGTTTACACCTCCCAATGTGGCATCATCCAATTTGTTGAGGACCTAAATAGAAAAAAAATGGAGAAAGGGTGAATTTGGTCCTTTCTGCCTGGGGGCTTGAGCAGGAACATTGATTTTCGCCATCCCTCAGCACTCTTGATTCTTAGGCCTTTAGACCTGATCTGACATCTACATCATTGGTTTTGTTGTTTCCTGGGGCTTTGGACTCAGGTTGAATTATACCACCAGCTTTCCTGGATCTCCAGCTTTGAGATGGCAGATGATGGGACTTCTCAGCCTCCATAATTGTGTGAGCCAATTTCTTACAATAAATTGTACTATATTAATATAATATATATTACAATGAACATAATATACAAGTAAAAAATATATTGGACATTGATTAATAAACCCAGTATCACATTGATGATAATAAATGTTTTAGTTCAGGTTTTACTATTTATTCAAATAGTTTTTATTATTTATACTTTTTGGAGTTTTAAATAGTCAAAATGTTGCTTTTAACATGAAATTCAAATAAAACTTTATCCTTTCCTAAGGTTGATTGGAAGGTATGAAGCTGGGCTCCCCTTCACGTTGCTGGATGTCTAATTAGCATAACCAGCTGCCAATAAGCGTCGAAAGTTAAGGCACACAAAGGACTGCCACTTCTTGACCATGGCAGAATAACTAGTATTAGTCTTGCCCTCCTGCTGAAACTATTACAAAGCTAGACAAAATAGAAGGAGCAATGTTCTAAGACTGAACAACATACATTGCAGAACTGTGGTCACTGAGAGAAGAGAAACTCACAAGATGAGTCCAAAGGGTCCCCCAGCATTCTTTCTGAGGTCCTTTTCTTGCTGTAATGCAGTTAGATGGGACTCAAGTAAAAGCAGTGATCTCACTTAGCTGAGGATGCATAGGTCAGAGTTATGAACTATTGGAGTAGCTGGAATTTGTGAGGGAGGGAAGAGGGAGCTGAGCAGATGGGGGCCAAGGAAATCTGCATGGGGATTCACTATGAGTGTCTGGCAGATGCTGGGCTCTTGGCTTACAAGGATATTTGGCCCTATCTTGACAGCACTTCTAAACTTCCCAGCCAACTCCCAGCTGCCTTCTGGGTTCCTCCACAGGGCAGGCTGAGACCTTCCATCCTTTACAGAAGCCTAACCAGATTCTCTCCATTCTGCTTCACCATACTGACATCAAGTTAGTAGCAATGTTTCCTGAGAGGTGATCTCTGATGGTCCCATAGTCTTTCTGTTATGCTCCTCTTTACCAAAATAATGTCAGCTATTAATTTCCTTTAAGAAGCCATCTGTTACCATCTTGCCAAAAGAAGCATTTCTGTGCACTTATCCTGTTTTGTTTGTCTTCATTGTACTTATCATTATCTGACATTGCTTTATATATTTACATTTTTTGTTTATTGTCTATTTACCCAAAAAGAAATAAGTTCTCTGAGTGTAGATATTTTAAATAACTTCCAGTGTTACAGTTGAGCTAAAATAGACATTGAGGAGTTGCTCAATACATGAAGAAATGTCTTTATTGCTTAAGTCAGTTTTATTTGGATTTTTCATTTCTTTTCATAAAAAGAATCATTGTTGAAGCAATGAGTATAAACTAGGCAGGGGAGACACTGACCTCCAAGAAAAATGATGGGTATAGATTTTGGTGGGGAGGGGTCTCTTGTCTAATTTCACAAACCAGATGTATTTGAGCCTCAGCTCTAACCAAACTCTGAAATCTCCCTCTCTCTTTCTCCAACACAGAATCTTCTTTAATACCAGAAAGAAGTTGGAAATCATGAAAAATCACTTTTTTATGACAGAAGATGAACCAAAAGTTGTGATTTCAAGTGGTATACCCAGAATTCCATACATTATGATAGGACTGGGACAGTTCTTTCTTCCATAGCACCTGGGCTTGACACTCTTTCTACAGAAGTGATCTAGCTGAAACTGTTCAGTTGTTAATTCTATACCAGACTCCTGCAATCAGCCTAACTGCCTCTGAGCATGTGAAAGAGAAAAGTATGCTGAAGCATGGAGCCTGTCTAGTGAGAATCTGACTTACATTTTCCAACAGGAGATCAAGGTCTGCTGGAGGGAAGACCACCACCTGCCAAGCCTTCTTTTTGACTTCTGTGTCCGACTGCTTTCTCTCATTCAGTTAATCGGTTCTGTGGATGGGCATGTATGGCTTCAAATGGGATATTTCTAAGTTTCCTGACATCTCTTGCATTTCTTGGCACAAAGAATGAATTATATTACTGGGATAATGAACCATTTAATGACTTGTGTGTTGATTTATCAGATGGTGCTAGAGAGGCCAATTTAAAAATATAAAGCCATAAGTCACCCAGTCATGGTGTCTGGTAGGCAGAGCAGCCTAGCTCCCCAGCTGAAGATTGCTGTGTTAATCATGATGATGCTGGGCCTGGCAGGAGGTGCAAGGACTTGGGTGCTTGGTGCTCTTTCCCTGGTGAGCCCACTCATCTAAGCAGCCGTCATTATGATTCTCCACCATGTGCTAGGGACCTCAGAGAGAAAATAACCTAAGAATTTAGAATGTCTTCTTCTCATTAGGTAAGGGTTTAAGTCAGGATCTCCTGGGATCCTTGGGCAAGAAGAAAAGCTAGGGAAGAACTTTTGGTGATCCAGACAGCTGGGATCTACCAATGATGCATCTCTAGTATTTCAGAGGCAAAGCAGTCCTGATATTGTTAATCCCCATGACTGACCTGGCTATGGAAACAAGCTCCCAACCCAGGTGTCACAAAGTGAGAGTATCTACATCCCACCAGGGAATGTGAGCTCTTTTATTTTCTTATATAAGGAACCTCCTCTAAAGAAAAAAACCTAGTTAAATTCTTGAATTTAAGTGGTAGTTAATAAAGGTGCCAGGTGCTTATTATGTGCATTGAAGGGCCAGGTATTATTCTAGTTAATGATTAATAATGAGGAAACTGAGGCTCCAGCATTTATGCAGAATTCCCTTGGCCACATATTGCAATCTGACTCTAGGAACTGACTTAACTACCATATTGGTTGCTCCCCTTCCTAGGAAAGGTGTTCATTGAAAGGGAATAAATCATGTCTGCTTTTCTAACAAAAATAATGTTAAAGAAGCTATGCTGGTGTCCTGATCCACTTTTTATTTATTTTATTTTTTTAATTTGTTTTTTAAAATTTATTTATTATTTATTTGACAGACAGAGATCACAAGTAGGCAGAGAGGCAGGCAGAGAGAGAAGGGGAAGCAGGCTCCCCACTGAGCAGAGAGCCCAATGCGGGGCTCCATCCCAGGACCCTGAGATTATGACCTGAGCCGAAGGCAGAGGCTTTAATCCACTGAGCCACCTAGGTGCCTCTGATCCACTTTTTAAATTTATTTATTTATTTTTTAAAATTTCTTTTCACTGTTCCAGAATTCGTTGTTTATGCACCACACCCAGTGTTCCATGCAATACATCCCTTCAAAATATCCACCACCAGGCTCAACCAACCCCCAACTCCCCTTCCCTCCAAAACCCTCAGTTTGTTTCTCAGAGTCCACAGTCTTTCATGGTTCATCTCCCCATCCAATTTCCCCCAACTCACTTCTCCTCTCCAGCTCCCCATGTCTTCTGTGTTATTTTTTATGCTCCACAAATAAGCAAAACCATATGATAATTGACTCTCTCTGCTTGACTTATTTCACTCAGCATAATCTCTTCCATTCCCGTCCATGTTGATACAAAACTTGGGTACTCATCTTTCTGAGGGAGGCATAATACTCCATAGTATATATGGACCATATCTTTATCCATTCATCCATTGAAGGATATCTTGTTTCTTCCCAGTTTGGTGACTGTGGCTGTTGCTGCTATGAACATTGGGGTACAGATGGTCCTTCTTTTCACTACATCTGTATTGTTGGGATAAATACCCAGTAGTGCAATTGCAGGATCATAGGGAAACTTTATTTTGAATTTCATAAGGAATCTCCACACTGTTTTCCAAAGTGGCTGCACCAACTTGCATTCCCAACAACATCCTCTCTCTCCACATCCTCTGGAACACTTGTTGTTTACTCTCTTGTTAATTTTGGCCATTCTAACTGGTGTAAGGTGGTATCTCAATGTGGTTTTGATTTGAATCTCCCTGAAGGCTAGGGATGATGAACATTTTTTCATGTGTCCATTAGCCATTTGTATGTCTTCTTTGGAGAAGTGTCTGTTCATGTCTTCTGCCCATTTTTTGACATGATTATCTGTTTTGTGTGTGTTGATTTTGAAGAGTTCTTTATAGATCTTGGATATCAATCCTTTGTCTGCAGTGTCATTTGCCAATATCTTCTATTCCTTGGGTTGCCTTTTGTTTTGTTGACTATTTCTTTTGCTGTGCAGAAGCTTTTGATTTTAATGAAGTCCCAAAAGTTCATTTTCACTTTTGTTTCCTTTGCCTTTGGAGCATTTCTTGAAAGAAGTTTCTATGGCTGATGTTGAAGAGGTTACAGCTTATGTTCTCCTCTAGGATTGTGATGGATTCCTGCCTCACATAGAGGTCTTATATCACCAAGAACCACAAGATACTTGGGTATAAACCTAACCAAAGAGGTAAAGGATCTGTACTCAAGGAACTAAAGAACACTTATGAAAGAAATTGAAGAAGACACTAAAAGATGGAAGACCATTCCATGCTCAGGGATCGGAAGAATAAACATTGTTAAAATAACTATACTCCCTAGAGCAATCTATACTTTCAATGCCATTCCAATCAAAATTCCACTGGCATTTTTCAACGAGCTGGAGCAAACAATCCTAAAATTTGTATGGAACCAGAAGAGATCCCAAATTGCTAAGGAAATGTTGAAAAAGAAAACCAAAACTGGGGGAATCATGTTGCCTGATTTCAAGCTTTACTACAAAGCTGTGATCACCAAGGCAGCATGGTACTGTCACAAAAACAAACACACAGACCAATGGAACAGAGTAGAGAGCCCAGATATGGACCCTCAGCTTTATGCTCAAATAACCTTTGAGAAAGCAGGAAAAAATATACAGTGGAAAAAAGACAGTCCTTCAATAAATGGTGCTGGGAAAATTGGACAGCTGTGTGTAGAAGAATGAAACTTGACCATTCTCTTACACCATAAACAAAGATAAACTCGAAATGGATAAAAAGCCACTTTTTTAAAACTTTATTTTATTCTTTCAAGTGTTCCACGATTCATTGTTTATGCATCACTCCCAGTGCTCCATGCAATCACATGCCCTCCTTAATACTCACCACCAGGCTCACCCAACCCCCTACCCCTGTCCCCTCCAAAACCCTCAGTTTGTTTCTCAGAGTCCACAGTCTCTCATGGTTCGTCTCCCCCTCCAATTTCAACCAACTCACTTTTAAATAGAGAAACAACCACATTTCTAGCCAAAGACTAAAAGGTGAAGAAGTAACTTCTTTCCATTTCTTTCTCCTCCTTTCGAAATGTAGGCATGCTAAATCAATCAATGGGCTATATCACATCAGTAAGAGAAATAATAAAAGCCATACTGACATGTCAATAGATGCAGGCATTTGACAAACTCTGACAAATTCATGATAAAAACCTTCAACAAAGTAGGTTTAGAGGGGACAAACTTCAATGTAATAAAGTCCTTCTATGAAAAACCCACAGTCAACATCATACTCAATGGTGAAAAACAAAGAGCTTTTCTCCTAAATTTGGGAACAAGACAAGGATGTCCACTTTCAGCACTTTTATTCAACGTACGGCATGATTTTATTCTTTTTTTAAGATATAATCCAGCCATAAAGGACATGAATGGACCTAGAGAGTATAATGTTAAGTGAAATAAGTCAGTCAGAGAAAGATAAATACCATATGATTTCACTCATATGTAGAATTAAAAAAAAAATACACAAATGAACAAAGGGAAAAAAAGAGACAAACCAAAAAACAGACTCTTAACTATAGAGAATAAACTGATGGTTACCAGAGGGGAGGTGGATGGGGGAATGGGTGAAATAGGTGATTGGAATTAGTAGTCCGTTTATCTCGATGAGCACTAAGTAATGTATGGAAGTGTTAAACCACTATATTGTATACCTAATACATTTAACACTGTTAACTAACTGGAATTAAATAAATTAATTAATTAAGTTAGAAACTGTAAAAAATTCAGGGTATCCCCTTTCTCTGCATCCTTGCCAGCATCTGTCATTTCCTGACTTGTTAATTTTAGCCATTCTGACTGGTGTGAGTTGGTATCTCATTGCGGTTTTGATTTATATTTCCTTGATGCTGAGTGATATGGAGCACTTTTTCATGTGTCTGTTGGCCATCTGGATGTCTTCTTTGCCTGTTCATGTCCTCTGCCCATTTCTTGATTGGATTATTTGTTCTTTGAGTGTTGAGTTTGATAAGTTCTTTATAGATTTTGGATACTAGCCCTTTATCCAATATGTCATTTGCAAATATCTTCTCCCATTCTGTCAGTCGTCTTTGGGTTTTGTTGACTCTTTCCTTTGCTGTGCAAAGTTTTTGATCTTGATGAAGTCCCAATAGTTCATTTTTGCCCTTGCTTCCCTTGCCTTTGGCAACTGAAGAAGTTGCTGTGGCTGAGGTCAAAGAGGCTGCTGCCTGTGTTCTCCTCAAGGATTTGGATGGATTCCTTTCTCACATTGAGGTCTTTCATCCATTTCAAGTCTTTTTTTGTGTGTGGTGCAAGGAAATTGTCCAGTTTCATTTTTCTGCATGTTTCTGTTCATGGTGGGAATGCAAGCTGGTGTAGCCACTCTGGAAAACAGCATGGAGGTTCCTCAAAAAGTTGAAAATAGACCTACCCTATAACCCAGTAATTGCACTACTGGGTATTTACCCTAAAGATACAAATGTAGTGATCCAAAGGGGCACGTGCACCCGAATATTTATAGCAGCAATGCCCACAATAGCCAGACTGTGGAAAGAACCTAGGTGTCCATCAACAGATGAATGGATAAAGAAGATGCGGTATATATATATATATATATATATATATATATATATATATATATACACATACAATGGAATACTATGCAGCCATCAAAAGAAATGAAATCTTGCCATTTGCAGTGACGTGGCTGGAGCTGGAGGGTATTATGCTGAGTGAAATAAGTCAACCAGAGAAAGACAATTATCATATGATCTCACTGATATGAGGAAGATGAGAGGCATAGTGGGGGGTTTATGGGGTTAAGAAGGAAAAAAATGAAACAAGATGGGGTTAGGAGGGAGACAAATCGTAAGAGACTCTTAATGTCATAAAACAAACTGAGGGTTGCCAGGGGGAGGGGGTTAGGGAGAGGATGGTTTGGTTATGGACATTGGGAAGGGTATGTGCTATGGTGAGTGCTGTGAAGTGTGTAAGCCTGACAATTCACAGACCTGTACCACTGGGGCTAATAATACATATATGTTAGAAAAAATTTTTTAAGTAAAAAAAATAAAAAAATTAATTTTTTTAATAAAAAAATCAAAAAAGGAAAAAAATTCAAGGTTTCAACTAAATATTACTTGAAATATTACTTGAACTATTACTGTAATTAAACAATTAAAAATTGTAGGGGGTAGGGAAGAAGGCAGAAGAGTAGGGGAACTTTGTTTCATCTGGTCCTTTAAATTCAGCTAGATATCTATCAAATCATTGTGAACACCTGTGAATCCAACCTGAGATCTGAGAAAATAATTGTTGCAATTCTGGAAATAGAAAAGTGACCACTTTCTCTAGACAGGGGGTGTGGAGAAATAAATCTGAGGGGATATGTCAGAAGATATATGGTGGAGGGAGGTAGCCTCCCAAAGTTGGCTACTGGAAAGTGCTATAGTTATAGAGTGCAAACTTGGAATTTTAGATGTCTCCTCCTATGAGGATATCCCTGTCTGAAAGGTGCTCAGGTGGTGAAGCAGAGAAGAATCCTAGGTGGGACAGTGTGGTTTCAGAATCCCTGAGGTCACAGAAAGAACGGGGATGCCTGAGTCAGTAGAGTTCCCAAGCGTTGGAATGGGAGAAACCAGCTATAATCAGCAAGCCTGAGACCGGGCCCTCAGCTTGGTTTGCCTTAAACTGTGAGCCATGGCATTATTGGGCAACCACTCTCTGAGGAGGGACCCTGCAAATGGTAGAAATGCAACATAGTATTGGCCACAGCAATCAGTCCTAGCCACAACAATAAGACCAGAAAAAGGGAAAAAAGCATCCAATTTAGTAAGAAGAAAAAATTTTACTGTTGCAGATAACATGATACTATATACAGTAAACCCTAAAGACTCCACCAAAACATACTAGAACTGATAACTGAATTCTATAAAACTACAGGATAGAAAATCAATGTACAGTAGTCCATTGCATTTCTGTATGCTAATAATGAAGCAGTAGGAAGAAAAATTATGAAAACAATTCCATTAAAAATAATAAAATACATAAGACTAAACCTAACCAAAGAGGTGAAAGACCTATACTGTGAAAACTATTGATGAAAAAAATTGATGATGACACAGACAAATAGAAAGATATTTCATGCTTATATATTGAAAGAACAAATATTTTTATAATGTCCATACTACCCAAAGAAATCTACAGATTTCATACAAATACCAACATTTTTTTTCACAAAATCAGAACAAACAATCCTAAGATTTGTATGGAACCACAAAAGACCCCAAATAGCCAAAGTAATCCTTCAAGAGATTGACTGCTTTTCCCTGAGGACTCACTAATGAGTGGGGCCTGGGATCTTTCAGCTTCAGGGCTGGAGATTGGGATGCGCCATATTTATTTTCATCTTCTAAAGCATCACAGAAAGCCTTCAAAGAACAAAAGCCACACAGAGCAACACAAAACAGCTTACACTGAGCCAAGCCCCTGGCAAGAGATCATGTAATTCCACCCGAGCAAAGACACTTGGGATTCAGAGTACAGCAAGGCCCTCCCTCAGAAGACATATCAGTCTAATAAGTTTATAGATCACACAGAACTGAAAAGCTCCAGGACTAGGGAAAATACTATATAGAATTTGAGGTTTTTTCTTTTGATCCATTTGTCTTTCAGTTTAAAATTTTCTTTTCTTTTTTTCCTTTTCAACTAGTTTCTTACTTTATCAACTCTTTTCCAGGTCTTTTAAAATTCTCATTTTTAAATTTACATTTTATAGATATATCCAACATTCCTGGTGTCCTTTCACTGTATTCAATTATATTATTGTAAATAACTATATATACAGTTCTTTCTTTCTTTCATTCCAATTTTGGGATCAAATGTCTTCTAAAAAATGGACCCAGAACCCAAGATCTACAAAATACACCCAGGACCAAGTGTGTCACCCTGTTCTGCCTACATGTTTCATTATATTCTCTCTTTTTTCTTTTTTTATTCTTTTTTGGTTTCTGATCTCTTCTGATTAGACTAATGTATATTTCACAGGAGCATGGGTGTTATTTTTATTTCTTATTTCCTTTTTGCTCTCCTTTACATCCATATTTCTATGAATAAAATATCCATAAAAGATAATTCCCAGAAAAAAGGAAAAGAGGCAATACTCAGTACCAGGGACTAAATAATTATGGATAATGGTAAAACATTGTAACTAGAAATCAGAAAAATGATTGTATAGATGCTAGGTGAGCTTGACAAAAGGTATAGAAGACACTAGAGAATCTCTTTCTGGAGAAATAAAAGAACTAAAAATATAATTAAATCAAAATTAAAAAGCTATTAATGAGGTGCATAAAGAACAGCAAATAAAGCCGAAACCCAGCAGGAGATGAGAAATGATAAAGATTAGAGCAGAAATCAATGAAATAGAAAACAAAAGAAGAGTAGAACAGATCAATGAAACTAGATGCTGGTTCTTTGAGAGAATTAATGAGATCAACAAACCCCTAGCCAAACTTATCCAAAAGAAAAGAGAAAGGACCCAAATTAATAAAATCATGACTGTAAGAGGGGAGATCATGACCAACACCAGGGAAATACAAACAACTGTAAGAACATATTACGAGTGACTATATACCAACAGATTAGGCAGTCTGGAAGAAATGGATGCATTTCTAGAAACTTACAAACTACCAAAACTGAAAGAGGAAGAAGTAGAAAACCTGAACAGACCCATAACCAGCAAAGAAATTGAAGTAGTAATCAGAATCTCCCAACAAACAGGAGTTCAGGGCTGCATGGCTTCCCAGCGGAATTCTACCAAACAGTTAAAGAAGAACTAATACCTATCCTACCGAAGCTGTGTCAAAAAACAGAAGTGGAAGGAAAACTTCGAAACTCTTCCTATGAGGCCAGCATTACCTTTATCCCAACACCAGCCAAAGACCCTATCAAAAAAGGGAATTTCAGACCAATATCCCTGATGACTATGCATGCCAAGATTCTCACCAAGACACTAGCCAATAGGATCCAACAGTACATCAAAAGGATCATTCACCATGATGAAGTGGGATTTATTCCTGGGATGCAAGGGGGGGGGGGGCTCAACATTCACGAATTAACGAACATGACACGTCACATTAATAAAAGAAAGGACAAGAACCATATGATCCTCTCAATAGGTGCAGTAAAAGCATTTGACAAAGTACAGCATCTTTTTCTTGATTAAAACTCTCCACAGTGTCTGTTGGTGGGAATGCAGGCTGGTGGAGCCACTCTGGAAAACAGTATGGAGTTTCCTCAAAAAGTTGAAAATAGAGCTACCCTATGACCCAGCCATTGCACTACTGGGTATTTACCCTAAAGACACAAATGTAGTGATCCGAGGGGGCATGTGCACCCAAATGTTGGTAGCAGCAACGTCCACAATAGCCAACCTATGGAAAGAGCCTAGATGTCCATCAACAGATGAGTGGATAAAGATGTGGTATATATATACAATGGAATGCTATGCAGCCATCAAAATAGAAATCTTGCCATTTGTAATGATGTGGATGGAACTAGAGGGTATTATGCTAAGTGAAATAAGTCAATCAGAGAAAGACAATTATCATATGATCTCACTGATATGAGGAATTTGAGAAACGGGACAGAGGATCATAGAGGAAGGGAGGGGAACATGAAACAAGATGAAATGAGAGACGGAGACAAACCATAAGAGACTCTTAATCTCAGGAAACAAACTTAGGGTTGCTGGAGGGAAGGGGTAGGGAGGGATGGGGTGGCTGGGCAGTGGACATTGGGGAGGGTATGTGTTATGGTGAGGAAAAATAAAAAAGAAAGAAAGAAACAAAACAAAACAAAACAAAACAAAAACAAAAACTCTCCACAGTGTAGGGATAGAGGGAGCATAACTCAATATCAGAAAAAGCCATCAACAAAAGCCCACAGTGAATATCATTCTCAATGGGGAAAAACTGAGAGCATTTGACAGGGATGAACACGACAGGGATGCCCACTCTCACCACTATTGCTCAAAATACTGTTAGAAGTCCTAGGCTCAGCAATCAGACAACAAAAAGAAATAAAAGGTATCTGAATCAGCAAAGATGCAGTCAATCTCTCACTCTCACTCTTCACAGATGACATAGTACTTTATGTGGAACACTCAAAGAGTCTACCCCCAAATTGCTAGAACTCATACAGGAATTCAGTAAAGTGGAGGATATAAAAATCAGTGCACGGAAATCAGCTGCATGCCTATACAGCAACAGTGAGACAGAGACAAATGAAGGCATTGATCCCATTTACAATTGTGCCAAAACCCATAAGATACCTAGGGATAAGCCTAACCAAAGAGGTAGAGGATCTGTTCTCAGAAAACTATAGGACACTCATGAAAGAAATTGAGGAAGACACAAAGAAATGGAAAAAAAAAAAAAAAGAGTTCCAACCTCATGGATTGGAAGAACAAATATTTTTTAAAGGTCTATGCTACCCAGAGATATTTATACACTCAATGCCATCCCTATCAAAATACCATCAGCTTTTCTCACAGAAGCTGGAACAAATAATCCTAAAATTTGTATGGAACAACAACAACAACAACCAAAAAACCCAAATAGCCAAAAAGAATGTTGGAAAAGAAAGCCGAACCTGGTGGCACCACATTTCCAGACTTCAAGCTCTATTGCAAAGCTGTAATCAAGACAGTATGGTACTGACACAAAAGCAGACACTTAGATCAACAGAATAGAATAAAAAACTCAGCCTTGGGCCTTCAACCCTATGGCCAACTCATTTTCGACAAAGCGGGAAAGATTATTCAATGGAAAAAAGATGGTCTCTTCAACAAATGGTGTTGGGAAACCTGGACAGCCACATGTAGAAGAATGAAGCTGGACCCTTTACTCACACCATACACAAAAATAGATTCAAAATGGATGAAAGACCTAATTGTGAGACAAGAATCCCTTGTAATCCTAGAGGAGAACACAGGCAGCAGCCTCTTCAACCTTGGCTGCAGCAGCTTCTTGCTAGACACGTCTCCAAAGGCAAGGGAAACAAAGGCAAAAATGAACTATTGGGACTTTGTCAAGATACAAAGCTTTTTCACAGCAAGGGAAACAGTCAGCAAAACCAAAAGACAATTGACAAAATGCGAGAAGATATTTGCAAATGTCTTATCAGATAAAGGGCTAGTATCCAAAATCTATGAAGCATTTACCAAACTCAACACCCAAAGAACAAATAATCCAATTAAGAAATGGGAAGAAGACAAGAACAGACATTTATGCAAAGAAGACTTATAAATGGCTAACAGACACATGAAAAAATGCTCAATATCACTTGGCATTACGGAAATACAAATCAAAACCACAAGAGATACCACCTCACATCAGTCAGAACAGATGTTGGTGAGGATGCAGAGAAAGGGGAACACTCTTACACTGCTGGTGGGAATGTGAGCTGGTATAGCCACTCTGGAAAACGGTATGAAGGTTTCTCAAATATTTGAAAATAGGCTACCCAATGACCCAGCAATTGCACTACTAGGTATTCACCCCAAAGATACAAATGTTTTGATCCAAAAGGACACATGCACCCCAATATTTGTAGCAGCAATGTCCACAATAGCCAAACTATGGGAAAAGCCAAGAGGTTCACCAACAGACGAGTGGGTAAATAAGATGTGAGATATATATACATATATCTATATATACATATAGATATTTATTTATATTCATGTATCTATATATAGAGAGAGAGATATGAATATTACTCACCCATCAGAAAGGATGAATACTTACCATTTGTGTTGACGTGAACGGAACTGGAAGGTATTATGCTGAGCAAAATGAGTCAATCAAAAAGAGACAATTATCATATGGTTTCACTTGTGTTAGGAATATAAAAAACAGTGCAGAGGATCATAAGGATCATAAGGGAAGGGAGGGAAAATGGAATGGGAAGTAATCAGAGAGGGAGACAAACCATGAGAGACTCTTAATCATAGAAAACTAATTAAAGGTTTTGGAAGGGAGGTGGGTGGAAGATGGGGTAACTGGGTGATGGACATTAAGGAGGGTGCATGGTGTGATGAGCACTGGGTGTTACATGCAACTGATGAAGTATTGAACTCTACATCTGAAAGTAATGATATCATATATGTTGGCTAATATAATTTAAATTAAAAAGAGAAACAACAAGGCAAAACCTCAGAAAAAAAAATTAACAAAACGGAGATAAGCAATATACCTGATAAAGAATTCAAAATGGTGGTCATAAGGATGCTCATCAAACTTAGGAGAATGGGTGAATTCAGTGATATCTTCAATAAAAGGATAGAAAATTAAGAAAGTACCAAACAGTACTTACATAGCTGAAGAATACAATAACTAAACTTGGGCGGGGGGGACCACTTCAGGGTTTCAATAGAAGAGTGGATGAAGCAGAAGAATAAATAGATCTTCAAGGTAGAAGACAGGCCAATAAAAATCACCCAGATAGAGCAGAAAAACAGAAAAAAAATTTAAAAGCGAAGATTCCTTAAGGTAACTTTGGGACAACATCAAGCAGAATAACATTCATTATATGGGGTCCAAAGAGGGAAAAAGAGAGAAAGGGCTAGCAAACTGATTTGAAGTAGTAATGGATTCAAATTTCTCTAATCTGAGGAAGGAAACAGACATTCAGGTACTGGAAGTCCAGAGTCCAAATAAAATGAACCCAGGGACGCCTGCATGGCTCGGTCAGTTAAGCGTCTGTCTTCAGCTCAGGTCATGATCCAGGGGTCCTGGGATCAAGTCCCGCATTGGGCTCCTTGCTCAGCAGAGAGCCTGTTTCTCCCTCTGCCTGCTGCTTCCTCTGCTTGTGCTCTTCCTCTCTTTCTCTGACAAATAAAACAAAATAAGATAAAACAAATCTTTTTAAAAAAGGTAAAATAAAATGAACCCAAAGAGGTCCACACCAAGACACATTTTAATCAATATGATGAAAGTTAAAGATAAAGAAGGAATCTTGAAAGCAGCAAGAAAAAAACAACTTCTTATATACAAAGGAAGCCCTAGAAGTCTATCACCAAATTTCTCAGGAGAACCTACAAGCCAGGGGCACCTGGGTTGCTCAGTCAGTTAAGCCTGTGCCTTTGGCTCAGGACATGATCCCAGGGTCCTGGGTTCCAGGCCCACATCCGGCTCCCTGCTCAGCAGGGAATCTATTTCTCCCTCTCTCTCTCCCCCTGCCCCCAGCTCATGGTCTCTCTCACTCTCTCAAATAAATAAATAAAATCATTTGGTCTCCCCCCCTTTTAATATAAATTCAATTAATTAATATATAATGTATTATCCATTTCAGAATTAGAGGTTAGTGATTCATCAGTCTTTTATATTACCCAGAGCTCATTACATCATGCACCCTCCTTAACGTCCATCATCCAGTTATCCTGTTACCCCATCTCCCCACCCACGTTCCCTCCACCAACCGTTAGTTTGTTTCCGATGGTTAGGAGTCTCTTATAGTTTATATCCCTCTCTGCTTTCATCTTGTTTTATTTTTTCCTCTATTCCCCTCTGATCCATTGTTTTGTTTCTTCAATTCCACATGTGAATGAGATCGTAAGATAATTGTCTTGCTCTGACTGACTTATTTCTCTTGGCATAATACATTCTAGTTCCATCCACATTGTTCCAAATGGCAAGATTTCATATTTTGTTTTTAATGTCTGAGCAGTATTCCATCTATACCACTTTTCCTTTATCCATTCATCCATCGATGGACATCTGGGATCTTTCCATTGTGTGGCTATTGTGAACATTGTGGCTCTAAACATCTAAAGAGTGCAGTTGCCTCTTCAGAGCACAGTGTCTCTCTTTGCTTCTTTGTGGAACCATATGTCTTCACCTTTGAAGAGTCAAAGGGCCTGGGTGCAGAAAGAGGGAAAAAGCCAGAATAGGGCTACATTTGGTAAAAGAAGCCTTCCAGTAGTCCTGCCTAGATCACAAGGGGACAACTTTGAGATTGGAGCCAAAACCCCATCTAAGGAGCTTATTTGGTATGTCCTCTAAGCTCTCAGGGACCCATGGAGCAGGGACTATGCCAGAAAGGATTCCAGCATTTGGAGATTCTATATCTCAGCCAAATGCCACAATGACCTCCACACAACTGGACTTCTGTGAATGGATGCTTTTGTGGGTCAGTTTCTGCTCTTTGAGGTGCTTTGGATGGGATAAGATGGAATATGGTGGCACCAGGTGACCAGAGGAGAGAGTGATGGGGAGCTTTCATCCCTCTAACCCAGAACATAGGTCTATGTGATGGGCCATTTCAAACATTGCATTCAGAACGGTTTCCCTGGACCTTAACTGTGGTTGTCTTGCCCCTGCCCCCTGCCCCCAGAGGATCTTTGGCAACATCTACAGGTTTTTATGCTTGTCACAATGGGGAAAATGCTACTGCATCTAGTATGTAGAAGCCAGGGGTGCTGCTAAGCATCCTACAGTGCACAAAACAGCACTGTAACAAAGAATTCCCTGTGCTGATGTTCAACAGTGCTGATGTTCAGAAGCCCTGATCTGGATGACCTTCAGCTTCCCTTTGGCCCTGACATAGTTGTGAGGGGCTACTTAGAAAAGGGGGGAAGGACCACAAATTAGAAATGTATTTATGCATTTAGTCAAATAACTAAAAGGCCCATAAAGACAGCTTGGTTACTGCCTCATCTCCAAAGATAGTCTCTCTTGTTTGTTTCCATTTTTATGATCCCTTCAGTCTGTACACATTGTTTCTGCTGCACTATGAATGCACACATGTGGCAAACAAATGCAATAGTTTTGGATCTTTGTTTACCACTGTTTCCCTTACCCTCTCACCATCTTCCCTCCCTTAATTGAAAGATCTGGTTCTCTGTGAAAATCACAGGCAAGGCTGGGACCACACTGATAATTGATTTTTTACTTCTCTCTCAGCAGACTATGGCATTTGATTTTGAGCAGTAGCTTTTCACATGGATAAGGCCACAGTGTTCTTCCAGCACCATTTTGAGTTGCAAGAATCTTTGGTGGATGATTTCTTTTTCCTTTTATTGTTCTGCTATTAGCACAGTAATTACAATCATAACATTTCCATCATTTTAGACCTCTTACAGGGGATGGTATCCGTGAAAGGGACTTAAGTTTCTGCTGATGACATCTTTGTAATTTTTTTGAGCTCTGCAACAGTAGCAGCCCCGGCTGCTCATTAACACACCTCTGGTAATGAAGTTTCACTGACACCTCTGTGGAGTTTGATTTGTCAGAAGGCAGCAAACCGTGGCCTGGAAGATGTGAGCTGAGACTTGTCCTTCCCCTGATGTGACAATACTGGCATTTTCCCAGCTGAGGGGGGTATGCGGCTCTTCCCAAGCCTGCACTGGATTTGAATCACTCATCTACATTTTTCCAAACTGTGCCCAGCACTGCTTAAATACATTAGACTACATTCATTCTTCAGAATACTATACAGACATTAAATAAGATAGAGTATAGCTATACCAATAAAGTATAAAATAACCAAGATATATGCGGCTCCACAAAAAAAAATTGTATAACAACATGCATAAATGATCTCACTTAAAAATGCTCCCTATCAGGGGCGCCTGAGTGGCTCAGTCAGTTAGGCATCTGCCTTCAGCTTGGGTCGTGATCCCAGCGGCCTGGGATCAAGCCCTGCATTGGGCTCCCCACTTGGCAGGAAGTCTGCTTCTCCCTCTGCCACTGTCCTGCTTATGTTCCTTCTCTCACTGTGTCTCTCTGTGTCAAATAAATAAATTAAATCTTTTAAAAAATTCCCTATCATTCATATACTTATATAGGCATACAAAATGTCTGGAGGAATGTAGTAAAACTGTTGACAGTGATTATCCTAAGACTAGTAAGGAGGTGGGGGAAGTTGTAGGGAAATTTCCCTTTCTATGTTTTATAATGAGCATGTTGGTGGCGGATATGTGTTAATTGCCTGTCCAGCATCCATTCCACCTTTCCCTGGTAAGTGTCTCCAGATCTCTCCTCTCTCTCCCTCCCTCTCCTCCTTCACTACCCATCCTCTTCCCTGCCTCCTTCTGTCTTCCCATTTAAAGTACCAAAAGGCCTTCTAGTGATTTCCTTAGTTTCACACACAGATGATATTACCATCTCATCTAAAAGCTGTTGCTATGTAACATAACAAAAATGCAAATGGTCAGTACCACTGTTTTGGTGAAGCAAAACAAGGTAAAAACAATAGAATAGCTCAATTAGAAGATAATTTGGGGGGAGGAGCCAAAGGAGAGTGTGAGAGAGAGACTCTTTTTTTACTGTGTTATGTCAGTCACCATAAAATACACCATTAGTTTTTGATGCAGTGTTCCAAGACTCATTGTTTATGTACAACACCCAGTGCTCCATGCAATATGTGCCCTCCTTAATACCCACCACCAGGCTCACCCATCCCGCCATCCACCTTCCTTCTAAAACCCTCAGTTTGTTTCTCAGAGTCCACAGTCTCTCAAGCTTCATCTCCCCCTCCAATTTCCCCCAATTCACTTTTCCTTTCCTTCTCCTAATGTCCTCCATGTTATTCCTTATGTTCCACAAGTAATTGGCTTTCTCTGCTTGACTTATTTCATTCAGCATAATCTCCTCCAGTCCTATCCATGTCGATGTAAAAGCTGGGTATTCATCCTCTCTGATGGCTGAGTAATATTCCTTTGTATATACGGACCACATCTTTATCCATTTGTCTGTTGAAGGGCAAGTTGGCTCTTTCCACAGTTTGGCTATTGTGGACATTGCTGTTCTGAACATGCAGTTCTGAACTTTGCTGCTGAAGACAGGACCCAGCAGAACGGCATTACCCTCCTCCCACTCCCACTACCAGTGTCTCATTATGAACCACAAAACTTCATCTTTACCAGAAGAGATATATACATGGGTCATCCATATTTTTTTTAAAAGGAAATCTTAATCAAACTGTTGTTTTTTTCAGAGATCATCTTTTTCTCCTGCATTCAGTACTCATGTTCCGTTCCAACAGCATTTGCTCCATTGGCCACAGCCCCCTCTTGATATGTATCCTTCTCTTGGCTTCTAGGGTATCCCTTGTTCTTCCTTCTACCTCTACGGCCACAGTTTCCCAACCTTATCCCTGGTTCCTCTTCACCTAGCACACTCTTAAGCCTTGGTATGGTCAGAGACTTGTCTGAGCCCTCTTCTTCCCTAATACCCTCTTCCAGTAACTTTCAAGTCACTTCTTTCTAAGACCTCTCTTCTGAACTTGAATTATTGTACCCAAATAAGTGGTGTTCCTAAGCAGCCTGGTGTAGCAAGAAGAGCACTAGGCTGAGACCCAGAAGGCCCAAAGGTGAACTCCAGATCTCCAAATATCCAGCTGTGAAGTCCTGGGAAAGGCCCACTGCCTCTTTGAGTACCCACATGATCACCTGTAAAATCACCCTAATTCACTGGCCTGTATTAGCACTAACTGTGACAATGTATGGGCAGGTCATTTGTAAATCAAAAGCGTTAGGACCTGTGGGGGCTGATTATGCCTGGTACTACCATGTGGTGGACCAGTGCCCCTTGATGAGGGAGGTTAGTCAAGAACCTCTCCTGGGGAGAGGGTGGGCACCTGAGTGGCTCAGTGGGTTAAGCCTCTGCCTTTGGCTCAGGTCATGGTCCCAGGGTCCTGGGATCAAGCCCTGCATTGAGCTGTCTGCTCAGCAGGGAGCCTGCTTCCCCCACTCTCTCTGCCTGCCTCTCTACCTACTTGTGATCTCTCTCTGTCAAATAAATAAATAAATAAAATCTTAAAAAAAAAAAAAGAACCTCTCCTAGGCAGCAGGTAGGATTTGAGCCAAATTCAGAAAGTGATAGTCATCACTGATGGGCTATCCATCCCCCTCTTCCCAATGATTTAAAAAACATTTTGAAACAAATGATTATGGGAGAGAAAATCCTTATGCAAAGAAGGTATTTTAAAGCCTTACAAAGCCATTATTCCAAGTGTTTTTGGTGGAAAAAAAAAAAACAAACAAGCAAATGAACACCTTCTGGAACAGTGTCAGGTGAGTTGGAGCTTGGCCTTATAATGTCTGTACTGGATGATGTTTTAAGGAATCCTGTGGGTTGTAGAACTTTGATGTTTAAAAGTGGGCCCTCCTGCTTACCCATTCCCTCACTCCTTCTAATCCTGGGAATTTCCAGGGAATTATTTGTTTAGGCAAAACCAGTTTGCAAACCATTGATCTAGCCTATCACCTATTTTGATGGATAAGGGAACTGGGAAAAAGGAAGAAAGGTGTGTCTAGAGCAAAATAAAACAGTGGAGTCATGTGAAACAGCCTGAATCCTGGGGCTGAGAAGTTCACAGTCATCCTGCCTATCATCCTGCCATAATGATGGGATTCCTAGCATGTCAGTTATCTGTTGACTTCTGGCAAGAGTGATGCCCATCTGTGACCCCAAAGAGAGTCTAGAGATTTACACACACACAAAGAGAGTCTAGAGATTTACACATGTGTTTGTTCAAAAAAATTAGAAACCCCAAAGAACCCAAAGAGCCCACAGCCTTACCAGGGTGCCAGAAGTATAATGACTCCAACTGCTTCTTGAATCCTTGAATAACTCCATTCAAATTCAAGATTCTCAGGTTATGAGTTTATTCCTATGCAGCCAGAGAACCTTGACCAGCAATCCCACCAAAGGAGAAGCCAGATGCTTCAAAATCCAGGGGAGTGGAAGGCAGACAGTCAAACATCCAACAACTCTCCACCACACCTATCTTCTTCATGTTTGTGTCCTTCACGGTAGGAGCCTTCTGCTCCTCTCCAGTGCTGGTCCTTAGCATCTTGCTCTTCCCTGTGGCTACAGGGAACCCCAACAAACCATTACTTCATTAATAACAGGAATTCACATGTGAACTGAAGTTTACAAGCACCAAGCACTTTCACATAGGTATCTCTGGTATGACACAGGCAAGACAGGAAAAATAATCTGTTACTACTGTTACAGAAGAGGAAACAGGGTGTATTAATTCCCTCTTGCTGCTGTAACAAATTACTACAAACATAGTGGTTTATTTTTTTCCAGGAATATATCTAAACATTTTATTTTTTTAATTCAATTAACCATCATTAAACATCATTAGTGTTTGATATAATGTTCAGTGATTTATTAGTTGAATAAAACACCCAGTGCTCATCATATCATGTGCCCTCTTTAATTCCCATCACCCAGTTACCAATCCCCCACCCACCTCCTTTTCTGCAATCCTCAGTTTGTTTCCCAGAATCAAGAGTCTCATATGGTTTGTCTCCCTCTCTGATTTCTTCCTGCTGAGTTTTCCCTCCCCTGCCCTATTGTCCTCTGCACTATTCCCTATATGCCACATATGAATGAAGCCATGTGATAATTGTCTTTCTCTGCCTGACTTACTTCACTTACTTCACCTCCAATTCCATCCATGTCGTTGTAGATGGTAGATAGTCATCCTTTCTGATGGCTGAGTAGTATTCCATAGTATATAAGAACTACATCTTCTTTATCACTTCACCCATTGAAGAGCATCCCAACTCCTTCCACAGTTTGGCTACTGTGGACATTACTGCTATGAGCATCGGGGTGCAGGTGCCTCTTCTTTTCACCACATCTGTATCTTCAGGTTACATACCCAGTAGTGCAATTTCTGGTTCATAATGTAGCTCTATTTTTAATATCCCGAGGAACCTCCATCTGTTTCCCATAGTGGCTGCACCAGCTTGCATTCTCATAAACAGTGTAAGAAGGCTCATCTTTCTTCAAATGCTAGCCAACACTTGTTGTTTCCTGTTTTGTTAAATTTTGCCATTTAATTGGTGTGGGGTGATATCTCATTATGGTTTTGATTTGTATTTACCTGATGGCTAATGATGTTGAGCATTTCTTCATGTGTCTGTTAACCATTTGTATGTCTTCTTTGAAGAAGTATCTGTTCATGTCTTCTGCCCATTTTTCAACTGGGTCATTTGTTTTTTGAGTGTTGAGTTTGAGAAGTTCTTTATAGATCTTGGATATCACCCCTTTGTCTGTAGTGTCACTTGCAAATATCTTCTCCCATTCCATGGGTTGCCTCTTAGTTCTCTTGACTGTCTCCTTTGCTGTTCAGAAGCTTTTTGTCTTGATGAAGTCCCAATAGTTTATTTTTGCTTTTGTTTCCCTTGTCCCTGGAGACGTGTCTTGAAAGAAGTTATTGTGGCTGATGTTGAAGAGGTTACTGCCTATGTGCTTCTCTAGGATTTTGATGGATTCCTGTCTCACATTGAGGTATTTCATCTAACAATTGTAAATCTCTATGTCTTAAACGTGGGAGCAGCCAACTACACAAGCTAGCTGTTAACAAAAGTAAAGAATCAGATCAATAGTAAAACGTTAATAGTAGGAGATTCTAACACTCTTCTCTCAGCATTGGGCAGAAGATCAACAAAGAAACAAGAGCTTTGAATGACACATTGGACCGGATGGACTTCACAGATATATACAGAACATTCCATCCTAAAATAACAGAATACTGATTCTTCTCAAGTGTACATGGAATGTTCTCCCAAAAAAGACCACATACTGGGTCACAAATAATGCCTCAGCCAATACCAAAAGACTGAGATTATTCCTTGCATGTTATCAGATGACAATGCCTTGAAACTGAAACTCAATCACAAGAAAAAAATTTGGAAGGAACTCAAACACTTGGAAGTTAAAGAGCATCCTGCTAAAGAATGATTGGATCAACCAGGAAATTAAAGAAGAACTTAAACAATTCATGGAAATTAATGAGAATGAAAACGTCAGTCCAAAACCTATAGGATACTGCAAAGACGGTCCTAAGAGGGGAAATAGATAGAACATAGAAATAC
Organism: Martes martes; assembly: GCF_963455335.1. Taxonomy (NCBI): domain Eukaryota; kingdom Metazoa; phylum Chordata; class Mammalia; order Carnivora; family Mustelidae; genus Martes; species Martes martes. Next base: position 36,088,156 of record NC_137905.1, read on the forward strand.
ATAGAGCCACCTGGAAGAAATGGATGCATTCCTAGAGACTTACAAACTACCAAGACTGAAACAGGAAGAAATAGAAAAGTAATAAAATAATAATAGTAAAATAAAAAATAGAAATAGAAAACCTGAACAGACCAGCAAGGAAATTGAAGCAGTAATCAGAGTCCAGGGCTGGGTGACTTCCCAGGGGAATTCTACCAAACATTTAAAGAACTATTACCTATTCTACTGAAGCTCTTTTCAAAAAAATAGAAATGGAAGGAAAACTTTCAAACTCGTTCTATGAGGCCAACACTACCTTGATCCCCAAAACAGACAAAGATCCCATCAAAAGGAGAATTACAGATCAATATCCGTGATGAACAGGAATGTCAAAATTCTCACCAAGATCCTAACCAATAACATCCAATAGTACATTAAAAGGATTATTCATTTCCAGTTTTTCTTTTGTATGGTGTATGTAGGGGAATGGTCTAGTTTCATTCTTCTATAAGCAGCTGTGCAATTTTCCCAACACCACTTATTGAAGAGACTGTCTTTTTTCCATTGGATATTTTTTCCTGATTTGTCAAAGATTAGTTAACATAGAGCTGAGGCTCAATTTCTTGAGCCTCTATTTTGTTTCATTGGTCTATTTGTCTGTTTTGTACCAACAACGTGCTATCTTGGTGATCACAACTCTAATACAGCTTGAAAATGGAATGGGATGTTATCAGAGAGGGAGACAAACCATGAAAGAGTCTAAATTATAGGAAACAAGTTGACGGTTTTGGAGGGGAAGTGAGTGGAAGATGGGATAATTTGGTGGCAGACATTAAGGAGGGCATGTGATGTGATGAGCACTGGGTGTTACATGCAACTGATGAAATATTGAACTCTACATATGAAAGTAATGATGTCATGTATGTTGGCTAACTGAATTTAAATAAAAAAACAATTGAAAGTGTAAGGGTACTTTTTTTGTAAATAACATATAGTGAATTTAAAATATTCCTATCAGAAATCTCTAAGAGGGAAATTAAATTCACATTTATTATGATTGATGATGTGTTTGGACTTTTTACTACTATGTTACTTATATTTCCAACTTAAAATTGTGTCTCAATTCTTCTATTGATTTTTGTTACTTTTAATTAATTATATCTTATTTCTAATCTTAGAGTGGTCACCCTTAAAGTTTTTTTTAATGGCATAGTGTTATGCAAGAGTTTTATTGATTTTACCAGTACATGTGAACATAGTCTTATTTTTTAAATGTTATTTTATTAAAAAAATTATTTATTTATTTGACAGAGAGAGAGATCACAAGTAGGCAGAGAGGCAGGCAGAGAGAGGGGGGGAAGCAGGCTCCCTGCTGAGCAAAGAGCCTGATGCGGGGCTTGATCTCAGGACCCTGAGATCATGACCTGAGCCGAAGGTAGAGGCTTAACCCACAGAGCCACCCAGGTGACCTGAATATAGTCTTTTTTTTTTTTTAAAGATTTTATTTATTTATTTGTCAGAGAGAGAGAGGGAGAGAGAGTGAGCAAGCATAGGCAGAGGGAGAAGCAGGCTCCCTGCCAAGCAAGGAGCCCGATGTGGGACTCGATCCCAGGATGCTGGGATCATGACCTGAGCCGAAGGCAGCTGCTTAACCAACTGAGCCACCCAGGCGTCCCCTGAATATAGTCTTATTTTAATATGTAGAATTAAATTCTATCTTTAACTGTTCAAATGAACAAAACCTTTAGTACACTTTTACACTTTCTCTTCCAGGTTCTTCCTTGACACCAACATCATTGTGATATTATCTGGATTCTTAGTTTTATGTTTTATTTTTTCCTTTTACATTATGCTCATGCTTCAGAAATTTCCATTCTTTACAATTGCATTATGCTTCACAGTTACTTCAGTGGTAGTTACTTAGACTTGACTATGATGATTTTAATTTCCTTGCTCACTGCTGTGACAGATTGTATTTTCCGAAGTTGGTCACAACAGAGCCTCTTATCTGCCAAGCTATTCTTACAGTGACATCCATAGCTCCCTGAATCTGGGTGTACCCTTGTGAATGCCTTGGTTGGTAGAGTACAGTGGAAGTGATTCTATGTGACCGTTGAGCCCAGAGCATAAAAATGTCATACCCTTCTGCAGTACTGTCTTGGTAGGTTCATTCTTTTTATTTTATTTTATTCATTTTATTTTGTTTTATTTTATTTTTAATTTAGTTTTATTTTTTCAGTGTTCTGAGACTCATTGTTTATGCACCACACCCAGTGCTCCATGCAATATGTGCTCTCCTTAATACCTCCTTAATAATATCATCAGGCTCACCCATCTCCCCACCTTCTCCCCTGCAAAACCTTCAGTTTGTTTCTTGGAGTGCACAGTCTCTCATATTTCATCTCCCCCTCTGGTTTCCCCCAATTCACTTTTCCTTTCCTTCTCCTAATGTCCTCCATGTTATTCCTTATGTTCCACAAGTAAGTGAAACCATATAATAATTGACTCTCTCTGCTTGGCTTATTTCACTCAGCATAGTCTCTTCCCAGACCTGTCCATGTTGATACAAAAGTTGGGTATTCATCCTTTGTGATGGCTGCATAATATTCCATTGTATATATGGACCATATCTTTATTCATTCTTCTGTTGAAGGGCATCTTGGCTCTTTCTACAGTTTGGCAATTGTGGCCATTGCTGCTATGAACCTTGGGGTACAGATGGCCCTTCTTTTCACTACATCTGTATCTTCGGGGTAAATACCCAGTAGTGCAATTGCAGCGTCATAGGGTAGCTCTATTTTCAATTTTTTGAGGAATCTCCACACTGTTTTCCAAAGTGGCTGCACAAACTTGCATTCCCACCAACAGTGTAAGAAGGTTCCCCTTTCTCCACATCCTCTCCAACACTTGTTTCCTGTGGTAGGTTCATTCTTGGAAGCATAGTAGCTCATGTGGAGAGACCACATGGAGAGTCCCTAAGTAGATGTTTTGGCTGATTGTCTCACTGAGGTTCCAGTCTGCCAGCATCAGCTATGTCAAAGGGAATATATCTCCAGATGACTCCAGCTCTTACCTGTTGCATCACCTCCAGCCTTTACGTCTTTTGCTGAGGCTCCAGACATTGAATAACAGAGACAAGCATCTTTGCTCTGTCCTATCCAAATTCCTGACTTATATCCTTGAAGATAATAAAATTATTGCTTTACCCCCTATAAATTTGGGGTGTTTTGTTATGAAACAATAGTAACTAGCCAGAACACCACTGTTTATGTTATACCAAGTGTTCATATTTCTTGATTAACTTTATTATAGCTCATCCCCAAGTTATATTTTTTTCAGAGATGGTACATTAGTGATGGATTTTATGAGTTTTAATATGTTTAATTTTTAACATTATACTTGATATTGGATATAGAATTCTAGGCTTAGAATAATTTCTCCTAAAACATTGAGGGTGTAGGACCTCATATTGCTAATGAGAATTTTGCTAGTCATCAGATTATTATTCCTTTTAAAGTTAGTTGTATTTTTATTTTTATAAATGTTTGGGGATTTTTATCTTAATCCTTGGAGATAAGAATCACCAGAATATGTACTTTTTAAAGTTCCTCCCTTGGGTCACAGCTTCTCTAGTATTCTGTTGGTCATCATTTCTGGGGATACTCACAAAAGGAGTGGAACAAAACTTTGGGTTTGCTGAGGCCATGACTGGTACTAAAAATCTACCTTTTCCACTCTGCTTTCAAAATTCTCCTGTCTCTGTGCTTGGTAATCATTTCTGATGGTTTTAGTGGCTTACCTGGCAGGGCCTGGGAAGGGATTATCTTGGAACCTCATTTCTTGAGGGTCTGAGATGTCATTTCTGTGCCTTTAGCAGACCATGGGTGCTGTCCTTGTACATTTATAGTTAAAACTGGATATGAGAGTAACAAGAGATGCCCCAGTGTATTATCTGGATGCCAAAGATATTCATCTCTGCCAGAATTATGTGGTAGGAGTCCTTCTGTTTCATAATGGGTGGGGTCAATCACCCTTACCATCATAGTAATTACTGTGATAGATGGTTTCCTGGCAAGAGGATACTAAGCTAATCAGGTGGTAGCAATAGATTTCAGTTTAATGAGACTCCAATTATAGCCCCCTGATGGAAACATTTGCTCTCTAGGAAACAGAACCTCTAAACCCACAGAGCCTAAAGTTGCATTGACAGAAGTACAAACACCCAAGTGATGTTGAATAGTACCACTTTTACTTCCATTTTCCTGACCCATATATCCCACCTCTGAGGGACATACCAGCATAGAATGGCCATTGATAAAGTGTAAACCACATTTTAAGGGATGACAATCTCTTTGAGAATGTCACATATAGACTGCTTCTTCAGCTATGCCTTCAAGAAACCATTTCATCTCTATCTATATTTCTATTTCAGAGATATCTCTTCTATTTCTATTATTTCTATTTCTGTTTCAGTATCTCTATTTCAGCTCTATCACCCAGCAGCTTCTAGGTGGTGTGGAAAGTGACAAGAGCATGGATGGCAGGGTGATGTGCCCACCACTGCACTGTCTTTGCTATGCAGTTGATCCTTTGGTCTGAGGTAATGTTATGTGGAATCCTACGTCACTAGTCAGATGCTCTAGGAGCCCTTAGGTTGCAGTACTGTCTGAGGCCCTCTGGACAGGAAAAGAAAACCAATAACCATTATGTATTTCGTTTCTAGTCAAGATGAATTGCTGTTCCCAGGTAGAAGAAGTTCAATTAATCAACTAGACTTCAAAGTGACTGGTTATTGTTAGTTTCTATAACTGGCAGTGAGACATTCGTCAGTGGTTGTAGCTAGATTAGCCTTGGAAAGAAGGAGTCCATGCTGTGGGTCATGTGTAACCTCCATTTCTGCCACCAAGATTATTCTATTGTTATTCTATTCACAAACCCATTGCAAAAACACTGGAGTGGGCAAGCCAGAGGCTGGCTGACACCTACTGGCTGAATCATACTATCTACTTGGTTCTTTGGTGTTTCTTCTGCAGAGGATGCTTTCTAGTTTACAACACTAAGATCCTCAAGCTCTGTACCCACTCTCATATCTATCCATGTATCTCTGCTCCAGAGCTCTTTATTCTGGTTCTTCCAATCTTTCTCTTTCTCAACACTTGCCAGGTTAAAATGAATTGGTGCTGAGCCCACCTGACTTATGACTTGTAAGCCTGAAAGTCCAGCAGATGATGGAAAATTTTGGTTATAGGGTAACTTTATGTGCCATGGTCAGATAATCAGTCTCTCCCAGGGCCCAGTAGTATGCCAGGAGCTCTTTTTAACTGGTCTACAGTACTCTGCTGTGAATGGCATGGCCTTGCTCTGGAAATATAAGGGTCTGCTCTGCAGTGCTTCTACTGCACACATTTTTCTCTATCACAGATACCCTACTATCACAGACTCTGCAGGTAATGTGGTCCAAACAGGACTGCTTATACAACAGTCTAAACCTTCTTCAGATCCTTTTTCTTTCTCTGGACCCATCGGTGACTTTCATGTTACCCAATAAATGAGCCAAAGTCATATTCCTGAGCATGATTTATGTTATTCCAAAACCTGAAGGAATCTCCAGGTTTTTTAGTGGTAAGAGGTTCAATGTTTAAAAACTTGTCACTTGCTTTTGATGTGATATTCCAGAATGCCCCAGACCACTGGACTAAAAACTTCACCAATATAGCAGGCCCTTGGATTTTTGTGGGATTTTCTCCTACTTTCTAGATCATATATCTTTTTCTAAAATTTTTTTATTTTTTTATAAACATATAATGGATTATTAGCCCCAGGGGTACAGGTCTGTGAATTGCCAGGTTTACACACTTCACAGCACTCACCATAGCACATACCCTCCCCACTGTCCATAACCCCACCACCCTCTCCTAGCCCCCCTCCCCCCAGCAACCCTCAGTTTGTTTTGTGAGATTAAGAGTCTCTTATGGTTTGTCTCCCTCCTGATCCTATCTTGTTTCATTTATTCTTTTCCTACCCCCCCAAACCCCCCAAGTTGCATCTCCACTTTATGTGTTATCCTTGCACAGGGGCCATGCTAATCTTCTCTGTATCGTTCCAATTTTAGTATATGTGCTGCCCAAGAGAGCATGCATCTCCACTTTAGATCACATATCTTAATGAGATGTCTAGACTATTTGCCCCTCTTGCTCATTAGGTCCAATTAACGTGATGTCATTTATATAGTAGGCCAATGTGATAATCTTTGGAATATCTTTTCAGACTATACTGTAATAGCAAGCAGGGTTAGCATAGTTCTGGCTGGGGTAAGGCTGTGAATGTATACTGGTCTATCCTGTAAGAGTGCTAATTGCTTCTGAGCTTTCTTCATGATGGGTATTGAAATAATGGGTTTGCCAAGTAATGGCTGCATTACATGTATTATATGTTAACATGTTCTAGTAAAGATAAGACATCCAATATAGTGTAACTACTGCTACTATTTAGTTAAATTTGTAGTAGTTTGCTGTCATCTACTATGAATCATCTTGTTTTTACAGGAGCCAGACTTATGAGTTAAATGGAGACCACCACCCCTGCATCCTGCAAGTCCTTGTGTGGCACTAATCAACCTCTTCTTCAGGGTCTGATATATTGTTTTTGATTTATTCTTTTGGGTTAAGAGTGGGAGGATTGTAGACAGTTTGGGGGGATTCTACTTGGACTTTCCTATTATAATAATTTTTATTCCATAAGTCAAGGGGCCAACTTGAGGATTCCAAAGCCACTGGTCCCACAGCCATTCCAATAACAAATTCAGGAGCTGGAACAATGGCCACCACGTGGACCCAGTGTGAAACAGACTTGGACTAGAATTCCATTTAGTCCCTCACTCTATATACTCTTATTTTGTATCTCATGGGGTCATAATGACATTTTGGGTCCTCAAATTATATACAGTTTGATGGCTATTCAGATGCTGCCTAAACTAAGCAAGCAAGGCTAAGAAGCTCATCAGAAGTCATTCTGGGGTTGCTTCTATACATGATTTAGGCTGTTGAGTTTCTACGCCATTTAGCATAGCTAAGATGATGTTATCCTGAAAAAATTTCAGAACAGTCATTATTATTCCCTTACCATTACCATAACATTTTAATTAACTCATATTTTAGTACTCACTCTTTCTATATACCTATCTTTGGTTTTCTTTCTCTGATTATACTTGTCATTTTGTGACATTATGGAAGGGGAGCAAAATTTACCACCCCAAAATGTATCTCTGTGGTATGTGGATTATTTTAGGCTGATTATGTGAAGAAACAAGACTAAAGAAGAACTTTGACCTTCTTCCAACTACCTAAAAGGATTTAGGTAGAGGACCTTCTTCTGAGAGGGAGCTATCACTGTAGATAACTACAGTATAGTATAAACTAGGTGGGTAGACAGAACGGAATTTAGCAAAGTCTGTTAAAATACCTCTCTATGTCTCATTGTTTATGAGTGGCTTAGCAAACATTTGCTTATCAAACATTTACTCCTTTTCATATTTCTGTAAATTGCCTCCCTTGCCTTTGAAGTGCCAGACACTTCCACTCTTCTGCTTAGCTCTAGATAGCATAGAAGCCTCAATTGTCTACCTGTGCCTCATATTTTTATGGAACCCCTTGATACATGTAATTAAATTTGATTTTCTCTTTTAATCTGTCTCATGTCAATTTAATTCTTAGACCAGCCAAAAGAACCTTGAAGGATTTTTTTTCTCCCCAACACTATTAACCACACCAATCTTTTGAAGAACTCTTGGGTATAATTCTTCCCCTCTGTCTCACTATGTCTATTTCTCCTGCTCTTGAGCTCACTTTCTTTCTGTTCATTTGAGAACTGTGTTGTATCTTTTTGTTGTTGTTGTATTATAATTAATATACAGTGTTATATTAGTTTCAGGTATACAATATGCTTATTCAACAATTCTATGCATTACTTAATGGCCATCATGTTGAGTGCAGTCACCATCTGTAAGCATACAATGTTATTACAATATTATTAACTATGTTCTCTATCCTGCACTTTTCACCTCCATAACTTATTTATTTTATAACTAGAAGTTTGTACCTCTTAATCCCTTTTATTTATTTGCTCACTCCCAACTGACCTCCCCTTTGGCAACCACCAGTTTTTCTCTATATTTAAGAGTCTGTTTTTTGTTTTTTTCTTTTTTGTTCATTTGTTTTGTTTTTTTAGAGTCCACATTATAAGTGAACTTATAGGGTATTGGTCTTTGCCTGCCTGACTTATTTCACTTATCACAATACCCTCTAGTCCATCCATGTTGCCACAAATGGCAAGATCTTATTCTTTTTTATGGCTGAGTAATAGTCCGTTGTCTGTGTGCAGGGATGTATGTGTGTGTGTGTGTATCATTATCCAGTCATCTATCAGTGGACACTTGGGTTACTTCCATATCTTGGCTACTGTAAATAATGCTGCAATATTACAGGGTGTTTATATCTTTTCAAATTAGTGTTTTCATTTAGGAAACTCATAGTGGAATTGTTGAATCACATGGTATTTCTATTTTTAACTTTTTGTAGAACCTCCATATTGTTTCCCATAATGGTTGCACCAATTTACATTCCCATAGACTGTGCACGAGGGTTCAATGGTATTCTGTCTTGTTCATCTCCAAGCTCCTGGCAATTAGTCAAGTGTAGGGCATATAGGGACCATCTAGTAAAATTTTCTTGCCAATGAATGGGTATTTAATGGACACCTATTTACCAGACACACATAGTCCAGGAAAGGAAGTGCAAGACAGCCTGGAAAAGGAAATTCTCTATGGCTGCAGCTGTAAATCCCAATTTAGAATGAAACTCAAGGAAGATATGGTTACTCTGAGGCCCCCTAGTCTCTGAGTCAATACCCACCAGATCAAATGGGTTGAACCACTAAGGCAAATGGTCTTCCCCTCTGCTTTCACAACAGGTCTCCATTTCCCAGTGTAAGCCACTGTGGTCTATCAGCTAGGTCACCTTTTCTGGCAGCAGGTCAACTAGCACACGATGGTAGCTGTCTTTCTCTCCTAGCAGCACCAATGACCAAGGAGTCAATCAGCTGTTGCTGATATCATTGCTCTTTAAAAGGCATAAACAACTTCTGCAACCATCTTTAACAGTTTGAAATAGTACAACACATTTTTAAACAATTTACTTAACAGTTCTTTTTCTGTGTAGTCTTGAAAAAATGGATTTACTTACCTTCTTTCAAAAAATATGAGCTTGCTACTGAGAGAAAATGAAGCAAATTATATAGCATGGTATTTTTTGGTAAGACTTACAAAGTAGGAGGTGAAGCGCTAGGGCATATTTATTGTTAATGCACAAAACTAGGAGAGGAATTTATGTCCCTCCTTATTCTCTTCCCCTTTCTTTTAAAGACAAGTATCAAGAAGGTAGAAAGGAAGATGAACTATTGCTCCTGGGTTTAAAAATCCCTCAAATGGCTTCCAAACATAACTGGAATATAATCTAAACTCCTCAGATCTCCTTCCAATTTTTGCCCCAAGCCTGCCTTTTTGACTTTATCTCCTGAAATTCTCTTCTTCATCTTGCCTGCTTTTCTGGCTTTACTTCTTTTTCTGGAATAGCCCAGAGATGTGCTGGAGGCAGTCTACATGGCTCATTATGTACATAGTTTTCCTACTCTGTGTTCAGTGACCTTGTGTTGGTAGCTCAAAATTGTGGGAATTGGCAAATGCTACAAATCAGGAGTGTTTCCCTTTTTCTCCTCCCCATCTCCCCTGACCACATCCAGCCAATTGTTACACATTTACGAACACAGCACCCAATAAGTTAACTCCCTTTCTTCTTTAGATTCTTTGCTCAAGCTGTTTCCTCCACCTGGAATGACACCCCATCCTCATTTAAGCATACCAAACTCCCTTCTGATCTTTAACTCACATAGCCACCTCCTCTGAGAGGCTTTCCTAGACTACCCATTCACTCATGATCACATCTACCATTTTAATTTCCTGAATATAATTGTCAAAGTCTAATCCTAAAAATGTTAAAACATAATTATTATGTAGTTAGATATTATGCACATAGCATCATTTTATTTAACTCATTTATAAGAAAGTTAGTTTAAAACAAGGAATATGAGAAAGTGGGGTTTTATAGTCAATTCAACAGGGGAAGAAAGAAATTAAGATAAGATTGTTGAATTAGATTAAATCTGGTTAATGAAATACCAACCTTTAGGGTTGTTGTCTCTCTTGGACAGAAGATGACTTATTATACCTAAACTGTTTTATGAAATTGTAAAATGTCTGGGCCCCAGTCAATTGCAGACATAATCAATGGCCTTTATTAAGTTTTGAATAATTTTCTTAAGCAAAGGAGACTATCGGTTAGTCATAAGTCTCTATGTATTTTTATACCTATTTACCATGTCTGCCTCCCAATGAGATTAGCTTCTGGGCATCTGAAACAGTGCCTGGAATGTAGTGGGCCTTCAATAAGTTTCTGTTGAATGAAGGTTGAGGCTTGATATCATGGAGGGAAGACCCAGGAGGGAAAGTCTGCAGTGCCAAGTGGCTAGGGGGAAGCTGTAGATAACAGGGCTGATCTGAAAGCTAATGGGGCCTCAGTACCCTAGCCAGTGGCATTGGCCTTCTTAGTCACTTTGGAAACTCCCTTTTATAGTCTGGAATTGGGGAGGGAGAGTAAGAGGGGCCCTCATCATATTTAACCTCTTTGTACTTTGTTTTCCTCAACTATGCAACAAGGGGAATCATAGTAAGTTGATATAGAACTGATGTAGAAGTAATAATATACATAAAAAGCTTAGTGCAAGTTCTGGTGTATAGTAAGTGCTCATTAAATGCTTGATATGTGCATTTACATAGTATATATAGAAAGTAATTGTGGAAATTCAGTGGAGGGACTGATACCATCCAGTGTGTGTTGTGGGGTAAGGGAATTCCTCATACAGGGCGGGGCCCGAGCAATGACACAGGTTGAAAGTGCAGTGAGGATGGCGGAAGGACACCATAAAGGGGTGATGTGAGCCTGTCTGATCTTTGCTTCCCTAAACAGGTGTGGGAGTATTGTTTTGTAGCTGGACTGCCTGGGTTTGAATATCAGCTCTGCAAATTGCTGGTTGTGGGATCTTGGCTGAATGAACTAATCTTTCTGATTCTTAATTTCTCCAACATAAAATGGTGATAACAAGGACAAATGTAACCCCATGGGGCTGTTCTAAGGAATTAAATAAGATGATACATGTAAAGTGCTGCAGAAATGATAGCCATTGATAATTGAGAAATACTCAGTTACATTTTTTTTTGTCCTGCCGTAAGAAAAAGCTTGATTTGATTCAGAATATGTGTAAGAGTTTAGTGAGTTTCTCTCACTTTTCTATTGATAACATGTTTTTTTCCTTATTTAAAAAAATTTTTAGAGAAATACAAGTCAGGTTATTCTCAGTTCTCAGTTCTTGCACCTATATCTACTTGAGTTTCATTTGCTGAAAATTGAATTAGGATGGGAGAAACACTGTCAAGAAATAAAATGCCTGCTATGCCTCCACAGGAGGTGTTTTGATTTGATTTTGATCAGAAACTAGATCCCCTGTGCAGTTCTCAGACATAGCCCCCAAATCCCATATTTTGAGGAAATGAGCCAACAACTACACAAGTGAATTGCTGCAGTCATCTGGCTGGGTTAGAATGCAAAAAGAATACTAAGAGGTTGTAGAGAAATCAAAAATATTCTAATGGTCTAACCTAGCAGAATGTTATTTGGGCCTGAGAAACCAGAAGTCCAATATCTAAAGAGGGCAACCCTGTGACATTTTTACTGACCGAAATTCTCAAGTACCTGCCTGAACCCAGGGTTCCCTCCCTCAGCAGAACCTGAGATGAGGGCTTTTGTGTGTGAGTCATTTGTTGTGGGAAATTATCCCAAGAAACGGGAGTAAGGAGACTAAAGACAGCAAGACAGGGAAGAAGGAAGGCCTTCTCAAATTGAGGGATTCTCAAATTGGTTACTATTATAGGAAACCGGGACTTAATTCTCCCAGGACCCTCTGAGGAACTGTGCATGTGGAATTCATCTCTTCAAGGTCTGTCCAAGGCCAAGAAAGGAGCAGTGATCATCCACTCCTAGAGTCCACCATTTTTGAGAGCTGCCCTTGGCTGTTAAGGCTTTCCTATGTTCAGGCGAAGGGGACCAAATTGTCCCAAGTTGCCTGAGACTTTCCTAATTTTCAAACTGAAAATCCTGAATCCTGGGAACCTCTTAAATCCTAGAAAAACTGGGATAGTTAGTCACCCTGCTTCAGAATGTCCTGGATGGGTTCCTGTAGGACCCACAGTGGGGAATCAGGAAGAGAGCTACTTACAGCACAAAGTGGGAAGGACACAGTGTGGCTGAGATGAGGAGCTGTAAGGCTATAACTTCCCAAAGCCAACTGCCCAGCAATAGCTGGAGTAAAAGGTGGGCCAAATGGATATAAGGTGGGCACAAGAGGAAGCCAGGACAGAGCCTAGAATAGAGATGGAGAGTCTAGCTGGAGGAGAAAGTGAAGCCTTCCACTCTCTGGCATGAGGATGGAGGTATAATCCCAGAGGACAGAACTTGGACCAGAGGTAGGTACTTTGGAGAAGAAGATTTTGGCTCAAAATGAAGAAGACTATTTTAAGAGTTCTGAATTATCAAAATGTCTTGATTGGGAAGATTATCTCCAATTCCCTCACAAGAAACATGGAGTAGAACTAATATGTCCAAGATAACCCAAGGGGTAAGAGCACAGCCAGGATTAGAATGTTAGATACCTGACTAGCTAAGTCAGGAGGTGTGAGAAAAAGAACTAGATTATTTCAGGAGGGAGGAAGTTTCCTGTTCCTGAAAGCATTCAAGAGAGTCAGGAGAATCTGAGCTATTTGATAGGTGAAAGACTCACAGTTAATATCAACCTTAATGGGGAAAAACGGAGAGCTTTCCCTTTACAGTCAAGAACAAGACAGGGGTGACCCCACTGACCACTACTATTTAGCATAGTACTGGAAGTCTTAGCCTCAGCAACCAGATAACAAAAAGAAATAAAAGGCATCCAAATCAGCAAGGAAGAAGTCATACTTTCACTAATTGCAGACAGCATGATACTCTGTAGAAAACCCAAAGACCACCAAAAGTTTCTAGAAAGATGCACAGATTCAGCAATGTTGCAGGATACAAAATCAACATACAGAAATCTGCTGCATTTTTATGCACCAACAATGAAGCAGCAGAAAGAGAGATTAAGGAATCAATCCCATTTACAACTGCACCGAAAACCATAAGATACCTAGGAATAAACCTAACAAAAGAGGTAAAATATCTGTACTCTGAAAACTATAGAACAACTCTGAAAGAAATTGAAGAGACCACAAAGAAATGGAAAAACATTCAATGCTCATGGATTGGAAGATCAAATATTGTTAAAATATCTGTACTACCCAAGGCAATCTACACATTTAATGTAATACCTATCAAAATACCACCAACATTTTTCATAGAGGGAGAACAAACAATCTTAAACTTTGTATGGAACCACAAAAGACCCCTAATAGCCAAAACAGTCCTGAAAAAGAAAAAAGCAAAGGTGGAGGCATCACAATTCCAGACTTCAAGCTGTATTACAAAGCTGTAGTCAACAACTATATGGTCAACTAATCTTGAACAAAGTGGGAAAGAATATCCAATTAAAAAAAAGACAGTGTCTGGGGCACATGGGTGGCTCAGTGGGTTAAAGCCTCTGCCTTCAGCTCAGGTCATGATCCCAGGGTCCTGGGATCGAGCCCCACGTCGGGCTTCTCTGCTCAGTGGGGAGCCTGCTTCCCTCTCTCTCTGCCTGCCTCTGCCTACTTGTGATCTCTGTCTGTCAAATGAATAAATAAAATCTTTAAACAAACAAAAAAAAAGATAAAAAAAGACAGTGTTTTCAACAAATGGTGTTTGGAAAACTAGACAGCAACAGGAAGAAGAATGAAATTGGGCCACTTTCTTACCCAATACTCAAAAATAACTTCAAAATGGGTGGAAGACCTCAATGTGAGACAGGAATCCATTAAAAACACAGGCAGCAACATCTTTGACCTTGGCCACAGCAACTTCTTACTAGACACATTGGAGGCAGGGGAAACAAAAAACAAAAAGTGAACTATTGGGACTTCTTCAAGAGAAAAAGCTTCAACATAGCAAAAGAAAGAATCAACAAAACTAAAAGGCAGCCTGCTGAATGGGATAAGATATTCACAAATGGCATATCTGATAAAAGGTTAGTATCCAAAATATAGAAAGAACTTATTAAACTCAACGTTCCAAAAAACAAATAATTCAGTTAAGAAATGGACAGATGACATGAATAGATGTTTTTTCCAAAGAAGACATCCAGATGGCTGACAGACATATGAAATGATGTTTAATATCACTCATCATCAGGGAAATACAAATCAAAACCACGAGATACCATCTCACACCTGTCAGGATGACTAAAATTAACAACAAGAAACAACAGGTGTTGGCAAGGATGTGGAGAAAGGGGAACCCTCTTGCATCGTTAGTGGACTACAAACTGGTATAGCCATTCTGGAAAACAGTATGAAGTTTCCTCAAAAAGTTAAAAATAGAACTACCTACAAATACCTTACCCTAAAAATAGAACTACCCAGCAATTGCACTATGAGGTATTTACCCAAATGATACAAAAATTCAGATTCAAAGGCGTACATGCATGCTTATAGTAGCATTATTAATGATAGCCAAACTATGGAGAAAACCCAAATGTCCACTGACTGAGGCATGGTTAAATAAGATGTGGTATATACACAGCCATCAAAAATAATGAAATCTTACCATTTACAGCAATGTGGATGAAGCTAGAGTGTATTATGCTGAGTGAAATAAGTCAGAGAAAGACAAATACCATATAATCTCACTCATATGTGGAATTTAAGAAACAAAACAGATGAATATATGGGAAGGGAGAAAAAAAGATTAAGGGAAACAAGCCATAAGAGACTTTTAGACTCTTAATAGAGAAAAACAGGGTTTTTGGAGGTAGGTAGGGAAGGGAAGGTTAGATGGGTGATGGCTATTAAGGATGGTGCTTGTTATGATGAGCTCTGGGTGTTGTATGTAAGTGATGAATTACTGAATTCTACTCCTGAAGCCAATATTGCATTGTGTATTTATTAACTAGAATTTAAATAAAAATTTAAAGAGAGAGAGAGAAAGAGAGAGAGAATCTGGGCTTTTCAGCCTGGATACTGTTGGAGATAATTCATGCTTCTGGTGACTTTAACTGCCTTCTATCCCAGAATTGTGTGGTACAATGATGCATTAGAGTAGAGTCTCCAAAATTACAATATAAGAATAACAAGGGGAGGGTAGAGGAGAGTTGGAATTAAATAGTGAATATTTGACCACAGTAGGGGGCACAGGTTCATTCCTCCCATGCTCTTTGCATTGACTGGATCAGTCTATGTATGAAAAGTCTGAGTGTGAGTGCATGTGTTTGTGTGAGTGTGCATATATGTATGTGTGCATGTTCACATGTGTGAATGCATACAAATGAAATTTGTGTGTATATATGTTGTGCATGCATGTGTACATGCAAGCACTCATGTGTGCATATTTACGTGTATATGCACGTGTGTGTTTGAGTGTAGAAGAAGGGAAGTGTAGAAGAAGGGAAGTGTAGAAGAAATGGAAGTGCTAAACTGGGTTCAGATAGCTGAAATGGTTGAAGTGCCATCAAAGAAAAACTGAATCATTTTATGTTGTAAATATTAAACCCTAAAAGAATTTTCAGTATAAATGTAGGCCAAATGTGTGTTCACTGATCTTTTTAAAGATACAAGTTAAACAAACATTTCAATTCTGAATTTTCATAACGTGGATTTCAGACTCAGGCCCTGAAAATCCTTATTCCTGTTGGAACTGCTCAGCAGTTCTCAGAGAAGTTTCCTCTGTCATCTGGGTCATTGTAAAATGAGAAACTGGAATTTTAGGGATAAGCAGAAGGCAGAGGGTAGAGATCCAGAGAGACCAGGTATATAGAGCCAGTGTGGGCAGGGTTCACTTTCACTCT
Organism: Martes martes; assembly: GCF_963455335.1. Lineage (NCBI taxonomy): Eukaryota > Metazoa > Chordata > Mammalia > Carnivora > Mustelidae > Martes > Martes martes. Next base: position 36,104,251 of record NC_137905.1, read on the forward strand.
ATGCTGTGTTTCTCCATTCTTGCAATGTCAAGTTCAGAATTGTTACCTACATTGACCAGCCTTTGGCCTCTCTCAACGTGTGTTCTATTTATAATATAGGGATGAGAACAGAAGACCCTTGCTTGCTTCTTGTGGGGGGTTGAATATGATCATGAAAAATGGAAGTCATTTGTAAACTGTAAAGTGCTCTTTTCATAAATGCCTAGCTCATACCAAAAGAGATGCCAGACATCAGCATTATTCTCCACCCACTCCCCCACCTCTCACCTGGACTTCAGTCCACACCACAATGCAATGTGAGATTTTGTGTTGTTTCCTGTGATGGTCTATTTCCACAAAAATGGAAGAATTTTGAGGCTGGGGACAATCTCTTTTACTTAAAAACCAAAACCAAAACCAAAACAAAAACCTCTCTCTCTTCACTACTCAACTTGTTGATTAACTCTCTGCATTTAAATATTGACATTTATGGTTTTAACACTTACATCATCCATTCATTTGCATGTGTTGCTAAAGGACAAAGTCACCAAAATTAATGTTATTTAAAAAGTGAGATATTTACTAACATCTCTATTTTCTGTAAAACCAGCCATGCAAAACAAATAGTTGTTTTTCAGAGCCCTCTAGATGCTTCTAATGTACAGGGCAGCTACACTCACCTTGTGGAGATTCTGGATGTTGGGTCTCTCCAAAATAGGAATAAGCCTTACCACCTTAGAAGAAGCCTTCCTGGGATGATCCAGAGGTTTTGGTGAGAAGGAGAGGGTCAAGCATTTCTAGAGAAGGCACTCACAACTGTTTGGTGCAAGGAGAGGTCTTAATGATTATTTTCTTTAGGAAGCCTCCTTATTTATTATACTGATTTGGAGATAATGAATTTTTTTCAGTTTTCACTTTCTTACTTTTTTCTTCAGAAATGTGTCACAGCCCTATTTTGCCTCATTTGCCATCAACACTCAATCACCATCACCATGATAATATCCAAGAAAAGCAGGTCAGACAAGTTCCCTTACTGGTTTAAAATTCTGGGGTAATTTAGAGATAGTGTGAAAATTAAATGACAAGACCCAGAGAGTCCACCTTGCTGCTCATCCAAGGACAACACAACTCCATGTGATAAGCGTCAGACTATCTTTATGCTACATGAAGTGGGGAACAGTAAAGAAAGAGAGAAAGAAAGCGCCCAATTCCCACAGCACAGATCATTGAGGACACTGCAATTTGACAAGTTTTTTCAATAGGGTTCTAATGACTTGGGGTTGTTTAGTGATGGTCCCAAATGAAAGCATTTTTTAAATAGATGTATTTATTTATTTATTTTAAAGAGCTAGAGAGGAGGGGAGGGGCCAAGGGAGAGAATCTTCAAGCAAACTCCCCACAGAGCACCCAATCTCATGACTCATGAAATCATGACCTGAGCTGAAACCAGGAGTTGGAGGCTTAACTGGCTGAACTACCCAGGTGACCCAACAAAAGCATTTTATTAAGAAATACTGAATAACATGTTTTGTGGCCATCTTCTCCTTCCCTCTCACCTCTTCAGAGTCCCTCATCTTTTCCCACCCTTACCTCCCTCCAGCCTTCACTTTATCCCATCCACCATCTCTTCCTACTCTAACCTCACCTGTTGTATACCTTATTTCCCCACACTACATCTCTCAGTCCTGGGGGAAGGCTCACCTGAGGCTCAAGGATAGAGTGTCAATGTTGTCCATGATCATTATGTATCTACTTGTTAATTAAAAGATTTTGATGTACTTATATTAAAATAGAACATCATTTATACTTGTATTAAAGCAGCAGCATTCCTTTGACTATTTGATATAAGGTGATGGTCTTTAAACATACATTCCTTTTTCATGTTGTTTCTTTTGCCAGGAATGTTCTCTTGTTATGCCCCTTACTTGCTAATTCTGCCCACGTTCAAGACTCAGTTTTGTTGTCATTTCTGGAAGATTTCCCTAATTTCACTGTCTGAATCAGTATCCCCATATTTCCTGGGTATATTTTTTATTGAAGTGTAGTTGACATACAATATTATATTAGTTTCAGGTGTATAACATAGTGATTCAGTATTTACATATATTACAAAGTGATCACCACTAAATCTAGCTACCATCTGTCACCATACCAAGTTCTTACAGTATTAACTATATCTTCCATGCTGTATATTGTATCCTTGTGTATTATTTATTTTGTAACTGAAGGTTGTATCTTTTAATTGCATTCCTCTATTTTGCCCATCCCCCACTTCCCTTCCCCTGGCAGCCACCAGATTGTTCTCTGTGTCTATGAATCTGTTTCTGTTTTGGTTGTTTGTTTTGTTTTTCAGATTCCACATATAGGTTAAATTATGCGGCATTTGGCTTTACCTATCTACATTGTTTCACTTAGCATAATACCTCTGAGTTCAACCATGTTGTTGCGAATGGCAAGATTTTGTCCTTTTTTGGTACATTATTTTATCACCATAGTGCACATCATTTCATGCTGTATTATCTACTTATGTGTCTGTCTCCCATATGCTACTGCAACGTCAGGGACTATGTCCTTTTTATCCTTGTGTCCTCAGTCTCAGCACAGGGCTGACCATATAATGGAGAGTGAACAAATGTTCATTAGATTGATATTGATACAGCAATCTCAAATACAAAATGATGAATTCAAATTCATGAAATAAAAATGCTATTTATTTTCTCACAATAAGAAAATTATGGATACTTAATTTACTGAGGTGGCCTCTGCTAAAGGCATGGGTGTTCCTGTCACCATCAAAGATACACATCTCCTTTATTCTCATACATGGGGCTCATGGGAGCTCTATGATTCAGTTACAGCTCATGGCTCTGTGATTGCAGGATCCTCTCTTGCCTCCTGATTTTCTCTCTAAGCCTACAGAGATGACAAAAGAAACAACAGCCAGAGGGAAGCTGCTTATGGAAAGAGATGGGAGGCTGGAAAAATATTGTCCTTTCTCCTCCCCCTATACAGCACACACCTGGAAGCTAGAAGGGGTGATTACCGCTGTGTGGTGTGAAGGTATCACCTATACTTTGATTTTATGTCTAAGATCAGATTACACACATTCATAATGACCACAGCTGGAGCAGATCCTCTGAGAAAGCAGATAGCATTGGGGGTATTCCCCCTCCAGCCTGGGGAATGTGTACTGCCTCTAAAATCTTGGTAAGTGTGGAAGTGCCCTACTCTGAGTTCCCCCCAGTAGTAGACTCCCAAGGCATGGATTTGAGTGCAAGCAGTTTATTTGGGAGGTGAACCCAGGACACAGTGATAGGGATAGAAGTGAGTCAGGGAAGGGAAGACAGCCAACAAAGGTGAGTAATTGAGTTTCCACTGTGGGCAACTTTAGTTCAACTTGTTGGGAACTCTGGGAAACAGGGCAGAACTCTCACCTCAGAATTATCCTGCTGGATGGATGGAGGAGCTGGGGGCTGTATCCATCACCTACATAAGTCAGTAGTTGTTGTTCTTGGGAAGCTTAATTTCTCAGCATTCCTGGCCTGTCACATAATATGACCAGAATGGTCTCCAGTGGCAGAATAAAACTCTCAGGCAAGGGAAGGCAGTCTGCCCTCAGAAATTGGGCTGGTAGGCAGGGAAATGCTAGATGCCATGGGGCCATGAATGGTTGGGGGGGGGGCGGGCACAGATGTCTGCTGCAGACAGTGTGCAGCAGTGAGCTCCTACAGATCATGCACATTTTCCTGTGCCAGTCCTGATTTCCTATTGGAGGGTTGGCAGCATTGCTTGCAGGTAATGTCAATTCCAGGCCCCTATGCACTTTCTACAAACAAATGCCTCTTTTTAATCTTAATTGTCAGACTGTCAGAGTTCATGAGAGCAAGGCATTAAACTGTTTTTGAAAAGTATGTGATAATCTAGTTTGTATTTGGGCAGTACTGACGTTGGAGCTTAAAAATGTCAAGGAGCTCCTCAGTTAATCTATACCACTCCAATTTTATAAAGAATATTTTGATAAGCAGGTTATTATGAAAGCTCTACAAAGAAATGCAACTGGATTGTGCAGAACCAAAATGTGCATCTCAGGGTAGCCATATAACTTCAAAGTGAATGCATTGGAAAAGCTTGTAGGAACCAGAGGTCTCATGGTGGAGGTGGGAAATCTGTCTATGAAAGTCCTGGATGAAAAAATACAAGCCTGGAAGGAGGATACTAGTTGCGGGCTGGGAAGTAACCTCGATTCTGGCAGGGGATCAAGAGGAGAAATGGTCCACGTTTGTGGTTTCATTGATCCTTCAGGGGCTTGCTAAGCACAAAGCCAAGGGAGCCAGCTATATTTTAGAAGAAGTCACATATAATTACACCGCTGCTCTTATGTTGTTTTATGATAGCTAAGAATACTCTAATGTATTTTTAATCATGAGCACATGCCCACAGGTCCTCCAGAGAGTGGTTGAATTTGAAATTAAAAACAAAAACCCAATAAATTGATCTAGCCAGTTTTTTTTTTTTTTTAACGTGTGTTGGAGTGCTGGACAAATTGTTTTTTCTTCTTTTTGCAAACTTGCTAATCAAACTGCCTTGATTCTCATTATTTTTTATTTTGTCAATAATTGCCTGTTTCTAGCTCTCCCTGATAACCTTTCCAAAGCCCATCACACAGAATTATTTTTTGGCCTTTGTATTTAAAGGTTACTGAAGCAAATGCACAATTCAATGCAGCTCAGACCATGCTTGATTTCAAGAGTTTTCCCATAAGACCAACTACATGCCTAAGCCTGAGATCAGCTAGTTGGGTTCTCTTGGAACTCCACAGGATGGGAAAATATAGTCTCTGCCCTCAGGATGCTCACTTGTAGAGAAACCAAAAAGGCACCCTTCCTTTATCAGGAAGGAAACAGCTTTCCCATAAACCCACAGCCAATGACCTCCCAGGATATACCTGGCCTCTAAAGGACAAGGAGGCTAGGGAATGGGATATTGAGATTTCTGCTCTTTAAAGCTGAAGAAGAAAAAGGAAAGGGGGTTTATGAATGGGTCTTGAGTAAACTAACAGTACGTTCCAAAATAAGAATAATGCCTGTTGATGATCTGAGCCAAGATGGTGGTGAAGTAGGAGGTGCTGTTTCAACTGTTCCTCTTCAGTGAGCTGATTATCTACCAAAGAACTCTGATCACCCATGAAATCAGCCTGAGATTAGAATTATACACTTCTGGATTTCTGTGGGGGCAGAAGATGCCAGTAGACAGGTAAAGCAGAGTGGGAACATTGGGCTGATATTGGAAGATAAACAAAAGGGGGAGGGAGCCACCAGAAGCGACCCATTGGGAAGTAATACCCCAATACAAGAGTGCCCTATGATTGGGGACAGCATTAACTTCGAGTCTGGTTGAAAGCACTCAAAAAGAGCAAAAGATCTTAAGGGGAAATTGGTGGAATTGGGTGATTAGGGAAAGGAGCTTAAGCCCATGGACCCAGGATGGCCACCACTGGCACTGAGCCAGAGAAAGTGTGGTGAAGAAGCCAGGCCTTGGTCTATGAGCTGCTGGTGCAGATGAGAGCGTCTGGGTGGCGGCATGTGTGAGACAGTCTGGTGTGGATGCCAGCCAGTGCTCTCTAGAACCACAACATTTTGCACTCTGCACGCACACTGTGTGACTGGGGTCTGAGTCACACTCCACACCCTCCCCTGAGAGAGGTCCACGCCAGTGCTAGCTGGTGCTCTCTAGGACTTGGAGAGTCTGAACACTCCCAGCCAGGCCCGCAGGAAAATCGCAGTGTGCTATCTCTGTTTGGGAACTCTCTGGTGGTCTGGACCTGCCCAGAAAGCCATGGTGGAGGCAGCCACTGGAACTCAGCTCTCTGGACTAGCACTTCTCCTGGTTTTATGTACAGCGGGAGATCCTGCTACCCCTGAGACCGTGACTGGGGATGTGCTCTGCCAATGGCAGAGGGGGGATTTATGTGCTCTGGAGCACCCAGAGGAGAACAGACTGAGGCTGCTCTCTGAGACGGAGGTCTGGGTACAGTTTGCTTTCCTCTAAACCTCCAAAGAACCTTGAAAAGCCACCAAGGGGAGGAAACAAAACAAAACAAAACAAAACGGGGGGGAAAAAAAACCCTCCAGAGAGAAAAGCCTGAAAAACCGGTTTCCTCAGAGCCCAGCCCCTTGATAGGGGACAGAAGAACTCAACTCTAGCAAGTCTGCCTAAAAAACCACTTGGCAGGACCCTCCCCCAGAAAGCCAGCCCAACAAAACAAAACAAAACAAAACAACAACAACAAAAACCAAGAGGACAACCACCACTAATTCATAGATACAACTTTTCTTTTTAATTCATTCCCACTATTCTCATTCTTTTCAATTTTTTAAAAATAATTTTTAACCTATTTCCCATCACAATGAGATGTTCAGTACAAAAATTTCCATAATAACCTTTTAACTTGAACTTTTTTGATGCATATACCTGTGTTTTCCTTTTTCTTTTCTATTTTTTTCTTTTTTTATTTTTTAATATTCTTATAGAGATCAGCTTCAAGGTAATCCCATTTCCCCAATTAATGCTACCCCTATGATATAAACAATTTTTAATCCCCCTTTATCTCAGGAAATTTGAGTCCTTTAGCAAAGATATCAAGATACATCCAGGAAGAACAAAACCTTCCTCGCCCACACTGGGAATTTATAACCACATTCCCATCTTTTTCTTCCATCAGTGTTTCTATGTATTTGTTTTTGTTCTGGTAGTGTATAAATCTTATACTTGGGGTTCATTTGGGCTGGGTTCTTTTTTTTTTTTTTTCTTATCATGTACTTTTGTCAGTTTTTTTGTCTGTTTTTGTTTGTATACTTTATAAATCTTACCTTTGGGGCCCATTTGGGCTGGGTCTTCTCTGTGATTTTCTCTTTTTTTCTCCTGTCTCTCTCCCTCTCTCTTTTTTCTTTTTTCTTTCTTTTTGGTGGGGACTCCTGATTGCTCAGAAGTGTTCCAGAGTGCACCTTGCCTGCACAATGGTTGATACATTCAGCTACACATCCCCTCAGCCATCTCTCACTAAAATGACTAGGAGGAAGAATGCCCAACAGAGGAAAAATTCAGAGACTGTGCCCTCTCCATCAGAGCTATTGGATAGGGACATAAACAATATGTCGGAAAGGGAATTCAGGCTAACAATTATCCAGGCATTGGCTAGGTTGGAGAAAGCCTTTGATGACAAAATGGAATTGATTAGGGCAGAAGTGAAAGCCACCAGGGAAAATGTTCACAATGCTCTCAATGAGTTCCAATCTAACTGAGGCAGAAGATAGAATTAGTGATCTAGAAGACAAACTGATTGAGAAAAGGGATCAGGAGGAAGCCTGGAACAAACAGCTTAGAAACCATGAAAACAGAATTAGGGAAATAAATGATGCCATTAAATGTTCCAACATCAGAATTATTGGAATCCCTGAGAGGGAGGAGAAAGAAAGAAGACTAGAGGATACAGTTGAACAAATTCTCCATGAAAATTTTCCCAATCTGGTGAATGGAACCAGCGTTTGTGTCCTAGAGGTAGAAAGGCTTCCCCTCAAGATCATAGAATCTAGAAAGACCTAGAGACACCTGATTGTGAAAATGATGAATCATAATTGTAGACAGGGGTTCTTGAAAACACCTAGGGGGAAGAGATTCCTTATGTACAAAGAAAAGCCCATCAGAATAACATTAGACCTGACAACAGAAACCTGGCAAGCTGGAAAGGGCTGACAAGATGTATTCAGGGCACTAAATGAGAAGAACAGGCAGCCAAGAATACTTTATCTAGCAAGACTGGCATTCAAAATGGATGGAGAGATAAAGAGCTTCCAAGACCAGCAAGGTTTAAAAGAGTATGTGACCACCAAGCCAGCACTGCAAGAAATATTAAGGGGGGTGTGTTCTATAAAAGAGGAAAAGACCCAAGAATATCATTGAACAGAAATATATGAAGACAATCTATAGAAACAAAGACTTCACAGGTAACATGATGTCAATAAAAATGTATCTCTCAATAATCACTCTCAACATGAATGGCATAAATGTGCCCATAAAATGGCACAGGGTTGCAGATTGGATAAAACGACAGGACCTATCCATATGTTGTCTGTAAGAGACCCACTTGGAACCTGAGGATACATTCAGACTGAAAGTGAAGAGGTGGAGAAGCATCTTTCACGTCAATGGGCCTCAAAAGAAGGCTGGGGTAGAAATTCTCATATAGGATAAATTAGATTTTATTTTTTTTAAGATTTTATTTATTTATTTATTTATTTGACAGAGATCAAAAGTAGGCAGAGAGGCAGACAGAGAGAGAAGGAGGGGAAGCAGGCTCCCCGCTGAGCAGGGAGCTCCATGCGGGGCTTGATCCCAGGACCCTGGGATCATGACCTGAGCCGAAGGCAGAGGCTTTAAACCACTGAGCCACCCAGGCACCCCTTGGATAAATTAGATTTTAAACTAAAGACTATAGTCAGAGATATAGAAGGACACTATATCATTCTTAAAGGGTCTACCCTCCAAGAAGATCTAACAATTGTAAATATTTTTGGGAGCAGCCAACTACATAAGACAACTGTTAATCAAGATAAAGAGTCATACGAATGGATAAGGAAGATGTGGTCCATATACACTATGGAGTACTATGCCTCCATCAGAAAAGATGAATACCCAACTTTTGTAGCAATGTGGACAGAACTGGAAGAGATTATGCTGAGTGAAATAAGTCGAGCAGAGAGAGTCAATTATCATATGGTTTCACTTATTTGCGGAGCATAACAAAAACATGGAGGACATGGGGAGATGGAGAGGAGAAGGGAGTTGAGGGAAATTGGAAGGGGAGGTGAACCATGAGAAACTGTGGACTCTGAAAAACAGCCTGAGGGTTTTGAAGGGGCAGGGGGTGGGAGGTTGGGGGAGCCAGGTGGTGGGTATTAAGGAGGGCACAGATTGCATGGAGCACTGGGTGTGGTGCAAAAACAATGAATACTGTTATGCTGAAAAGAAAAAAAAGTTGCAAACTAGTTAAAACAAAAACTACCAATCTTTAAAATCATTAATAGTTCATAATTGATTTTGTATATATTAAGTAGAGTCAAATTCCGTGTTGTAAGAATGTATTTTTCTGGCTTTATTGATGTATCATTGACAAATAAAATTGTAAGATATCTGAGAAAAAAAAAATGCCATGTGAGGGAAGCCAAGGCAGAGAAGATGCTATGCTATGGGGTTGGAAGATGGAGGAAGAGCCAGGAAATGTGGCTCCACCTGCTGGAAAAAGTGAAGAAACACATTCCTCCCTGGAGCCTCCAGAGGCACTTTGAGTTTTGCCCCAGAAGACTCATTTCAGACTCAGCCTCCAGAACTGTAGGAGAATGTATTTCTGTTGTTTTAAGCCATAAAATTTGTAATAATTTGTTGCTGCAATAACAGGGAATTAACAGGTAAGGCTGGATCATTTATACACCCATAAGGACATTGAGATGTTTTAAGCAGCAGATAACATGATACAGACATGCACATATATGATGTCATTGGTCAATGTTTGAGAGGGAAAAAAATAGTCTTTGCAACCTCTCCTCTGGTGGCATTTCACGTGTTAGCATTTTTATTTCATAATGTTTAACTACATATTAAACGTTCTCTGCAATGATTAAAAAAAGATAAAGAGTCATATTGATATGAATATATTAATAGTAGCGTTTTTTTTTTAACATGCCACTCTCAGTAATAGATCATCCAAGCAGAAAATCAATAAAGAAAGAAGAGCATTGAATGACACATTGGACCAGATGGACCTCATAGATATATACAGAACATTCCACCCTAAAACAACAGAATACTCATTCTTCTCGAGTGCACATGGAACCTTCTTCAGAATAGACCACATACTGGGTCACAAATCTGAACTCAACCTATACCAAAAGATTGAGATTATTCCCTGCATATTCTCAGATCGCAATGCTTTGAAACTGGAGCTTAACCACAAGGAAAAGTTTGGAAGGAGTCAAACACCTGGAAGCTAAAGACCACCTTGCTTAAGAATGCTTGGATCAACCAGGAACTCAAAGAAGAACTTAACAATTCATGGAGACCAATGAGAATGAAGACACTTTGGTCCAAAACCTATGGGATACAACAAAGGCGGTCCTAAGGGAGGAAATCCATAGCCATCCTAGCCTCCCTAAAAAAACCTGAAAGATCCAGAATACTCCAGCTGTCTCTGCACCTTAAAGAACTGGAGAATCAACAACAAATTAAGCCAACTCCACACACAAGAAGGGAAATAATCAAGATTAGAGCAGAGATAAATGAGATAGAAACAAGAGATACAGTAGAACGCATCAATGAAACTAGACACTGGTTTTTTGAAAGAATCAATAAGATCGATAAAGCACTGGCCAAACTAATCCAAAAGAAAAGAGAGAAGAC